>NC_060886.1:3138513-3738513 GCF_014805685.1 Silurus meridionalis
TACTCAATCACTTAACATATAATCAATTAATTAATCACAGATAATTAACATCAAAGTAGTTTATTATTGATATTTTTATTATGATCTTTATCCATTTGTTGAATTGTGTTTGTGCTGCAGTTGGTGAGAGGAAAACGTTCGACCATCTCCAGCAGGGCCACCTTCATCACCGTCTCCCGAGCCTTGTGCAACAGCGGCATGTTGTCTCTCTTTGGAATCGCGCAGCTTCCCAGCATAAGCCAGACAAATCCGTCTTTCCAGGACCAGAAGGAAGTGGAGGATCTAATGACCAAGTTCAAAATTCCCAAAGATTCCAGTATGAAACCTCATGCAGTGTGAACTGGATTACCACAGAGACTTAGACTACATCAAACAATAACGTGTGTGTGTGTGTGTGTGTGTGTGTGTGTGTGTGTGTGTGTGTGTTTTCCAGCTCCGTTCTGTAAAAACTTTTACCTGGACATGGTGAGCACCACAGGGGGCGCTGTAGCCTGGGCCTTCCTCAAACCCATGCTCCTGGGACGAGTGCTGTACTACCCTGACACGCCACTGACACAAACCATCATCAAGAAGGTGACAACACACACACACACACACACACACACACACATATAATAATATCTAATGTATATATATATATATATATATATATATATATATATATATATATATATATATATATATATATATATGAATGAAACCATTTATTTTTTCTTTTTTTCTAGAAAAGTAGATTATTTTTATATTTTTATATCACAGGACCATGCAAAAGACTTCATCCACCACCAGCTTTGATATTAAGTGTCCTTGCTGATACTAAATTATGATTTTATCTCATATTCTGTGACTTGTAATGGTTGAAGTGATTGAAAAGTCTTATTAGCCATCCAATGAATTTAGCTCATACAGTGTGTGTATGATATGGTCAGGGACGTCCTACACACACCTGCTGTCACAGAACTGTCGCAATCATTTTGACATGAAATAATACGACAAATTCAAGTGCCAGGTTGCTGCTGTTGCTTAAGTGTAAGGGGAGGTCACACTGAATATTTCTCTTTTTTTTTCTCCTGATTTTTTAATACTGAATACTAATTTTCTGGTTAAATTCTACTGAAAAGCCTGAGAAATAATTACGGAATGTATGCTAATTAAACCCTTGCTGAAACAATGACTCTAATAGTAGATTTCTGGACACCGTGTACACCGATCAGGCGTGACATTATTACCACCTGCATAATATTGCTTGGTCCCCTTCTGCTGCTAAAACAGTCCTGACCTGTGGAGCATCAACATCATGAACGTCTTCAGCAGTTTGAGCTACAGGAGCTCGTCTGTTGGATAGGACCACACGGACCAGCCTTCACTCCCCACGTGCGTCAATGATTCTCGTCCCCCATGACCCTGTCGCCCGTTCACTACTGTTCCTTCCTTGGAGCACTTTTAATAGATTCTGACCACTGCAGACCAGGAACATCTCACAAGAGCTGCAGTTTTGGAGATGCTCCGACCCAGACGTCTAGACATCACAAATCCTTATGCCCATTTTTTTTGCTCCTAACATCAACTTCACAAAATGTTTACCTGCTGCCTAAAAATAAATCCACATACTAACAGGTTCTATGATGAAGATCATCAGTGTTAAAGAGAAGTTAATTAAATATACAAAATAAATTAATCTCAATGTAATAATAAGAAAAATGTTATCTATGTAACAATATAAATTATGAATTTAATTAAAAAAAATTAAACAAATATAGCATGGAATATAATATATTTAGACAAAAAAATGTTTATATTTTTATATATATAATAAAGAAAAAAATAATAAGAAAGTTCAGAAATAATAAAAAATCTATAAATAAAAGCAGTGACTGAACAAACAATTTACGAGTGCAGTAGTTAAAATGATATACATGTATTAAATATTGTTATATAACTAATAAACCATTGATAGATATTGAATTTATTATGTATTATTCTCTTAATTTAATTTCACATGAAGTGTAGTTTAGATAGATAGATAGATAGATAGATAGATAGATAGATAGATAGATAGATAGATAGATAGATAGATAGATAGATAGATAGATAGATAGATAGATAGATAGATAGATCTCTATCCTTAGTTTATCAGCAATATCTTTCCTTAATTAAATCGTCCTAAACAACTGCGTACCCAAGTTTGTGGTAACAGTTTGGGGAAAATTCTTGTTACACAGTGTATGTGTATCACAGTAGTAACTTCTCAGACAGGAAGTATTTAGTTGTTTTGTGTTATGATGGTGTATTCTGGTTCTTGCAGTCGAACGCTACGCTGCAGCAGTTTGGAGATCTGCGTGTGTACGCTGATGAGTGGCTGAGTTCCTCCTCCTACCTCATGCAGTCAGCGCAGCTCCTGAATAAAACACTGCCCATGCTGAAGGTATGAGGAACACAGTCATCTTTTACCTCATAACCTCATACCCATAATGCACAAATACTGAAGGATAAAATTATTTATTTCCCTCTATCCTTCCTCTGCAGAACTCCCTGAAAAATCCCTTCATCCAAAACTTCATCATGAAGCAGATCAATATCAACATCTCACAGATGCTAGAAACGCTCAACACTTTCTGTGAGTCTGAATGAGCTGCTATCTATCTATCTATCTATCTATCTATCTATCTATCTATCTATCTATCTGTCTGTCTGTCTGTCTGTCTGTCTGTCTGTCTGTCTGTCTGTCTGTCACATTTAAATCTATCACATTTAAATCGGTTCATCATTGTCTATCTTGCCCTTTAACAGCGAACATGACTGAGTTGTTGCAGAAGAACCAGTATATCCTGAGCCAGATCACCTCGCTCTCCAACCTCATGGTGAACCTCTCGTCCTGCGTCAACTTCAACCGCTACAGTGCCTTCAAAACCATTGAGGAGCTCGAAACGCAGGCTGAGAAACTGGCCCAAAACCGAGAACTCTACGCTAGTGAGTGTTCACACACACACACATAAAACATAAAAGGATTGTTGTTGTTTTCTGATCTAACTATTAATGAATGAACCATTTCCCAACAGGTGTGATTTTCAAGCTGCCCCCAGGAGGCAACTCGTCCTCATCCTCCACCCTTCCTCCTATAGTGGACTACACCATCCGCATGCACATCGAGAACTCTATGAGGACCGACCGCACCCGCAACTTGTTCTGGGTGAGGGCCTCCTACATCTCTCCAGTCTTGACACAGCGCTACAGCCGCGGCTTCATCTACCTCCAGGAGAGCATCGATCGAGCCATCATCAGCATGCAGACCGGAGACGTGGTGCAGGAACCGGCTGTGCAGATCCAGGCCTTCCCTTACCCCTGCTTCTACAAGGACGAGTGAGTGGAGATACAGTGCTCTCTAAAAGCTCTTTCCTAAAAACCTTCACAGATAATTCACATGAGCTAAGTATCATACGTTATCTCACCAAACGGTCGTGGACACCTGGTATGCTTTTTGAACAGTCCATTCCACAGTGAGTCCACAATCGCTGTTATAATAACCTCCAGTCTTCTGGGAAGCTGTTCCACCAGATTATGTGGAGATTTCAGAACATGTTCTGATACTGATGTAGGAGATTTTCCACTTCCATCCATGGAACACATATCTTCATTGAGCACAGGGGCATTGTCATGCTGGAACAGGTTTGAATCTCCTAATTGAAGTAAAAGGAAAAAATGTATGCCACTGCACCCAAAGACGTGCTACACCATTGTTTGGGGAAGAGCTACATATGGGTGGAAGAATTTGGTTGTCCCAATATATTTTACCATACCATATGAGGGCGATTGTCTGGTCAAGAAATTTCCATTTTTAACACACACACACACACACTTAGACCAAACCCTGTATCTACACACTGCTGCCTCTTTGATTTATGGAGTAGCATTGCTGAAGTGACTTTGACGTATGCTGGGAATTCGCCATACACCACCACGTCTAATCTAAATAAACCAAGCAAGCAAAACCAACACCATGTCCAATAAATCAGTGTGCTCAGGAGGGTGTTTGTACACCACCTGCGCAATACACGCCGTCTTCCATTAGAGCTGCTCCAATGTCCTCAATTCGGATTGAAAACCGCTTATCCTTTCTGCTCGGGACGTCATCATTCGGATACGTTAGTAAGTGGAGGGATAAGAAGGACAACGGTGAAGATTAGATCACAAACTCTTTACCTCAAAGGCTCCAGGTGTTTCTATGGTAATTGAATCGAATTGATGTTTACAATAACATTTACGTCATTTGGCAGACGCCCTTATACCGAGCGACGTACAAAAGTGCTTTTAGTCTCTATCAATGAATAAATCAACACTGGTTCACCAGTTTACAAACTTACAGTTTTCCTCAGTTGCTTTGGAGCATTTCTTGAATCATTCTTAATGTTTGCAAACCAGTCAGTGCATTTCTCAAAGCAATGTATACAAACCAACATTGGATTTCTTGCAAAAGCCTGTACTTTCTCACAAAAGTAAGTATTTGTAAATCTTATTCCCATCAGAATGAAAAGTCCCTTTGTTCACAAACAAAATCATCAAAATGTTTAGTCATGTTATCAGTGTGACGCTGCACAGTTTCAGTGTTTCTTGATATAAACTATGGTTTGGATCACAGTGACTAAAAATGCACATAATTTGATTCCTTCTGTTTGGCATCTATAAATTTCATCACAAATTCATTTATTTGATTGGATATTTGATTTATATTAATTGTAAGAGACCGGACAGGATTCACACTTTTACTGTACTGTATTAGTGTTTGTTTGTTTCTTAGTTCATCTGTATAATTCTGTGTTTTGTCTGTATTCACTCTCCAACTGAAGCTTCACCAGATTGACCTTTGACCTGTTTTAGAGAACTGGTTGATTATTGGTTGATCTGATGTCGTTCACTCGCCTTCATTAGTGACGTTCAAGATTCATCTGCACAATTCATCAATTCAACACATTTACCAAAAAACAGTTTAATATAGATATAGATGAAAGATGATGACGACTGGTTTAACCATTTTACATACAATGAACTGATGCTGAGATGTTTTGGGGGTTAAAACTATTCAGGTGAAACCAGTAGAATATATTTTGATCAACATGAACATAAACAACTGATAATGTAGGAAACAGCAGACACTCGTACACAATCCATTAAATGATGTACAAAAGCGTTCACAATTTGATCAAAACAACAAGAAATGTTATGATGAGCACGAGTGACGAAATGATGTGGAGGTTGAACAAGTAGATTTGAGAATTACATTTCTGATCTGAGAAATGCTCCAAAACCATCGAGAAAAACTGTAATTGATTGTGTATAATTTTTGTTTTCTAAGATACCATTATCCTAAAACTCTGTAAAGACCAATTATAACACGCTTTTGAAAAATATATATAAACAAAGACAACACAAGCAGGGAATAAACTTCTAGTTGAAGTGTTTCAGAAAGAGGGGGGTCTTCACCAATAGTTAGAAGACTCAGCTTTTTGGACATCTAGAAGAAGTTCATTCCACCACCAAATTGCCAGACCAGAGAAGAGTCTTGATGTTTAATGTCTTGATGTGATATAGTGAACAAGAGGTTTTTAGCATTTGAGGGAAGAGTCTGCAGTGTCAGAGCTTTATCTTTAAGCTTGTGTGAAGGAACCCACACCCTCCATTTATAAAAGTTCTTTCTGCGCATATGCCAGCGATGTTAGAAAGCTCAGGTCAAAGCACAGACATGACACAGCCTGCCTGGGGCACAGAGAGCCCCAAGGGAGACAGAGCTCGAACCCCAATCAAGGCTTGATTCCCTGAGCTTTCGATCAGCAACCCAGACCCTTGACTACTGAACCATTACTTCCCAGGGTGTTTTAGAGAAGGGGTAGTTTACTGGTTAAGATGTTGGCCTGCTGATTGAAAGGAAGTTAGTTCAAATACCAACACCATTAAAATATGTCTCTTGGGCCCTTGAGCAAAGGTCTTAACCCTCAACTGCTACGTTATATGAATGTACAAAGTTGTAAGTCACTCTGGATAAGAGTGTCTGCCACAAAACCTCCCAAAGAAGTATATTATATGGTATTATATTGTATTGGGACATCTGCCTTTTACAGCCATATTTGGATCTTCTCCAGACTGTCATCAAACAGTTGGAGGCACACAAATGTACATGGCATCTTTGGGTGTGTAAGCATGAAATTTTCCCTTCACTTGCAACTAGGAGACTCAAACCTGCTTCTGCATGCAGTTAAAAACAGACGACACCCAGAAGCAAAAATGCAACCAGAGACCCAAAATGATTTTTGTCTACATACGCTGAGAAAAAAAAACATTCAGGTTTGATGGTGATACCAAAAGCTATGTAAAAACTCTGCTTTTGACATCTGCCTGATGTAATTTTTTTTAAAGTGTTGTTTACTGATTTCATGGTTCTCTCTCTGTTTTGGACTTTTAGTTACCTCAACAGCATTGCCTTCGCCTTCCCGCTCGCCCTGATGATCAGCTGGGTGCTCTTCGTCGCTAACTTTGTCAAAAAACTCGTCCATGAGAGAGAGCTCCGTCTGCATGAGGTAACCACACACAAAACACACACTTGTAAAATTATCTAATGCCATGTTGGTGGATTTTTCACCCTTTCTGTAAGTGTATACAAACTCACCCAGACAACTTTTTGTGACCTTATCGCATCCCGAGAATCTAACCTGATGCATTTTTTCTCCACAGTACATGAAGATGATGGGCGTGAATCCCTTCAGCCATTTCCTGGCCTGGTTCATCGAGAGTGCTGGGTTCCTCCTGGTCACCGTGATCATCCTGACCATCATCCTGAAATCCGGCGGCATTCTTCCCAAGAGCGACGGCTCAGTTCTGTTCCTCTACTTGTGTGACTATGCCCTGAGCATCCTGGCGATCAGTTACCTGGTCAGCTCCTTCTTTGACAAAACCAACATCGCCGGGCTGAGCGGCAGCCTCACCTACGTCATTTGCTTCTTCCCGTTCATCGTGGTCATGTGCCTGGAGGAGAGCCTCCCCTTCTTTGTCAAGGTCCTGTTGGTACGTTGAGCATCCCATTCCACATTGAGTTCTCATTTGCTCTTATAGTAACCTCCATTCTTCTGGAAAGATGTTCCTCTAGATTTTGGATAGATTATGTGGATAGAATGCTAGATTCAGAGACAAGGGTGAGGAGGTCTGGATTGCCATCAAGTGTTTACATTCATCCCAGAGGTCTTCAAAAGGTTTGGAGCTCTATAGCAGGATATCTTCTAATACAAACCATGTATATCATATCTTTATGGAGCTGGGCATTGTCATGCTTTGGGTTTCCTGGTTCAAGTAAAGGGACAAGATCATGCTCCAAAAGACAATTGTGTTGCCTTTAAAAATTTGGAAAACATCTACCTTTGGCTGGAAAAGTCAGATGTCCTTGCTCTTTATGTATAATAGTCTAATCCTCTGTTTTTTTTTTTTTTTTTATTCTCCTAGAGCCTGTTTTCTCCAACATGCTTCAGTTACTCTAGTCAATACATCACCCGCTATGAGAAACAGGAAGAAGGTAGGTACCATAACCCCATTTTAAAAAATGCTGTCCAGAACTTGATAGTGACGGTTCGTTTTTTCTGCAGGTATCCAGTGGAACAATATGTACCTCTCGCCTGTAGCGGGAGACACCGCGTCATTTGGGTGTCTCTGCTGGATCCTTTTCATCGACTCAGTTATTTATTTCCTGCTTGGTTCCTACATCCGCATGGTCTTTCCAGGTATCAGCTCAGATCAAATCACACGCCTTGAAATTCCACTCTGATGCATTATGTAAACTCTTGTTTGGTTTCGTCAGGGAAATATGGCATTGCTGCGAAGTGGTATTTCCCCGTGATGCCTTCGTTCTGGGCTGGCATGTTCAGATGTGACACCAAAAAGCAGAAGAAAGTGAGCACAGGCCTGCTTTTCTCCAATATAATGCAGGAGAGCCAGAGACACGACAAAGACAAAATCAAAGGTGCGAGACCTCACCAAGTGTTTAACAGTATAATTTATTGTCTTACATTTGACTGTTGATGGTTTGTTGCATTAAATGTCTTTGCAATCTCTTCTCTATAGGTCTGTATCTTTTAGATAGTTGTGTTTGTTAATTGATGTTATTTCATCGAGCACCTTGGGCCTGAAAGAACGTTGTTTTGTTTCAGCTTTTCTATTTATATTCTCCTTTTCACAAAGCCAGATCTATTTCAGTTAGTAAACTTTTTAAAAGGTTTTTTTTCACTCTCTCTTTGTGCCTTTATTTTTATTGAAATATTTCTTATTATTTGTAATTGTTGTCTTTGTATTATATGAACTTGGGAGAAAAAATTGTATCTGGTGTTTTTATTATCTGCATTTTTGCAAGCACTAAATATTGGGGAAAAATCTATCTATCTATCTATCTATCTATCTATCTATCTATCTATCTATCTATCTATCTATCTATCTATCTATCTATCTATCTATCTATCTATCTATCTATCTATCTATCTATCTATCTATATATATATATATTTGTATCAAACTAAATTCATGTCTGAAATGATCCACAATGAAAGCACCTGAGTTAATTTTAAGCTTGTCTTTCTATCTCTTTTTCTGTAGGTACAGGTGATTTACACCCTCACGCTGACGAGGAGTTCTCTGAGCTACCGGTTGGAGTTTCCCTCAGAGGCCTGACGAAGACCTACGGTGCCAGAAAAGCAATCGAAAATCTGAACCTTATGTTCTATGAGGGTCATGTGACCGCACTGCTTGGGCACAATGGAGCCGGGAAAACCACCACCATGTAAGAAACGTGATCTGATCTCCAAAAGCATGCAAAGATTTTACAGCAGGATTAGGACTTGCAATCTAAGATGCATTATGCTATCTAATCTAATGTGTTGTATATTTAACTTTGCTGCAGGTCCCTTCTGACTGGGTTGTTTTCTCCGTCTTCTGGTACCATCGAGGTTTACGGGAAAGACATGCAGTCCTCTATAAATGATGTACGTAAAGAGCTTGGTGTGTGCATGCAATATGACGTCCATTTCGACCACCTGACCACAGAAGAACACCTGTTGCTGTATGGCCACATCAAAGCCCCCCACTGGAGCAAGCAGGAACTGCAGGAGCAAGTGCGCAAGTACGTAAGGCTGCGAAATCTGCCTCGTATCAATTGGAAAAAAAATCCTCATTATTAATTTCATGTATCACATGGCAGGACTTTGGAGGAGACCGGGATGTACCTTCACCGTCACAAGCGGGTGGGGACACTGTCCGGAGGCATGAAGAGGAAGCTCTCCATTTCCATTGCTTTCATCGGCGGCTCTCGGCTGGTGGTCCTGGACGAGCCGACCACCGGCGTGGACCCCTGTTCACGCCGCAGCATCTGGGACATTGTCCTCCAGCATAAGACTGGTAAGGTTATTATGTAGATCCTCGTTATCACCTTAGAGAGGTTTCCTAGCTCAGGGTTTATTCAAGTGGAAGCAGATGTAGAAATCTGTACCGCTCTATGGACTCGCAGCTCAGCCTTAATTACATACTCGGAGACAGGAAACAAGATGAATATTACTCTGTGTGTGTTTGTTTGTGTGTTCAGATCGTACCATTATTCTTTCCACCCATCACCTGGATGAAGCTGAGGTCCTAAGCGATCGTATCGCGTTCCTAGAGCGCGGAGGCCTGAAATGCTGCGGTTCTCCATTCTATCTGAAGGACAAGCTGGCCCGAGGATACAAACTCACCCTTACGAAGAAGGTACAGTGCTGTACAAATCACTGTATATGATCAAATCTATTCTGCAGGCAGTATGGTGGAAGGAACTCTTACACGCTTACTGATGCTGTATTCAATTGGTTTAAGTCTTATCTCTTAAATCGTAGGCAGATTATTTCCCTGAGTAAATGTCTGTCTCAAGTTGGTTCAGTTAAATTTGGTGTCCAACAAGGTTTGATTTTGGGTCCATTGCTTTTTAGTGCATCAAGTCTTGAATTCTGTGTGAACTATGTGCATTTTTTCCTGATGAGCAGCCTGGGGTGACTATGTATGTATATATATACATATATATGAATATTAATTTACATCCTATCACTTTTAAAATAGTTCCCTTGCACAGCAATGCTGCACTCCCAATATTTCTGCCACTTCTGAAATGTGTCCTAGATGTCTTCTTTCTGAAGCATGTCAAGCACCTTCTGCTATCCGCATGGGATCTCCGCAATGGTGTCAAAACAGCGACTTTTGAACTTCATCTTCATCCTCGGGAAGAGGGCGAAGTCCGCAGTAGCCAAATTTGGCATGTAGGGTGAGAGGAAGGGAGATCATGGTTACACATGTGGTCAGATTAGTAGACGTGGTAGCGTGTGTGATCAGAATAGCAGATGTAGTCAGAAGGAGTTGCATTGTGTGTTTGTGGATTCAGAGAAACCATACAGACATAATGTAACAGAATTGTAAACCAGACAGTTAAATAATGCAGTATATACAGAGTAAAAAAGTTGTTAAATAAATGTACAGATGTTATTTACAAGTGTTTAGTTTACAAATGGACCATTTGGATTCTATGTACAAATGTGACAGTTATGATGGACAATGTGTAGTTCTGAATATTTGAATTGATCATGAGTATAGCCTGCGAGGAAAAAACTGGGTGTGTGGGGTCCAAAGTGATTTTCTTAGCCCTTTTCTCCACTCTGGATGAGTAAAGATCTTGGAGATTGGGCAGTGGAGAACTAAAAATCCTCTCAGCAGTCCTGACCATCCACTTTAGCCTCTCGATCAGACTCAATGATGGCCGAGTAGAAAACAACATAAAGTGCATCGAGTGCAGCCTGGTGCAAACAAAAGAACAGTACAGACAGACAGAGTGCAGACAGACAACACAAGACAAGACAAAAGACAAAAACCCAGTAAACCTACTGTATACTTACATATACAGTACTGTGTGAGGAGAAATGTAAAAACTATACCCAGGAGAAAGTATAAACAGAACAGAGCAATGTAGTGCAAAAAAAAACAGCAGCAAGGAGGTGCAAAGACAGCATGTAAACATTATACTGTAGTATAAAAGGTGCAAAAACAGCATGTAAACATTGTACTGAATATAAGGTGCGAGTATAAATAGTAATAAATATATAAATGGTGGTGGAGTGGATCGAGATGAGTGATGATTGTGTTTAGTCCAGGTTGTACAGTTCAGTAACAGTAACACACAGTGAGTGTGTGTGTGTGTGTGTGTGTGCGTGTGTAAGTGAGTGTGTGTGAGTTCTGTTCAGTTCTTTGTTTTGAGAAGCCTGATGGCTTGTGGAAAGAAACTGTTACACAGTCTTGTTGTGACGGCCCGAATGCTTCGGAACCGTTTTCCTGATGGTAGGAGGGTGAAGTATGTGTGAGGGTGTGTGTGATCGTCCACAATGCTGTGTGCTTTGCGGATGCAGCGTGTGGTGTAAATGTCCATGATAGAGGGGAGAGAGACTCCGATGATCTTCTCAGCTGTCCTCACTATCCTCTGTAGGGTCTTGCGATCCGAGACGGTGCAATTCCCAAACCAGGCAGTGATGCAGCTGCTCAGGATGCTCTCAATGGTCCCTCTGTAGAACATGGACAGGATGGGGGGAGGGAGGTGGGCTTTCCTCAGCCTTCTCAGGAAGTAGAGACGCTGCTGGGCTTTCTTGGTGATGGAGCTGGTGTTAAGTGACCAGGTGAGGTTGTCCGCCAGATGAACACCAAGGAATTTGGTGCTCTTGACGATCTCCACAGAGGATCCATCGATAATCAGTGGAGATTGGTCGCTCTGTGCTCTCCTGAAGTCCACAACCATCTCTTTCGTTTTGTCCACGTTCAGAGACAGGTTGTTTGCTCCACACCAGGCAGTTAACCATTGCACCTCTTCTCTATATGCTGACTCATCATTCCTGCTGATTAGACCCACCACGGTCGTGTCATCAGCGAACTTGATGATATGATTCGAGCTGTGCGTTGGTGCACAGTCGTGAGTCAGCAGAGTGAACAGCAGTGGACTGAGCACACAGCCTTGAGGGGCTCCAGTGCTCAGTGTGGTGGTGCTGGAGATGCTGTTCCCGATCCGGACTGCCTGAGGTCTCCCAGTCAGGAAATCCAGGATCCAGTTGCAGAGAGGTGTTCAGGCCCAGAAGGTTCAGCTTCTCGATCAGGTGCTGAGGAATGATTGTGTTGAATGCTGAGCTGAAATCAATGAACAGCATTCGTACATATGAGTCCTTGTTATCCAGGTGGGTGAGGGCCAGGTGGAGGGTTGTGGAGATGGCATCGTCCGTGGAACGGTTTGGACGATACGCAAACTGCATGGGGTCCAGGGAGGTGGAAGCTGTGTCTTGATGTGCCTCATGACAAGCCTCTCGAAGCACTTCATCACGATGGGAGTGAGCGCGACGGGACGATAGTCATTGAGGCAGGAGACAGTCGATTTCTTTGGCACAGGAACGATGGTCGTTGTCTTGAGGCACGTGGGAACAACGTTACTGCTCAGGGAGATGTTGAAGATGTCAGTGAAGACATCTCCTAGTTGTTCTGCACATTCCCTGAGCACTCTGCCAGGAATGTTGTCAGGTCCAGCAGACTTCCGTGGGTTAACTCTGCATAGAGTTTTCCTCACTTCAGCTGTGGTTAATACAACCTCTGCTGGGCCTTTATAGCAATGGAGTTAATGTTATTGCCCCACTTCAGGTCCTGATAGATGGTGGTACCCAGAAACATGAATGACTGTTCACTGTTGTTACAGTGCTGTTCATGATGGTAAGTTGGGGGAGTGCTAGGGGATTTCTCCTAAAGTCCACGATCATCTCAACTGTTTTGAACGTGTTGAGCTCCAGGTTATAGTGGTTGCACCAGACAGCCAGGTCTTTAACCTCCTGTCTGTAAGCAGACTTGTCTCCATCCTGGATGAGGCCAATGACTGTAGTGTTGTCCGCAAACTTCAGGAGCTTGAGGGTTTTTTATAGTTGCAGTCATTTGTTTACAGTGAGAAGAGCAGTGGGGAGAGAACGCAACCCTGGGAAAACACCAGTGCTGATAGTGAGAGACCTGAATGTGAGTTTACCCAACCTCACTGTCTGCTGCCTGTCTGTCAGGAAGCTGGTGATCCACAGACAGATTGGGATGGGCATGGAAATCTGGGTCAGTTTGGCTGTGAGAAGGTCAGGAATGATGGTATTAAAGGCCAAACTGAAGTCTACAAACAAGATCTTTGCGTAGGTCCCAGGTTTTCAAGATGTTGCAGTATATAATGCAGTCCCATATTGACTGCATCATCCGCAGACCTGTTTGCTCTGTAGGCAAATTGAAGGGGATCCAGCAGAGGTCAAGGGGATCCAGCAGAGGTCAGAAGAAGAAGAAGGTAATGCACGTGATCAGAATAGCAGACGTGATAAGGAGCATGATCAAAATAGCACCAGTTGCACAGCTCCTGATGTACACAGGAAGATGTTTGTTGGCACACTGACTAATGAAGGTCAGCGTCTTGTGCTGCCATCTGTTGGTGTGTTACAAAACTAGTCTTGAAACCCCCTCATACATCTTTCCTCTTGGTCAGCTTTTAAGATTTTTCACAGAAGTTTCACTCTGCAGAAGGCACCCAGTTTTACTGTACAGGTAGTCGTCGACTTACGACCTATGCAACTTACGACCATTAGACTTTACGACCACAATCGCTAGACAGTACGACAGTAAGAAACAAAATGGTGTAGAGATGATACAAATGGCATAAAATGAACAAAGAAAATTATGATATATACAGTATAACAATAATGGAAGAAAATGATAAAATACTATTTAAATATTTTTATAACATCATTTCACAGTACTATACATATAGCCTACTCTACTTACGACCTAATCGTGTTACAACCGGTCTGTCAGAACCAATCGTGGTCGTAAGTCAACGACTACCTGTATATTCATATAAAACCTGATAATAATGCAGTCTCTCTAGAACACTGCATTTTTCAGATAAATAAATGGATTTTTAAGAAATTCCTTAATAGTAATAAGACAGATGTAATGCTTATTATCAACCTTTTTTCAGGTAAAGGACACCTTGTTGTTGTTGTACATGCATCACTGTCTGTATATTTTCATTTATATTCAAATCGTTTTAAAAGATTTATGCATCATAACAAACATATTTTGCAATTAAAATCACAATTTATTACGTTGTGCATGGTTGTTCTTTTATTTGAATAGATTTGCAGTTTCATAAATTTTCCTTTTACTATCAGGTCGACTATTATACATTTCCATGAACATCAACTTTAATGTTTATAGAACTTTAATGTACTAAAAAGATTTTATTAAATATTTTATCTTTGTGATGTTTTTACCCATGTTAAATGATTTTATATCTATCTATCTATCTATCTATCTATCTATCTATCTATCTATCTATCTATCTATCTATCTATCTATCTATCTATCTATCTATCTATCTGTCTGTCTGTCTGTCTGTCTGTCTGTCTGTCTGTCTGTCTGTCTGTCTGTCTGTCTATCTATCTATCTATCTATCTATCTATCTATATATAAATTTTAAAACTTGGAATTTCAGGATCCCCATGTTCATTTTTAACCCTATAAACTCTCACACAAAACACTTACAATGAAAACGTCTCTCTTTCTTTCTCTTCCTCAGGTCCTGCCTCCTAACTCAGAGGAGAAGTTTGACATTGATGCGGTGAAATCGTTCGTCCATGCTCACCTGCCCGAGGCTCAGCTGAAGGTGGGAGAGGTGGGAGATATCGTCTACTCTTTGCCTGTCTACAACTCTCACAATGCATCTTCCTACCGCTCACTGCTCAGTGGCCTGGATCACAACCTAGAGGCCCTTCAACTGGGCTGCTACGGCATCTCTGACACCACGTTGGAGGAGGTGAGGGACACACACTCACACTCTCACACACACACACACACACACACACACACACACACACACACACACACATATATATATATATATATATATATATATATATATATATATATATATATATATATATATATATATATATATATATGCAGTATACCCTTAAACATTCCAACATTATTTCACTGGGACATTATGGAACTACATGGATTCTGTGGCTTTTTCAGGTTTTCCTGCAGTTGACGAAAGACACTGTAGAGCCTGAGGTGGATCGCCCGTACACAGTGTCCAACTCCCAGCTTGACGCAGGAGCTTCCCAAGACTCCCTGAACGATGACCTGAACTCCAGCATGTTTTACGGAGAGCGCACCAGTCAGTGTTTCCTCCAGATTGTATTACATTTATACCACAACACCATCAAAAATCAATCAGAACATGGGTTAAGTCTCTAAATTATAAAAGGATTTAGTGTTTGTTGGATAATCCAGTGTGAGGTGTGACCGGATATTAGTGCACGATGTGGAGGTGAAGAACAGCCCGAGGTGAAGCATTAAAATGGTGGATTTTCACCTTATACCATGATCACTTCCCAGCATTGAAGAGTTTTTGAAGAGTTCAAGCTCTCATTGATGATTGAAGAGCGAAACTGACTAAATGGATCACAATAACGCTTTATTTTTCCAATATTTATTGTATATACAGCTCGTTAGATCTAGAATTCTGCTGCTCCGAATCACGCCCAGGGATAAAGTAGTGCCAAAAGATTACATTTATTCTATTAATTTTAGTAAATAGGTATTAGAAAGAAAAAAAAATTGACAGAAAGTTATTTCGTTATATTTCTCTTTTAAAAATTGTTCTTTTCCAGTTTTGTCTCCAAATTCATCAACGCATTTCTCAAAATCACCGTATTTACATTTACAACATTGGGCACCCCCTCGTCCTGAGAGACTTACATTTATCCTGAGGGATATCCTATGCCAGGCCTTCATAGGCCTGAACCAGACTTGTGCAGAACAGAAACAGTGCAGTTGTGACATTCATCATGCTAAAAATGCACCCAAATCATTATAACAATTAAAAACATGAAACGGATTTATCCATTTATTCATTTACACAATGCAGTTTGAGTGTATCAGCTGAAGGTGTGTACGGTGCTCCACAGGTCTCACAGGAAACGCTACGGTGAAAGGTCTAGCACTGATGGTTCAGCAGGGGATGGCCATGCTTGTCAAACGTGTTCATCACACCAGGAGGAACTGGAAGGGCCTGATCTCTAAGATCGTGCTCCCGGTTCTGTTCGTGCTCGCCGCCATGGGCCTCGGCTCCATCAAGAGCGACCTGGAGTTCTTCCCCGAGATGAAGCTGACGCCTGCTATGTACAATTCGGGGAATCAGTACGCCTTCTTCAGGTACACGACCAACACTTTGAATGATATTGTCAAATAAAGAACTCAAAACGTTTCCAGATGTGCGATTCCTGTTCTCACTTACGTTATAGCAGCTGCAATCCGTCTTTCTCTTTCCCTCATAAACTCAACAAGACTAAACAAATCCCTTTGTCATGCTGCCAGTGGGTTATCCTGTACATTTATAGCTGCTATAATGCCCTAATGTGAGGAATAGCTTGTTCACACTATGTTCCATGGCAGTCAAAAGAATTTGGACACCACATGTGGTTTTTCTGCCAAATTTGTATAGGATGAGGTAGTACTACAAAACCTGTTCCAGCACAAAGCCATCTCGGGGAGGATACGCTTTTATGGGTTGTGGCAGAAGAGCTCCAATTCTTTTAAACACCTTCGGGATTGTTAGGTCTGTCTCTGAGCTGCAACTACGAGAGTCTCATCCCACTCGTTCTTGTTCGGTTTCTCCAATATGGGCCCCGGAACATCAGTCACACAAACACCAGGATGCACAATGTACTGATATGCAGGTCTATATATATATATATATATATATATATATATATATATATATATATATATATATATATATATATACACACAGGGAATAAAACACTACATTTTTATAACAGTGACTGTGATTGTGTGCTCTGTATTCAATTTTCATGCTTTGGATTAAATTTTATAACATTCAGATTTTTTTTCCCCTCTGTTTTCCAGTAACCAGAACTCCAGCTCCAGTTACCTTGTGGACGCCATGATGTCATATCCTGGTATAGATCACTACTGCACGAGTAATCCTGACAGCACGTGAGTCCCTCCCTCTGTCCCACATTATGTTCTAAGAGCTCTCTCTCTCTCTCTCTCTCTCTCTCTCTCTCTCTCTCTCTATATATATATATATATATATATATATATATATATATATCACATTTTCTTTATACTGTAAAATACGAATCACATCCCTGACTTCTCGCTCATTTGCATATAGTGATGCCCACAGAACTCCATAATACAAAATGGAAATGAAAGCCACGCTGCCTAGCCAAAAGTATTGGGGCACCTGACTTTTTCTTCCTCAAACTGTTCTAACAAAGTTGAAGTAATCAATCGTATAAAATGTCTTTGGATGCGTTTGGTAGCGTGGCATTTTCCTTTCACTCGAACTACGAGACTCAAACCTGCTCCAGCATGACACAGCGTTCACAAAGCCAGCTCTATGAACATATAGTATTTCGCATGGGAACATTGGAGTGGAAGATCTCCTGCTATAGAGCACCAGCCCAAATGATCATGAATGAATGTGAACGCTGGACTGCACCTCAGGCCTCCACACCTCACCTACATTATTACCTGACTTTACTAACACACTTGTGCCCTGAATGAGCATAAATCTCCACAAAATCTAGTGGAACATCTACCCAGAAGAGTGGAGCTTATTATAACAGCAAATGGGAACTTAATGTGGAATGGGATGATTAAAAAGAAGCACAAATCTTAAGGTTTGGTGTCCACAAACTTTTCTATATTGTGTATTTTGCCAATAATAATAATAATTATTATAATAATAATACAAGCTTTTTTTTTTTTTTTTTAATCTATCATCCATTTATTTACGGCTCTGCAAAGACAGAACGCAATATAAATTCAATATTTATAAAACCCATCTGCCTTATATATCACTAATCATATCACTCAGATCCGCCGCTTCTGCAGCCAAGTCTCACAATCGTTTCCATATTTCAATGTTTTCTTTTTTTTCTTTCCTTTTTTACATTTAATAGTCCATGAGGTCATGGCAAGGTGCTCGGCTTCCAATCTGAATGATAATCACATTGTCTGACAGTGAAGTGTGATGAGTGTAGTGGCGTTCGATCGCACACTCGACCTCTAGTGTCCTTCTTGAATATGTTAATGCAAATGTGTGTGTGTGTTTGTGTGTGTGTGTTTGTGTGTGTGTGTGTTCAAGACGTGTTTTCATGAGCATTCTGTATACTAATGCAAATTAATTCATTTCAGTGTTTGCATATTACATCAGCGAAAGCTTAGTTGATAAACACACACACACACACACACACACACACACACACACACACACACACACACGCACACATATTGCATTAGCACTTCCTTTTCTTTACAAGATCTCCTAATAGTGTGTGTATACAAAATATTTATATATATAAAATTACATTATATGGCCAAAAGTTTGTGGACACCTGATTACTATGTGCTTTGGGAACATATTTAGTCTGCTCTCATAATAACGTCCACTCAAGTGAATTTAAGAAATTGTCATGTTCCAGCATGAAACTTAAAGATTTAGAGATGACAATTGTGTGCCTCCAAATTTGTGGGGAAGAGTTTGGGGAAGAACCACATATATCTGAAAAATGTGTGTGTCCCAATACTTTTGGATGCATCGTGTATTCGGATCTTATAATTTGAGTCAAAATGACATGGTGTATTGATAATAGCTCAAAATATTGATCTAAAAGTGAAACAAGAGCATCAGAATCATCTTTATTGGCAATTACAAGGAATTGGTCATGTTGTGCTGCTGCTATAAAAATATGATGGTTGTAGAAAAAATATGGGAAAATAAGAAGACATGGAATAATAATAGGTTGAAATAATGCAATGTGGCAAAATTATAATTTTGTAAGCAAATGCAATACCTTGATTATTCAATAAAATAAAAAAAATCACTTACAATGATTTAGGTCAAAAATAATACCTTTAATAAACATTAAGTCAATGAAAATGGCATCTAGAACAAATGAGATATCATCTCAAAAGAAGGAGATCGAAAAGGTAAAATAACGAGAACTTGCCGAAAGAACGCGGCATTACGTTGAATTTATAACGTAATATATTCAGAATTTATTTTATTTTTTGCCAAAATGACATTATCGCATCGTGTAATAAGGTGATAATATGAACATAAAGGCACAGTAGGATATGCAGTCAAGCTAATAATCTAATATCCTAAAATAATGAATTAAGTCGAAATGATTCTTCATAATTCTTTTCCACAGGATAAGTTTCAGGGTTTTTTGTGGATTTCCGGAATGAGATGGTAGGATAGGTTTTTTATGGGAACGTTTTGCTTTTTCTTGCAGGTTGTGTCAGAAGAAGAACATGTCTGTGTCAGATCAGTGGACCTCTACAGGAACCCCCGTGTCTGTGTTTGAGAAATGTAAATGCGGGAAATATTCACAGGTGAGTCCCAGACACTAATATTTATTGTACGTTATGCTAGTTCAGCGTGACACAAATCGACGTGTGATTTGTTCCTTCTCAGACATGTCCGAAGTCTGGCTACGAGCCGCCTCACAAGACCAACCCCTCCTCTCAAATCGTCTACAACCTGAGCAACATCGACGTAGAGAGTTACCTCGTGGCCACTGCTAACGACTTCATCCAAGACAGGCAAGTTCGTCATGATCATCATTTATCCCTATCGTTATAAGACAATAGGGATAAATGCTGCAAAATGCTGCAAATGTAAAATGTGATGTAAATGGTTTATAGCAAAGAGAGTTTGCATTTTAATACGTTATAACATATGACACATCGCACTTTATGATCTAGGAGGGCGGCATTTAACTTAAGGCTGGGTTTATGGGGCTATGACATGTTATAACACCTTTTCAGGATGTCATCACTCTTATAACAAATACAATTATATTATGTCACTTTCACTGACTGCCATAGCATGCTCATAACACCTCATAACACTAAACCATGTGTGTGTGGGTGGGTACATGTATGACACCCATATGAGACCTTTATGAAACCTGACATAGACATTGGGTTTATAAAATCGTCTGCATAATCAGTTGTAATGTCAGGTTGACATTACACCTGAGTCATATGACATAAAACTGGCACACGGTTATGCTATGACACTTTCCAGGCATTGCATAAAATGTACTTGCTTACATTGAAGATAAGGCTTCATGATATGGGCGGGTAACACTTAGGTGTGTTCATTGTTATGACACCTATATGAGCCCTTTGTGAAGACTGGCATAAACCTGAATTAACATTTTAAATAGTGGTCATAAAGACTGGCATAACATCTTAATCAAGTGACACTGATTTTATATTTATGACAAATGATTTAGTAACTCGTGTCACTCATGACAAATCATGACCGCTTTATGGCATGTTCATGACTTGCCATGACTGTCCAATAATATCAGTCAGGATATATCATGAAAATCCTGGAAATATATATATTATGCACAATAGCGTAATATAAAACTGTGTGGTTGACATAATGTCATATGACTCAGGCGTAATGTTAACCTGACATTAAAACTGATGACATAATGGCAGTGTACACCTGGTAAAGACTTTATATACAATATGTTTATGTAAGTATTCATAAAGTTGTTGTATGGTTGGTATGACATGCAGCCACATGAGCATGTTATGCCAATCAGGAAGTATATATTAAAACGACGTTACACAATGATCATGAATGTGAAAAACAGTTTGCCATGGCTATGACATTATTGGCGATCCATAGCACCTCATGAGCACTTACGATATGTGTATGACATATGATAGCTGAGTTGCTAGCATTGCGCAGTGATATCACAGTCAACAAATGACTATCAAAAAGGTTAAAGAGTTGATAATAATGGTAAAATGACACAGAGCACTAGACGGTCATAGTGACTCTTAAGTGTTTATTACATGTTTATAACATATGAAGGCTATTATGAGTTGCCATGACTGCCCAGTGATAGCAGAGGGTTAAAAACTGATGGTAATAGCACCATGACTCCTATTACTTACCAGTCTTGACTTATGACTGTTATTGTTACTGATCCTGTCTTTATGATAGGTTATAAACCGATCATAAGCTCTCATGACAATAAGCATTTTGTTATCAGTACAATACATATAAATGAATAGAGATTTTCATGTATTTTACACCTTTCATGTTATACTTATGACAAAATAGTGTTGACACCCTTTAGGCTGACGTACATTATAGAGCATTATAACAACTGGCATTGTGACACGATGGCCTTCTGATATATCTGAGTAAAAATTATTTGAAAAAATGTATAATGATGCAACATAAGTCATATCATTAAACAGCCATGGCAACTTATGACTGCTTTTGACATTCTTATGACAGTTTTATGATACCAGGTTATAAAAAATTGCTAGTTGTACATTGTATTTATTAGGATTAGATTATGCTAACGAGAGGAGACCCTTTGTGGATTTCTCGTCATGCTGAAATCGACGTTTTGACCTTTCGGCCTTTTGCTTTGATGAAATTGCCAGGCATATCGGAGTTCTTTATTATGCACAAAAGCGGTTATAAGTCATGCATTATTCATGTGGTGTAAAAAGGTGCAGAGAGAATAACAAAGACAAATCACGAGCGCATCGTGGACTCGGAGGAGAAAACACCAACGAGCAAGACGGCTAATTAATGTGAAATCAATATGCAAAACTGCATGTTGTAGTGACCTGACCTATTTCATCTTAAAGAAGTAAACTACTGTGTGTGTGTGTGTGTGTGTGTAGGTACGGAGGCTGGTCCTTTGGGAACCCCCTTCCCACCAATCTCCAAATGGACATTTTGGATGTGCCAAAGAACAGAACGCTCACAAAGGTAATAAATCACCGACGCGGTCACTATTTAAAGAGCAGGCAAGGGTTTAACGTGGGCGTCGATTCACACCGCAATATTTACAGTGTGGGATTCTTCAGTTCACTGCGTTACAGGAAGTTCATTTAATTGGGTTCCTTTTGTACATTTTCAGAATTGTTTTTTCTGCAGTGGATTTTATTTTATGTATATTTTAACATAACTGCGAGGGGGACAAGTATTGTTAATAAAATAATAAACGTGGGACAGATGACGAGCACAATTTTTTTAATTTAATGTTTATAAATGATTATACCTAAAGTTTTGTCTCAGCCTTTTCCTTTTTTGTCCTAAATGAATTGCCTCACTGTCTTTCTAACCTCTTAATCTCATCTCAAATACATTCCCTTTATTAGAACTCATTTTATACAGACTCTTTCTCTCGTGAGAGTGAGTACTTAATACTCCTGAAGCACTGACATTTTTTACAGTAATACAATATTGAAAGAAAGCAATGAAGTGCCCTGTTTTCAGCTGTAAGTGCACAATAGCATTAGCCAATCATGGGTGTTCATAAGCTCATGTATGTAGAAGTGCATTCCTCACACTGTGACACATCATGACCATTCATATCATTGTTGTTCGTACCTTCACATTTACACTTGCTTATAGCAATAAAACAACAAGACACTGTATATTTTCAATAAGAGTTCAATGATTGGATATGGGCGTGTTCTGCAGGATGACAAAGTTGAGAGACCTTATGTAAAAACTGGTGCGGAGACTCTAACTGGGAAGTGGAATTCTGCTTTGTTCCATCCACTGATTAAATTAACTATGGGAAATTAACAGGGTTCCTGTAAGTGTATTGGTTGTAATAAGATTTGTTATTAACCCTGCAGGTGTGGTACAACCCTGAAGGCCATCACTCCATGCCAGCTTACCTCAACAGCCTCAACAACTTCATCCTGCGTTCCAGTATCCCAGCAAACAAACAGCCACAGCAGTATGGTGAGTGTTATAACACATACATTATAAAGCATGCACTGTAACCCATTTATTATAGTACACACACTATAACATGCATTATAAAACATTCATTATAGTACACACACTTTAACGCATTATAAAACATTTATTATAGTACACACACTATAACATGCATTATAACACATTCATTATAGTACACACACTATAACGCATTATAAAACATTCATTATAATACACACACTATATCATGCATTATAAAACATTTATTATAGTACACACACTATAACATGCATTATAAATCATTCATTATAGTACACACACTACAACATGCATTATAAATCATTCATTATAGTACACACTACAACATGCATTATAAATCATTCATTATAGTACACACACTACAACATGCATTATAAATCATTCATTATAGTACACACACTACAACATGCATTATAAATCATTCATTATAGAACACACACTACAACATGCATTATAGCATGTTCACTATAGTACACACACTATATTATGCATTATAACACATTCATTATAGACTCACACTATAACATGCATTATAAATCATTCATTATAGTACACACACTATCATGCATTATAACACATTCATTATAGTACACACACTACAACATGCATTATAAAACATTCATTATAGTACACACACTATAACATGCATTATAAAACATTCATTATAGTACACACACTATAACATGCATTATAACATGTTCACTATAGTACACACACTATATTATGCATTATAACACTTTCATTATAAACTCACACTATAACATGCATTATAAATCATTCATTATAGTACACACACTATTATGCATTATAACACATTTATTATAGTACACACACTATAGCATGCATTATAATGCATGTATTATAGTATGCACTATAATATGCATCATAACACATGTTTCTATCTCACATCACATTCCCTGTACTACACACATAACATGCTTATAACCCATGCATTATAACTCATGCATTACCACATATGCATTATACCACAAGCATTATAGCTCATGCATTACAACAAGCATATAACGTCTACATTATAACATATGCATTAACATGCGTGTTGCAACCGATCCATTACAACATACATATTATACCTCATGCATTACAACGTATGCATTATAAAAATATGCAATGTAACTTATGCATTTCAGCATATGCATTATAACACACACTTTGGGACATCATAAGAGTTTTGTAGCACACAAAGCATAAAGCACACAAATTGTAATTTTCAACTTGAAGTTAATTAGCAAACCTCAAATATTGGCTCCCCTCTGGCTGTATTGATACTCGTTATTTTCAGTGAAGGTTAAAAGTATTGGCCCCCTCAACATTATTTTGTGCCACATAATCATTCAACATAATTTTGCGACTTTGTATTTTCAGTGAAAATATCGTCCCCTTTAATCAACCAGGGAAATGTATTACGTTTTGACCCTCGAGTGTATTTGTTTGCCACATCCACTATTAAATAAGATTGTTTCATTCTGATTAGCAAAATATCAGCACCCCTCTCTGTATTTATTTACCACCCAGTCATTAAATGAAAAGTTTATAAGTATTGGCACCCTCCACCGCATTGGGGCGCCACTTCAGCTTTAAAGGCATGTTTGTTACAATTTATTTTCAATGACGATAAAAGTTTTGGCACCCTCCCCTGTATTGGAGTGCCAAGCAAAAGTTGCTGATTTCCATTAAAGTGTGGAAATAATAAAAAGTATCGGCACCCTGACTGTGCTGCGTGCCACATGTTCATTAATTAAAACGGTCCTCCTCTGTTTTTTTCTACCAAAGTGTAAATGATAAGGTTTTTCCCACTGTATATTCAATTATTGGCACCTCTGACTGCGTTCATGTGCCATATAGCCATTATTGTGTTTTGGGTGGCTTTCAGCCATTGTTTAGCAGAAATGCGCTTCTCTGTATTTTCAGAGATGATTTAAGTATTGCCATCCTTTTATTTGAGCGCCATTTAGCTATTATATTAAAGTTTGCTTCGTCTGTGTTTTTTTTAAGTTAAGATTAAAGCATCGGCACCATTGACTGTATTTCAATTATATGACAATTGAAAAATGGGTTGGGTTACTTCCTGTTAATACAATGTTGTTGTTTTTTGTTTTTTTTACCTAAAATTTCATAGTATAACTAATGATTTGGCAACCTCCATATAAACTCCTCCCACTCTAACAGCTACTATTGTAGAAACAGCCGTGACTTGGCTTGTTGTTGAGTGTTGCTGCGTTATTTTATAGGTAGAAAAGCGCTATTAGTTGGAGATAAGTGTAATATTTAAGTGTTATGGGGGTCATGGCTGGTTTCTGAATGTAAAACCGCCCATGCCTTGATGCCTCAGGTCTTCATTCGTTCTCTTATTCTTTGCTGATTTGTTGTGCACTTCTCTAGTGCTAAGCCAGGGGGCAATGTTTATCTTCCGTCCCTGCCAGGATGCAGTGCAGTGTCAGGAATTGTAATTAGCGGTGCTGAGAGCCAGGTTGAAGTGAATAAAGCAGGACAGAGGCTCCAGCCTTTTATTTTAGCAGCACTGGGCCAGTGGCTGAGATTCACCGTCTGCCTGTAGGCAAGATTAATGCAGACCCAGCAGTCAATAAGGGGAAAAGGGAGATGCAATCATTCAAATGTAGCTGGTGGACTCACTCGGGCCTGAAAACAGGGCATAAATCCAGCGAGGGTTCATCAGGCCAGCTGCCTGGCTCGCTCGTGACGTGACTCGAGCCACCGTTGTGTGAATGTGAACCTGGCATGCATTTAATCCTGTCTTTCTTTTTTTTTTTCTTCCTTTGCCTGCAGCCATCTCTCTGTCCAGCCATCCCTACCCTGGCCAGGTGGAGCAAGAAGACGCCATGTAAGCATGTAGTTCATTGTACTTTGGTCAAACGGTCTTTTTTTTTTTTTTTTTTTTACATGTACAACTCAATAAAAGGGACGCAATGCCACCCGGAAGGGAAACGCAAACAGCGTAAGGACATTACCATTCCCGTTGAAGCACTTGCAGTAATTAAATTTGAGGGCTGTATTTACTCCTCTTTCATCGCATTAAATGGGTTTGCTTTGAGCTCGCTTTATCGATTACCAAACCCTGAGAAATATCCTCATCCTCTCAAGGTGGTTTAGAGGTTAGTTCATGCAACGCCACTCATCTGGAACTTTATAAAAAAAAGTCGATTTAAGGATGAAATGCAAGGCAGATTACATTCCTGACACGTTTCAGATGAGAGGAAGCAGAGAAGAGTGCAGACCTTCCAACATTTAAACCTGCAGAGTATGCTCGCAAATATCAGTCTTTTTTCCCTTCAAAAATTGAGGAACGATTAACAGAAAAACGTGTGGTTTTAAACTTAACAATCTTTAAACTTAAAGATTTAACCAACATCCCACAAGCCTGCGCCCCTTTCCAAAATGTACCTGAATAATCTTTTGTTTTAATCTTCCAGCTTTCTGTTATTGACATGTTGCAAGCCCCGCCCCCTTTCCTAATTTATAACAGTACACTTTTGTACTCATTCTCCCGCTTTCTGTCAATTACATGCCAAAAACCCTGACACCTTTCACCTCTGTAATCTTTCTTTTCTATTTTTTCTTTGCTTCATCACTTAGATCCTGCAAGCCCCCAGCTTCCACCTCAGTAAACTTTCTTTCACGTTTTTTCTGCTCTAAGTCTCTTATTTTTCGACAAGCCCCACCCCCTTTTATTTCAGAAACTGTTTCTACTAATTTTCACACTTTCTGTCCTTTTATGTCGCATGTTTCCCCCCTTCTTTCACCTCATTAAACGTTAATTTTTCCACTTTCTGTCACATGCTGCAAGCCCCGCCCCTTTATCTATTTTACCGCAAAAATAACCTTTAGTATTAATTTTCCCACTATTTGTCAATTGCTTGTCCCAAGTCCCACCCCCTTTTACCTCAATATCATTTTGTATACATTTTCCTGAGTCTGTCACTTGAGATCCCACAAGCCCCGCCCCCTTTCCCTATTTTATCTCATTATTTACTTGTATTCATTCTTCCACCTTCTATTATTGATACGTTTAATCCCTGCTGTAAAATCCACAACTTTTTCTATTCGACCTCAAAAACCTTCTGTACTAATTCTTACCGCAATTTGTCAATTGCTTGTCCCAAGTCCCGCCCACTTTTACCTCAGTATCCTTTTGTATCAATGTTCTCGATTTCTGTCACTAAAATCACGGAACCCCGCCCCTTTCCTATATTATTTTCATTATTACCTTGTATTTATTTTCCGCTTTCTCTTATTGATGTGTTCAAGCCCTGACTCTTTGTCCCAATATTTTACCACCTATTGTTCTTTCCAGTTTCCTGTCACTTACATGCCACAAGCTCCACCCCCTTTAACCTAATTAACTTCTGGTATTAATTTTTCATTTTCTGTCAATTAAATGCCACAAGTCCCGCCCCTACTCCATTTGACCTAATTTGTTTCTTGTATTGTTTTTCCCATCTACTCTTTTTGACGTTTCCCCACTACATTTTTTAAATAGTACAACAATTTGATTACTATCCATTTTACTATGGACAAAAAAAAATCTGAAAACCTACTTACACAACGAGTGTTACAAGGGAGCGGGAAAAAAACAAGCTAACAAACAAACAAAGCCTCTAAGGACTTGTCAGATGTAACATGTTAACACCAGAACTTGAGCGCTGATGATTACGCCAGGTGATTAACATTCAATCAGCGTGGTCAGGCTTGTTGCCATAGAAACTGGAGTGTCAGGGTACCACTGAGTTAAACACTGTGAGTGAATCAGGATAAAAAATATTTTTTAGTTTTATTTAAAATGTAGAAACCCATTAGTCCCCATTTGCTGTTATAAAACCCACCCCTCCACTCCTCTGGGAAGATGTTTCACTAGATTTTGTAAAGATTTTGTGAAGATTTTTTGGAGATTCATACACCCACAAGGGTGTAAAGTCAAGTAGTGATGTAGGTGAGGTGAGGAGGCCTGGAGTGCAGTCAGCAAATACATTCATCCCAAAGGTGTTCAATAGGGTTGGAGATCGATAACAGGAGATCTTCTACTCCATTCCATGTATAGGATATCTTCATGGAGCCGGCTTTTGTGCACAGGAGCATTGTCATGCTGGAACATGTTTGGGTCTTCTAATTCAGGAAAATTCAATGCTCCTACGTCCTAATACAATTGTGTGCCACCAACTTTTTGGGAACATTTTGGGGAAGAACCACATACCCACATATGGCTGGAGAACTCAGGAGTTGCAACACTTCTGTCTTCACTTCTTCTCTGCACACATTGCATTTTCACAGTTATCTGATAAAGCCTTTTGATGTTAATCCTATTATGAGTAAACAAGCGCACAATTCTTAAGAATTTTAAGAAGAGTTAATGCAGATTACCGTCTGAAACTCTGTCTCAGACTTTTTATTTTAACAGAAGTCCTGGTCACTCTGTGTGTATTTTTTAAAGAGCTACCTACAGGCGCACTTTCTCCCTCGGGCCTTGCTTCTCACTATTACTCTTCCACGAGGGTGAAAGCGGCGGCCAAAGGCCAGGCACGATGAGAGCCCGGAACAAATGAGAAAATCGATCTAAAGAGCACAAGCGGCCTCCACACAGCCGAGGTGAACATTTGGCACTAATGCGAGCCGGGCGGTTTGTATTAGCGAAGAGCAAAGCCTGAAATATGGGGAACGGAGGAAAGAAAAGAGATGGAAGGAAAACATGGGCTTGAAAGGTTGTTTATAAAAATGACTCAGGTTTTCCTGTAACGTGGACGAAATGGAACAAATGATCATGACGTTAGCGAGAGAGGAGAAAAGCACAGTGTTTCAGGTCGGCAAGTTTGTAGATGTTTAATTTCCATAATGCAGCTTGTATTTTTATTGAAAGATTGTTTTCATTTTACGATCACTGACCTATGTAACAATGGGACAGAAGTATACGCAGACTTTTTCACCCATATGTGGTTCTTCAGCAAAAGTTGAAGACACACCGTTGTATTGGACGTCTTTTTTCCCTTCACTTTATGAAGGAAACTCAAACCTGTTCCAGCATGACAATGCCTCTGTGCACAAAACCAGCTAAATGAAGATCTCTTTTCCAATGGTGAGAAAATGTGGAAGGTCTCCTGCTATAGAGCTCCAACCCAATATGGATGAATGTGATCACTGACTGCACCCCAGGCCTCCTCACCTCACCTTTACTAAAACCCTTGTAGCTGAAGGAGCACAATTCTCCCCAAAATCTCATGGAACATCTTTGCAGAACAGTGGAACTCATAATAAGAGTAAAGGGATTGTGGAATTGGATTTTCAAAAAGAACATTGTATTAGGATGTGTGCAGGATCATATATTGTTGATCTCTGGCTTTTTTCAGTGTCCGAAACTTGGTCAACGTCCTGGTGGCGATGTGCGTCCTCACCGGCTTCTCCATCATGACAGCCAGCTTTGTCATCTATGAGGTTCATGAGCATCACATCGGCGCTAAGATGCTGCAGCACATCTCAGGCATCAGCGAACCCTTCTACTGGATCATCAACTTCTTCTACGACATGGTACCAGAGGGTGTTTCATACACAACATCTGGAAAGAGGATTGTTCACATTTAGCTCGAAAAATGAAACCTTAAAATGATTATTCAGATATTTCATTGTTTAAGAAAATATTTTTTATAATGAAATATAATAATAATAATAATAATAATAATAATAATAATAATAATAATAATAATAATATTTATAATTGTAATATTTTTTGCAGCCTGACAGATTAGAAAAACCTTCGACCTTTTCTCAGTTATTAAAAGTAAAAAAATGTGTGAATATAATGTAAAAAAAAGCATTCTTTAAAAATAGTCTATAATAAAATTGTTATTATTATCATAAAATATTATTGATATATTACACATTTCTAAATAATGCATATATATATATATATATATATATATATATATATATATATATATATATATAGTTTTGAAATGTGAATGAATATAAATATATAAATAAATCATTTAGTATAAATCATGACAGAAAAAACTGCAATATAAATATCTGCAATATGTGTATATTTATTTTTATTTAATTTTATTTTTATCCAGACACTTTATTACTACTTTATATATCATTATATCCAATCTCTCAATTTCTTTTCTCTCTCTGTCTCTCTGTATCTCTCTCTCTCTCTCTCCCATTCCCACTCTCTCCCTCCTTCTTTGTTTTCTCTGTCTGTCTGTCTGTCTGTCTGTCTGTCTGTCTGTCTCTTTAACTCTCTTTCTTGCTGTCACCCTCTCTTTCTTTTTTCTTTGTCTATCTGTCTCTTTCTCTCTCCCTCTTTCTATTTCCTCTATCTGTCTGTCACTCTCACTCTCTCCTACTCTCCCTCTTTCTCTCTCAACATTCAAGATTAAAAGGTTGCTTTATTGGCATGACAAATATGGACATTCATATTGCCAAAGCATTGAACATACAGACACATAACCCCCTCTCTCTCTCTCTCCAGGCCCTGTACATGATCCCTGTGATTCTCTCCATCATTGTGATCGCAGTGTTCCAGCCCCCTGCCTTCACTGCCAGACTGAACCTGGGAGCCGTGTCTCTGCTCTTTATTCTCTTCGGGTCAGTCTTAATATTTATTTCAGAAGGAACACGTCGGACTTTTTATCCATTTATAGTTACATTTAATCCGCCAGATGTTGTCGCATGGACAGAACAAAACTCACGACTCATAACTCATAACTATAAACTCACACACAGTGCCACATTTAATGCGTAAGGAACAAGTTTTAAATTCATTCCTACTGGTTCTTCATCATGTGATAATTGCCTGTGTTTCATCACAGATCAAAGATAATTTAAATGCAATTTTTTTTTTTTTCATTCGAAAAAATTAGCACCGAAGCTAGACGTGATTTCTTCGCTCCATCACAAAATTAAATTCCCTGAAAACATCGTTTAATTTTGGATTAGTGACTAATTACATTAAAACCTGGGGCTGAGGCTAATCTCACCTGGGGCTAGCAAACAGGCTAGCTTATTAAAATCAACTCAATTCAAATAACATCAAATAAAGAATCAGAAGAATCAGAATCAGAAAGAGCTTTACTGCCAAGTACTGTATGTTTGCACTTACAAGAAATTTGTGGGTTTTTTTGGTGACAGAAGCTTCCGGGTGCACATTTTTTTACAATCGATAAATAAAAAATAAATAAATAAATAAAAGAATAATTTTTGAAAAGTGTTATTGCACATTTTTATTAAGCAAAAAAAAAATAATCCATCATTAGCATCATGTTTTCAGATCCATAAATTACACACTCACACACACACTCACACACACACACACACACACACACACACACACACACACACACACACACACTCTCTCTCTCCTCTATCCTTTACCACCCCAATCACTGAGAGTAATAAATAAAAAAGATCGTCCTAAAAGGCGAGAGAAAAGCTTTGCCATGAAAAGAGCTGATGAAGCCATTTATCTCCTGCGTCTCTCGGCTCGGCTCCTGAACACTTTATTTTGTCTTCCCCCCTTTCTTTTTTTTTACACTCCCTTCTTTCTCACTCCTTTGCGCTTTTTTTCCGGGGCACAATTTGTACTTGTGTTCAAATAATATCCCTGACTTCCCTCTTTTTTCTTTTTTTTTTTTTTTTGGGCAGATTTGCAAGCTTCCCCTGGATGTACCTCTTATCGACCGTGTTCAAAGACACAGAAATGGCCTTCATCAGCTACGTGTGTATCAACCTTTTCATCAGCATGAACACCATCATCTCCACGGCCATCGTGTACTTCCTCGGACAAGCGAACCAGAATGACGAGGTGAGAACCAGCTGTGGATACGGGTATACACGCACAATATGAACAAAAGTATTGGGACACATGACTTTTTCACCCATACGTTCATCTACACCAAAAGTTGGAGGCACACAGTTGTATAAGACGTCTCTGGATGTGGTAGAATTAAACTTTCCCCTCACTTGAACTAGGAGACCCAAATCTGTTCTAACATGACAATGCGCAAAGCCAGCTCCATGAAGATATCTGTTGGAGTGGAAGATCTCCTGCTATAGAGCTCCAACTCTATTGGGATGAATGTGAATTTTGACTGCACCCCAGACCTCCTCACCTCACCTTAATCAGTACCTGACGTTACTCACATACAAAATCTAGATGAACATCTTCCCAGACGTTTGGATGTTATTATAAGAGCAAACAGAGACTCAAAGTGGAATGTTTAAAAAGGAGCACATAGCAATATTATGGTCAGGTGTCCACAAACTCTGGTGTAGTTCTTTGGACGGGAGCATCGTCATGCTGGAACCAAGTGTGGAAAGTGAAGAGGAATTTTCAATACTTTTGGCAATGTTGTGTATTACTGATCATCAGACTAATGACTCTCTTTTCTATTCTCACACACAGCACATCCAGGCGGTGTACCACACCCTCAGCAACATCTTCCTGGTGTTCCCTCAGTTCAGTTTTGGGAACGGGCTGATGGAGCTGGCCAGGGTGGACCTCCAGGTCCAGGTCCTGAGCGCGTACGGAGTGGATGCATATAAGAACCCGTACGGCATGGACGTCCTGGGGTGGATTTTCATCTCGCTAATCCTGCAGGGGTTCATCTGTTTCAGTCTGCGGCTGCTGATGAACAAGTGGCTCCTCTGCAGAGTCAGGTGAGGAGTGCGGAGCAGGGCGGGGTCGGCTGAAAGAAATAAAATATATATAATAACTGCATCATAAGAGAATGATCAAGAGATTAAAATGAAATTGACAGCAGTGAGGAAATATATTAGTACCACTGTGGATGTAATGTAATGAGTGTAATACATAATCAGAACGTCACACGTGTTATTTCTTACGCCCCCTTATGACATCAGAAGATCACGCTTGATATCTATTAAACACCCTATGACATGTAAAGGTCACACTCTTATATCTAACTCCCTTATGACATCAGCACATCACACTGTAACGCCTCTTATGACATCAGCACATCACACTGTAACGCCTCTTATGACACCAGAAAGTCACACTGTAGCGTCCCTTATGACATCAGAACGTCACCTTGTAGCGCCCCTTATGACATAAAAAATCACACTGTAACGCCCCTTATGACAACAGCACATCACACTGTAACGCCTCTTATGACATCAGAAAGTCACACTGTACCAACCTTATGACATCAGAACGTCACACTGTAGCGGCCCTTATGACATCAAAACATCACACTGTAACGCCTCTTATGACATCAGATCGTCACACTGTAGCACCTTTATGACATCAGTATGTCACACTGTAGCGCCTCTTATGACATCAGTATGTCACACTGTAGCGCCCCTTATGACATCAGAACGTCACACTGTAACGCCTCTTATGACATCAGTATGTCACACTGTAGCGCCCTTATGACCTCAGAACGTCACACTGTAGCGCCTCTTATGACATCAGTATGTCACACTGTAGCGCCTCTTATGACATCAGTATGTCACACTGTAGCGCCCCTTATGACATCAGAACGTCACACTGTAACGCCTCTTATGACATTCACAGGACATTACACTCGTAGTCTCTCATTACACTCGTTATCTCTAATAGCAAAGCACAGTGTCAAAACAAATACAAATTAGACCAAAGGGTTCAATTACCTCATAATATATTTCAGCCTATCAGGATCGATATGCAAATCAGTCTCATGCGACACGACTTTATCGAAAAACTCCGCTGTTTAAACTATGTGGAACTTTCTTTAAATTATCCGAAGTGTTTGTGCATTTTATCGACGGTTGTTTGTGAAAGCGGAGACGTGATATGAGCTTGAAATTAATCCACGTTCTCTTACTGACATCTTCGTCTGTCCCGGACTAGGCGCTTTTTTACACGCCGCTTGTGTACACGCCGGCAGTCAGTGCCTCAGGCCGGAGGTCTGGGTGAGGATGTGGACGAGGACGTGTTGGCTGAACGTCGGCGTGTGGACAGCGGAGCCGCGGCTTCGGATCTGCTGCAGGTCAGTCAGCTCAGCAAGGTCTACCAACACCTGAACCGCAGAGTGAAGGCCGTCAACAAGCTGTCCTTCAGCATCCCAGCGGGAGAGGTCAGTGCTGACTACAGCAGATTTTATACTCGCTTCACGGTTTTCCTTTATATATATATAAACATCTCATATCTCATATCAGTGTGTGTATATACAATTGTGACATCACATTCATGCATTCTAATGCTCATTATGCTAATGCTTGTTATGACATCATCAGCATGTCATTTCTCATTATATCTAATTCTTGTTATGACGTCAAAACGTCACACTTGTTATATTTAATGCTTGTTATAACGTCATCATGCTCGTTATATCTAACGCTCATTAGGACATCAGTATGTCACTCTTACTTACGTCTTATTTAATGCTTATGACACCTCGTTATATCTAACGCTTGTTATGACATAAAAACGTTATTAAACGTTATGACATCATCAGAATGTCATGTTTGTTATCCCTAATACTCGTTATCTCTAACACAGTCAAAACGTTATATCTAATGCTCATTTTAAAAATATTTTTAAAGCAGTGTCATTATTTATTATAATTATTAAAACCCAATATAGTATAAAGGTTTGTGTATCTGTTATTAGACATTTAGTGCTATTAGTCATGTATGAATGTTTGTTTCAATCTTAAATACAATACACAGTGTCAAAAAATGGCTTATAAACAGGTTATAAGGAGTTTTCTGAACCGTGGTTTCTGCTTTATATCAGGTACAAAGCGCAATACAAGTCTAAAGAGGTCCTAATAGAACTGAACATCGTGGTTCCTTGTCTTCAGCATTCAAGTCAAAATAGACCTAATGTAAATTATCATAGTAAAAATGTTTATTTTTGTTTTTATCTTCCAGTGCTTCGGATTGCTGGGAGTGAACGGAGCAGGAAAGACCACCACGTTCAAGATGCTAACCGGAGACATCAGTCCAACACATGGCTCAGCACAGGTCCTCGACTGCGATGGGTAATTCCTCAGTTTCTCCATTCCTATTTTTCCAACTCTGGTAGCAGTTCTTGTTTGTTTCTGATGATTGTGTCGCGGTTCAGGAGGATGGTGGACATCATGGACTGCAGGACGGAAGGGGTTAACATCGGTTACTGCCCGCAAGTGGACGCTCTGGATGACCTTCTGACCGGAGAAGAGCACCTGTACTTCTACGCTCGCATCAGAGGCATCTGTAAAAGAGAGATTGATCAGGTGCGTCGACGTCTTTATGCGAATGCTAGTGTACTTGTAGAGAGCGCCATCAAACACATCTGCCTCCTCTTATCATATACTCGTGATCAGCTTTGCTGTGATGTTCTCAGTGGGCTCTCGTCAACTTTCCCTCCTGGTGCATGAGTGGGTGCTTGTCCAGGGTCGACTGTGGCAGGAAAAAAAAGACTAGGTTTATCTTTACCATGTTGCTATCATTATTAGCTTGTATAGCTTTCTAATCTGCTAGCTCAACCTCTTAAAGTAACTTTTAGCACTTTTAGCCCTTAAACACACAGCTTAGCAACCACCTGGGTTAGCATTTCAGCTGCATAGGAAACTCACAATACCACACCAAACGCCTAGCATTACCTTCAAAATGTTGCAGAAACCACCTAGCATTCCCCTTGAAAGCATGTGGAAACGATGTCAATCAGTTAGCAACCAGTTAAAATATTGTAACAACCACCATTACCTTAACAACCACATGGAACACCATAGCAATTAATACCATGGCAACCAGCTAGCAACACCCTAGCAACCGTATAGTATCACATTAACAACAATGTGAAATATAACATGAACACCTCAAAAATACTTCTCCTGAAGAACACGTCATCCCCAAAAAGGTCTTTAAATTAAGTTTTTTTTAATAGGTTTTCTGTCAGTGTGGACATAAATGGTTTCCTCCGGCATATACAAAGAGCTGGAAACTTGAGGCGTATAAAACTTGAGTCATACTGTATAAAACCGAGCCTGAGTCATATGAAACAACCTGAGTCATATAATATTGAACCTGAGTCATATAAAAACTGAACCTGAGTCACATAATACTGAACCTGAATCATATAAAACTGAACCTGAGTTATACTGTACAAAACCGAGCCTGAGTCATATGAAACTGAACCTGGTTCATATGAAACTGAACCTGAGTCATATAAAACCAAGCCTAAGTCATATAAAATGGAATCTGAGTCATATAAAACTGAACCTGAGTCATATAAAACCGAACCTGAGTCGTATAAAACCAAATCTGAGTCATATGAAGCTGAACCTGAGTCATATAAAAACGAGCCTGAGTCATACAAAAGCAAACCTGAGTTATATTATATCAAACCCAGCCTGAGACATATCAAATCGTACCAGAGTCATATAAAACTGAGCCTGTGTCATACTGTATACAACAGTGCCTGAGTCATATAAAACTGAACCTGAGCCATATAAAACCGAATCTGAGTCATATAAAACCGAGCCTGTGTCATACTGTATAAAACAGTGCCTGAGTCATATAAAACTGAACCTGAGTCATATAATACTGAACCTGAGTCATATAAAACCGAGCCTGAGTCATATAAATCTGATCCTTTTTATATTAAACAGAGCCCGAGTCATATAAAAACTAGCTTGAGTCCTATAAAACCAAACCTGCCATATTAAACTGAACCTAAGTCGTAAAAAAATCGAACCTGAGTCATATATAACAGGGCCTCAGTCTTATATAATTAAATTTGACTCATGTAAAACCCGAACCTGGCTCAAATAAAACTCAAACTTAATCTGATCATGGTTGCATTCACCCTGTTGTCTAGAAAAAGTGCTAAATTAGCCATTCTGTCTGGGTGGGAGGGGCATTCTCTTTTCTTCTGTCAGTCACAGCAGCACTAGTCAAACACTCTGGTATGTCGAAGAGGGCGCTTTCTTTTATACCTCATGCTGCATGAGCTGCAATTTGAAAGCATGCACTTGGCTGACTTTACGTGTCTTCGAGGACTCACGTGTTACACGTCGTACTTGCAGCACCACGTGATCTTTTTGACGAAGGGTAATATGTCCTTTGTTCTGGTGTCCTTGTGAGTTCTGTTCTCACGAGGTTCCTTCCTGAGAACATGCTACCCAGGGTCACAAGTCTATTCTTTGTGTTCTTTAGGTGTAGTAATGGTGGTTAAATAAACATAAAGATTTCTGGTCCACACAATCCGTTCTCCAGTCCTCCTCTCGAGGGATGTCCATTTTTACTACTCATCATTTATTATAACATTTAAAAATCCATGGGAGTTTCTCCAACCTTCTGAGCTATGTAATGATTTTTATCGCAGTAATGCTGGAGCTAATGGTTCTAACTCTCAGAGCGGTGCATATAATGGAAGATTAATGGAAGAAAGTAATTTCAGATCTGTTTTAGTGGTTTTCACACCCACACCAGCTGAAGAGCTTCATCAATGTGCACTATGTGGACACAAGTTTTGTGACTTTTGGGGTTCTTCTCAAATTTGGATGCAATACTATGCAATAGGAGTTATAAGACCCAAACCTATGACAATGCTCCTGTGCGTAAAGCCAGCTACATGAACATATGCTTTCCATGGTTGGAGAGGAAGATCTCCTGCTATAGAGCTCTGACATCAACCCTATTATGATGAATGTGAACGCAGCCCAGGCCTCTTCACCTTACCTCCATCAGTGCCTGACTTTACTAACACCCTTCCAGCTGAAAGAATATCCACAAATCCAGTGGAACATCTTCCCAGAAAACCGGAGGCTATTACTGTCTGATGGTCAGGTGTCCACAAACCTTTGTTAAACTTGTGTTAGTTCTTTGCACATTTAAAAGCGCCAAACAGCCAGACGCTGAATATCAACATCCCAACGTGGACCTGTGAGTGACCCTGATGAGCTTTCAGCATTCCATCAATGGCCTTCTTCTCAGCAAGATCTCCTGCAATAAAGCTTCAACCTAAGTCCTATTAAACACCTCTGAGATGGATTACATGAACCTCACCCTATATCAGTACCCGACTTTACAGAGGCCCTTGTGGGTGAATAAAATCTAACACAAATCTAGTGGAACATCTTCACCAGAAGAGTGGAGCTCATTATAACAGCGAGTGGACACTAATTGTGGAATGGGATGTTCAAAAAGAAGAAGAGGAGGAGGAAAGGAGGAGGAGAAGAATCCTGAAAGCTCAACAGGGTTACTTGCAGGTCCACGGCGTTGTGGTGTTCGTATTCGGCGTCTGGCTGTTTGGCGCTTTAGATGTAAGGAGCCCAATTAATTACGGCGAGGCTTCGACACGCTGCTCGTTACCGCGCTTGCCGCCTTCACACGGACAGACCTGCACGCTTTTCTTTTCTTCCTACGAGGATGATTAGCGCTCCGTTAATTAAAATGAAGAAAAGAAAAGCAGAGGCGAGTGGCTGATTTGAAAAAGAGGAAAAGAATAGCCCTCGTTTCATTCGAGTTTCCGAAAGAGCATAGGATACGCCGCCGTTCCTGTTTCCGCAGATTTGGATTTGTGTTCTAGTTATAGAGCCGTGTGTATCACTGAGATGTATGGGTTTCAACAGGAAGAGCTAATGAGTGCGTGATCTGTGCTCAGTGGCGCCCCCTGAATGTGTTGAATGATTTGCAGCTTCAGTCCATTACTTTGAATATATTATTATTATTATTATTATTATTATTATTATTATTATTATTATTATTATTATTATAATTATTATTAGATAAATGTGTAATATTGGAGCTGTACATGAGATAGAAGAGGATTAAAACCCATCAGCACGTGGTGGGAATTTTCATTATGAAATCAAAGCAATATGAGATCCTCCAGTTCCCATTATGGCATGATTGGAAAGGAAGCTCCTCCGATGTTCATAATAGCATCACTTAAAAGTGACAATCCCCAGTTTCTGAGATCCCTATAATGTGAGCATCTCCAGGTTATGAGATCCCTATAATGTGAGCATCTCCAGGTTATGAGATCCCTGGAATGTGAGCTTATGTTCATTATGATATCAGTCGATCATGAGCTTTATACGTCCCCCCTTATACTTATTTATTGATATTTTGCACTCAGTGGAAACATTGCTAGATTTCCCTGTAATTAAATTATAAAGTGCATGTAAAAGTCCAGACAAAGGAATAAAGTGTGTGTGTGTGTGTGTGTGTGTGTGTGTGTGTGTGTGTGTGTGTGTGTGTGTGTGTGTGTTTGTCAGGTGGTGAACTATCTCCTGAAGAAGCTGGAGCTGAGCTACCACAGACACATCATCAGCGAGCGCTACAGCTGTGGAACACGACGCAAACTCTCTACAGCTCTGGCTCTGATCGGACAACCACAGATCCTGCTTCTGGTAACCGCATCTTCCTTCTCCTCCTCTTCCTCCTCTCCTTCTTCTACTTCTCCTCCTCTTCCTTCTTCTCCTCCTATTTAGCTGCTGCTATTTCTTCTCTACCTTTTTCACTCCTCCTCCTCCTCTGCATCCTCCTTCTTCTCTTCTCCACTACTCCATTTCCAGCTCATCCTCTTTCTTTTTCCCCTCTTTCTCCTCCTCCTCTTCTTCATTTTTTCCTTCTACTTCTATTCCTTCTCTTACCTCATCCTGCTCTTCTTTGAAACTTCTGCTATTACTTTATTCATGTTTTCTACTCCTCCTCTTCCTCTTCCTCCTCTTTTCACCACTTTTTACTCCCCTTCTCTCCATCCTCTTTCATTCCATTTTTTCTGTCGTTCCCCTTCTTTGCCTATTTCTCTACTTTCTCCACTTTCTTTCACCTTTATTTTTCCTTCTCCTCCTTTTCTGTTTCTCCTCCTCACACCTCTTCCTCTCCTTCTTCTTTTCTCTTCTTCCACCTTCATTTATACTCCTCTTTGTCCTTCTCCTACTTCTTTTTGCCTCATTTTCCTTCTCCTTCTCTTTATCCTTCTTCTCTATTCCTCCTCCCTCCTTCTTCTTTTCCTCTGTTCTCCTCCTCGACTGCAGTCCATCAATCTGTTCACAGATTAATGCGGCACACATTCACAGTTTACACCAACAGCTTCTTCATTCTCCATCTGTCCATCAGCCAACACGTTCATGATCTGTGTGTGTTACGAGGAAGCTGTGATCACGCTCACCTGCTCTATGTGCTTCTCTCCTCTCTCTCCTTCCTCTCTCTCCCTCTCTCTCTCTCTCCCTCCTCTCTCACACACTCTCTCTCTCTCTCTCACACACACTCTCTCTCTCTCTCTCTCTCTCTCTCTCTCTCTCTTTAGGACGAGCCGAGCTCAGGAATGGACCCTCGCTCCAAACGCCACCTTTGGAAGATCATCTCTGAGGAAGTGATGGGGAAATGCGCTGTGGTTCTCACTTCACACAGGTTTGAGCGCTGGTTCTTCTCATACCATCGAGTTTCTCAACGATCGTGATTTTATATTTTATTTATATAAAAGGTTTTTGTCCATTTATAGTTACATTTGCTGTGTTTCAGTATGGAGGAGTGTGAGGCTCTGTGCACTCGCCTCGCCATCATGGTTCAAGGACAGTTCAGATGCTTAGGATCCTTACAGCACATCAAAAACAGGTCTCTCGTTTACATCTCTCTCTCTCTCTCTCTCTCTCTCTCTCTCTTTCTCTCTCTTTCTCTCTCTTTCTCACTCTCTTATTTCCTTCTGCTGCTTCTTTCTCTTCCTTCACCCCCTGCTTTTTCTTCTCTGCCTTCTTTCATTTACACCCCTCTCTCTCCCTCTTTTGCTTCTCTTCTTTTCTCCTCCTCCTTCTACTGCTCCTCTTCCTCCTCTTCCTCATTCTCCTACTGCTTTTCCTCCCGTTTTCTTCCTCCTCTCTTTTCACTCTTCTTTCTTCTCCTGCTCCTCTTTTCATCCTCCTCCCTCCTACTAGTCCTTCTCTTTACTCCTCTTCTTTCTACTGCTCCTCCTCCTCATCTTCCTCCTTCCTTACCTTTTACTCCTCCTCCTCTTCCTTTTCTTTCTTTACCCCTGCTCTGCCTTTTTGCCTTCTTTCATTTACCCCTCCCTCTCTTTCTTTCTTTATCTTCTTCTGCTCCTGCTCTTCCTCTCTCTTTTAACTTCTCTTTCCCTCTCCTACTCTTCCTCCTCATACTCCACTCCCTATTTGTTGTCCTTCTACTCCTCCTCCTCCTCTTCCTTCTTCTTCTCTTTTCCGTTTCTTCTTATATTTCTTTCCTTCCTACTCATCCTCCTCCATCAATTCCCACTTTTCTATCTCTTTCTCCTCCACATCCTTCTCCCTGTCTTCTACTAATCTACTACTCATCTTCATCCTTCACTTCATTCTCCACCTTCACAGTTTTCACATTCTTCCCTTCCTCTCCTCTTCTTGATCTTTCTCCTCCTCTTTCTTTGCATCTATTTCAGTATTAATCGTTGTCCTGTATCGTCCCCACAGGTTCGGTAGTGGCTTCACAGTGAAGATGTACCTGACCTCGACTTCCTGTGACGTGGAGACCATCTCCACTTTCATGCAGGAGCACTTCCCCAGCACCTACCTGAAGGTTAGTCAGCTGAATGAAGGTTTGCTGATCAAAACCACACAATAACAAGAACTGGAGATACACTGTATGGCCAAAAGTGTTGGGACACCTGCCTTTTGAGAATCTGAAAAGCTAATGGAACATCTGCCCAGAAGAATGGAGGCTATTATAACATTACACTGAGACTAAATGTGGAATGGGACATGCAAAAATGAGCAGATGGTCAGGTGTCCACAAACTTTTGGCCATACCATATATTTAGTGCAGAGTGTGGAGCAGATGTTCTCCATTTTCCGAGCACAGCACTTTTTTCCCCCTCTTCTTCTGTAAAAAAGTGCTGATTCAGCTCCTCGAACCATTTACAATCACCAGAGAGCTGAATCGTGAGTGTGGGGTTCAGTCAGGAACACATTCTTATAAAGAACAAAAAGTGCCCTGTTTCAATAAAGAAAAAAAAACTTAGTTTATGCACTTTGCATTTTTTTGTATTTAAAAAATATATATATTCCTATATATTCATATATATATATATATATATATATATATATATATATATATATATATATATATATATATATTTATTTATTTATTTATTTATTTTTTAAGTAACTGCATACATTATTAAAATAAAAGTATAAATGTGATAACATTTATACTTTTTTTTATTTCAATACTGTGTGCAGTTACTTAAAATGTATTTATATTTATTAAATATTTTATTGTTGCTTTAAACACAATCACAGTTAGTTTTTTTTTATTATTAATATTATAATTTTTTTTGCACTTTATCCAATTAAATTTATATTTTTAATAATTTATTTATTTAATTTTTAATTTTTATTTTTTTATTTTTTTATTTAATGTTTTTTATTGCAATATTTACTACAGTTTACCTCAAAGTAAAAAACTCCGCTCACTGCTTCAGCAGGAACATGGTGATATTTGGTCTCGTTGCTGTGTTCCTACAGGATCATCATTCGTCTATGGTGGTGTATCACGTTCCTGTAGCTCCCGGCGGCGTGGCTGACATTTTCGACCAGCTGGAGTCGAACAAGGCGGCGCTGCAGATCAAACACTTCTCTGTCAGTCAGACCACACTGGATGAGGTGAGAGCTGTGAGAAGGGCTGTATTACCATTCATACCTGTCCATCAGAACATGTCCATCAAAGTATGTCAACTAAAACCTGAGTGCAGTAACCTGTCCATCAAAACCTTTCCATCGAGACCTGTCCATCAAAGCTTGTCCCTCAAAGCCTGCATATAATAACGTCCAACAAAAAAAGTCCATCAGTACATGTCTGTTAGAAGAAGTCAGTCAAAAACTGTCCCTTAACATCTGTAAATCGAAATAGATCAACCAAAGCCTGTCCCTCAAAACCTGTCCCTCAAAACCTGTCCTTTAAACAATATTGATCAAAACCTGTCCTTCAAAATATGTCAATCAAAACCTGTTTATTAAAATCTGTCCATCAAAATCTGTCCATCAAAACATGTCCATTATAACATGTCCCTCATTTAAACATGACAATGAAAACCTGCACTGCCTGTCCATCAAACACTCCCACTCTTTCATTCTCATCATCCCTTCATCCCTTCATAATACTCCTCATAATACTTTCCCCTTCATTCTGCTTATCCTCCTCTACATCTTCCTTCTTCTTCTACTCCTCTTTACCCTTCTCCTTCTTCTCATTTTCTTTATATCTCTTTATCCTTCAATCCATCTCTTCACCTTCCTCCTCCTTTTCTGTAGCATTTTTCTCATCTTCATTTCCATCCTCCTCGGGCCCACACTTATACATCCATGTGTTCATTTCCTCCTCTGTATTCTGAACAGCACCTCATCTGTGAACTCTCTGCTAAACCACCCCTCAACCCAAACACACACACACACACACACACACACACACACACACACACACAGGATTCATCCAGGCCAATTTAAGGCTATTAAACACTTAGAGTGTGAGATATAGAGGCGTATACGGTGAGGATTAAATATATCAGTATTCCAGCACATTCTCCAGTCACATGTGTGTAAATCTGTAGGATTCTGCATAGAGGAGTATTATATGCATGCTCATACGTGCTCTTGGCCACTAGGGGCGCTGTGATTTTTGAATAGAATCCAATTAAAACTCAGAATCAGAACGTTCTCGTTCTTATATCTCTCAAAAAAAACAGTCACTGAATATGTGAATATATGGTTATAGATAGATAGATAGATAGATAGATAGATAGATAGATAGATAGATAGATAGATAGATAGATAGATAGATAGATAGATGATAGATAGACATGGATAAACATTGGATGGATGGATAAATAAACAGACAGACAGACAGATAAATAGATAGATAAACAGACCGATGGATGGATGGATGGATGAATGGATGAATGGATGGATGGATGGATGGATGGATAAATAAATAAACAGACAGACAGATAGATAAATTGATAGATAAGCAGACAGACATATAGATGGATAGATAAACAGACCGATGAATGGATTAATTGGTAAATTGATGGATGGATGGATAAACCGACAGGAAAGTAGATAAATGATAGATAAACAGGCAAACATATAGATAGATAGATAGATAGATAGATAGATAGATAGATAGATAGATAGATAGATAGATAGATAGATAGATAGATAGATAGATAGATAGATAGATAGATAGATAGATAGATAGATAGATAGATAGATAGATAGATAGATAGAGTACATAATACTTGACTGTAAAACATTTGACTTTATTAAATATCTGGAAGCCTCAGAGACACGACCTCCACACAGGCCATTATAATAATCAGATCCCTGTGTGAGTACGTAAACTCTGAATACAAGCAACTTTCCATTTATACACACTGATATATAACTTTTGATCTTCATATCCTTTTTTACACAGTATACTTTATTTACAGTATGTAATATACACATTGTCTCATGTGAAAGAGTAGCACAGTGGAGACGAGTCTAACCCTTTCTCTTGGCTCGTCTCTGCAGGTCTTCATCAACTTCGCTACGGCAAATATCGAGGGAGACGCGCAGGACGACGGGCAGGACGACGCGCAGGACGACACGCAGGACGACGTGAGGGACGACGCCTAGGCCCACTGTGAGGACCGCCCTGACAGGGGCATAAAGTGAAATGAACCATCAGGAACCTCTCGAAGATCCTGCAGTTTCTGAATCTATTTAAATGAAAAGTCATAAAAAATTTTCTTGAAATACTGAATTATATAAGACACTTTGTCAGGACTGACTAATATATATATATACACACACACACACACACACACACACACACACACACAGTAAACTTAAATTATATTAATGTATATCAATATTGATCTTTTTTCCTCGAATCTGTTCAGTGTATGTGATTCGATCGTCCGTTACCTCGATAGTTTTATTAACTTGTCTATGCAAAAGTCGATAAATCGTCCGTATTCATTATAATATACAATTATATAAGTGTTTTTCTTTCATTATCTTCCTAAAAAGGCCAAGTGGATTTACAATTAAGATCTATGAAGATTAATAAGCACTTATAACACTTTATAACACTTTGTAAGGCATTATGAATATTGTTATAATATTGTTTCTTATTAAAAGAAAATTGTGCATTGGAATCTATACAGTGGTGATATCTATTATTCATTACGAGTTGTTATTATGCAGGACGTAACTCGTCGTAACACGTCGCCGCTGTTTTGCACTGCACATTATAATTCATTATAAACTCTGCCATATGTTTTCTTTTGAATGCACCAGAATTTGAATAAATTGGGTGTAAATTATTTCTAATCTTTCCTGAGTGGTATTTGTGTGGAGTTTTACATACAGGGAAATGCAATTTAGATTATTATGATGCCATTTCATCGTACACTATATAACCATATGTTTTGGACATAAGATTGATATGTGCAGTCTCCATTTGCTGGTATAATTCTGGGAAGGTGTTCCACAAGACAAGGGTGTTAGTAAAGTCAGGTACTGATGTAGGTGAGGTGAGAAGGTCTGGGTTCACATTCATCCTAAAGATCTTCAGTAGAAAGACCTTCATGGAGCTGGCTGTGTGCACAGGGGCACTGTCATGCTGAAACAGGTTTGGGTCTCCTAGTTCAAGTAACAGGGAAATTTCATGCTACTGCCTCTAGTGGCAATTGTGTGACTACAACATTGTGGTAAAAGTTTGGAGAGGAACCACATCCGGGTGGAAAAGTCGGGTGTCCCAATACTTTTGACCATACAGTCTATAATATCCTGTATGATGCCATAACCTACATAGAAGACTTATAAGTGATATTTCTGAGCTGTTATTAAATTGGGACATTTTTGTTAGACGTGTACATGAAGCTTTAGGGCACCAAAGATTTCTAAATAATTTCATTAATATTTCTGCCATCATTTATTTATTTCAAAGAAAAAAACACAATCAAATTAATACTCAGTTTCAAAGTGCTGTTATGATACAGGATATTCTGGATTATGAAAGCTACTCGCTGTCTAATGCATCACGTCAGCCTTATAATACATAATAAACACAGTTCTATAACTATATCCAGAACACCTCACTTCATTCATTCATTCATTTCAAGATTCTTATATAAAATATAAACTTTAAAAAAATGACAAACACTCAATAAACCCTTATTAAAACCTATAATGTTACTAATAATTAAATGTATTGAATATGTCAACATTTTTACTGTATTGTGTATAAATATCTACATTTTAATTGATGCTAATATAAATGAACCCCATCCCCCCATTAGTACAAGTATATACACAGTGGAACTCGGTTATCTCGACCTCGGTTATCTCGACCTCGGTTATCTCGACAACCCTATTAATTCAACGTTTTTGAACTGGAACCGCCAAATTCTCGCTTTGTCTAAGCATTTTTTATCGGTTATGTTGACTTTTTTTATGTCGCCGAACCCTAATATCTCGAGCACAAGGGGTTGTTAGTTAGTGCACATATGCCTTTTGTTGTTAAATGTTGCGATGAACGGAGGCGAAGAAGCGCTTGGCAGCGCGGAACGTGTGATGACCATCCAAAATCATAGAATGAACACCGGCAGGATCGGGGAATTCATGTGCGCTTTGGGAAGAAAAGAGCAGCCGTTGAGAGAGTGCCGGTGGAAGGCACGTGCGGGATACACATGAGCGATAACAACGACCGCCGTGAACCAACATATACCAACAATAACGGACAGTGAGAGTGTGGAAGTTTAAATAGGAGCTGGTGATGATGATAAACGAGCACCATATGTGCGCGATTGAAGCCGAGAGCTTCAGAGAAAGCGGCCGAGAAAGCACCTGACACGCCGAAGGGGGCCGAAGGGGGCGTGGCAGGTGGATTCCTGACAGATAAACATGTACTGTATGTATTTTATAGCATGCCTTCATCAAAAAATCGGCAACGCTTTTGTGTAAAAACCTCCAAAACACGTGCATGCACATTCTCATTTATTAACACATCATGTACATAAAGAAATTTCAAGCACATTAATATTTTGCCGCCATTTTGATTTTCATTTATCTCGATCATCGGTTACCTCCATGCTTTTTGGCGACCCCCTAGGACATCGACATAACCGGGTTCCACTGTATATATATATATTGTTATTCTTTCAGCTTCTTCCATTAGGGGTCGCCACAGCAAATCATCCGTCTCCATACCCCCCTGTCCTCTACATCTGCCTCTTTCACACCAACTACCTGCATGTCTTCCTTCACCACATCCATAAACCTCCTCCTTGGTCTTCCTCTTTTACTTATTCCTGGTGTCTCCATCCTCAGCATTCTCCTACTGATATACCCCATGTCCCTCCTCTGCACATGTCCAAACCATCTCAATCTCCCCTCCCTCACCTTGTCTCCAAAACGTCCTACATGCGCTGTCCCTCTGATAAACTAATTTCTAATCCTGTCCATTGTCGTCACTGCCAACAAAAACCTCAACATCTTCAGCTCTGCTACCTCCAGCTCCACCTCCTGTCTTCTACTCAATACCACTGTCTCTAAACCTACAACATCTCAGGTCTCACCACAGACCTATAAACTTTCCCTTTCACTCTCACAGATACTCTTCTATCACATGGGTTATAATTAACCATAAATATTTAAATGAAGTTTAAGAATTAATGCTAATGGAATTAATGTTACAATTATTTGGTCTGTTCGTCCACAAAACAGTATAATCTTGTATTAATTCTACAGAAGATTTATCTCGCCGGCCAAGAATGACACGACCCCCTTTACTTTATACCGTACAAGTAATTTAGCATGTAGCAAGATCAAAGACAATCGCTTATGAAAAACCCAGGGTTTAATGAATGAGACCTGATCATTGTGTGATTGATATGCAGATTTTAAAGGTTAAATAGGAATCTATCTGATACACAAAATGATCCTACACAGACGTTACAATATATATTAATGCCTTATAGATGACATGGATGTGTTATGAATGTGTTATAAAGGTCTTATAGATGAGTTATGGATGATTTATGAACGTGTAATGAGCTTGTTACGGATGAGTTATAAAGGCATTATAGATGTGTTATGGATGCGTTATGAATGCATTATGGATGTTTTATGGATGAGTAATGGATTTGTTATAGATGAATAATAGATATGGAAAGGAGGACACATGGATGTGTTATGGCTGCCTTATGGATGTGTTCTGAATGAGTAATGGATGCATTATGAGTGCATTATAAATGGCTTACTTGTGCGTCATGGATGCATTATGAATGTGTTATAAATGTACTGTCATACTGTGGTATGGATGTGTTATGCTTGAGTTACAAATGCAATATCAATGCATTATGGATGACTTACGGGTGTATTATAAATGCATTATGAATATGTTATGAATAAGCTATGAATGCATGATGCGGTTGCGGTAACGATGTGTTACGGATGTGTTATGGACTGTGGTCTGGTTTTTCCAGATTTCATTACCAGAGGTTATTGTTAAAGGTATTGTTTACTTTGTCACTTATCATTATCTTTCTTACCGCAAAAGCTAGGAGAATGCACACACACACACACACACACACACACACACACACACACAGCGTAGCGGTGGTGTTGATCTTATTGGTATTGAATATGTATGCACAGCGAGCCTCTCATCCTTTTAAACTGCTGGCAGCGTCGCCGCGGCGCAGACCCACTCCTGGGCTCGGTATAAATCACAAGAGCGTTTTGGCTGCGAGATATAAATGATTCTTCAACGTCTGCACATCTTCGCTCTCATTAATATTTTCCTCTCAAGGCTCGTCTCTCACCTACTGAATATTTCATCAGCTCTTTCTTCAGAGCGCCCAAAGGCACGGACTTCTATTTCTTTCTTTCTTTTTTCTCTTTTTCCCTCTTTTTTTTCTTCACCTTTTTTAACCAAGAAAATGAGCAACTAATTTTTGCAAGAAAGTCATTTATTTTTAAAACACATTCGCCGACTGCTGGGTTTGATTGTGAGCGAGAAATATGTCGCTTCCCTTCCCATCAGAGCGCAGGGAGAAAATTCTCTTTATAACGTCACAGTGAGGTTTGGTGAAGCTTCGAATTGAGCAGAAAGAAACAACATCACGGTTCAATTCCACATGACTTCCGTTACAGACTTCTGAGATTTTAAATGATAAGCAAAATAAAATCAAACATTCTGTACATTTAATACTAAATAAAGGATGAAGAGCAGGAGGAGGAGGAGGAGGAGGAGGAGGAGGGGGACTAAGAGTAGGATGAAGAAGAGGAGAAAACTCTGGTGGTGGAAGAGAATGAGGACGAGGATGAAGGAAATTAAGTTGAAGAGAAAGAGGACGACAATAAATGAGCATGATGATGATGATGATAATGATGATGATGATGATGATGATGATGATGATGATGATAAGGAGAAGCAGAAGGAGAATGAAGAAAAGTTGAAGAAAATTTTAAAAGAGGAGATGAATGAGGATGATGATGGTGAGGAAAAGAAAAGGAAAAATAAGAAGGATGATAAAGAGGAGGAAAAGGAGGAGAGTGAAGAGAAGGAGAAGGGGTAGTGATGGTAATGAACGTAAGGGTGATCAGGTAGAGGAGAAGGAGGAAGATAAGGATGATGGGAAGGAGGAAGATTATGATGATGGTGAGAAGGAGAAGGAGGTGGTAGATGAGGATGATAATTAGAAGGAGGTGTTGGGCAAGGAGGTAGATGATGAGGATGATGATGATGAGGAGGTGGTAGATGATGATGATGATGACAATAAGAAGGAGGTGGTGGGGAGGAGGTCAATGATGAGGATGATGATGATGATGGAGGAGGTAGTAGATGATGATGATGTGGAGGAGGTAGTAGATGATGATGATGATGTGGAGGAGGTAGTAGATGATGATGATGATGATGATGTGGCGAAGGTAGTAGATGATGGTGATAATAAGAAGAAGGAGGTGGTGTAGGAAGAGGTAGATGATGATGCGGAGGAGGAAGAGGAGGAGAAGAAGGAGAAGGATTAGGAGCAGGAAAAGTAAATGAAGATATAGAGGAGGAGGTTGAAAACAATAAATAAGGATGGTGAGGAGAAGGAGGAAGAAGAGGAGATGATAAATATAATAAGAAGGAGGTGGTGGAAAAGGAGGTAGATGATGGTGAGGATGATGATGAAAAGGAGAAGCAGAAGGAGAATGAAAAAGGTGGAGGAGGAGGTAGATGATGATGATGATAAGAAGAAGGAGGTGGTGTAGAAGGAGGTAGATGATGATGATGAGGAGGAGAAGAAGGAAAAGGATCAGGAGGAGGAAAAGTGAATGAAGATATAGAGGAGGAGGTTAAAAAAACAATAAATCAAGATGGTAAGGAGAAGGAGGAAGAAGAGGTAGATGATAAATACAAGAAGAAGGAAGTGGTGGAGAAGGAGGTAGAAGATGAGGAGGATTATGATGGGGATGAGGAGGAAGAGGAGGAAAAGGAAGGCAGTGTATAGAAGGAGAAGGTGGGCAGTTATGGTGATGCTGAGAAGGAGGAGGAAAAAGTGGGAAAAAGATGTAAAAGATGAGCATGACGATGATGAAGAGGATAAGGAGGAGGAGGAGAAATATGAGAATGAATAGGATGAAAAGAAGGAAAATAAGAAAGAGAAGGTTAAAGAAGGATGATGAGGATAATGAGGACGATGATGAGAAGAAGGAGGAAAATGATGATGAGGAGTATAAAAGTGAGAATATTTGGGGTTACTATGGAACATGAGAAGAAATTGGAGGGAGATGAAGGTGGATAGTGATGGTGATGACCCTTAAAAGAACCTGGAGGAGGAGGACGATGATGATGATGATGATGATGATGATGATGATGATGATGATGATGATGATCTGCCAGTTAGGCTTGAATTTTATTTAATCTGATTGTAGCTCAAATTAAAAAAAGGAAATTTGTGATATAATAATTTTCAGTGTTTCCAATAAGAATAAAATGACCCCCTTCCCCTCTCCCTCCCCATGGTCTGTATTTTCCTGAGTATGATTTCCATGTAGCTGAGGTGCTCTGGCCACGTTTTACCCATCAGCCAGTTCTCTATGAAGATTAATAATGCGTGTCAGACAGGTCGTGATCGCATCATCAGCGTCGCTATGAACATTCGCAGGTCAGTTATCCGACTGAGCAGCTTTAATGGGATTCTATCCAACCTGTTAAACAAAGCAAAACAAGTTCCCATATCATTTCAGGAGAAAGAGTGAAATATAAACGACCGACTAGCTATCACTCACACACACACACACACACACACTCACACACACACACACACACACACACACACACACACACACACACACACACACACTCTATCACACACACACACACACACACACACACACACACACACACACACACACACACACACACACACACACAGTCTATCCAAAAGTATTGGGTGCTTTTTATCCAAACCGTTACCACAAAGCTGCAGACACACTTGTCTCTGGGTGTAGCAGCAAAACATTTCTCCTTTAACTAGACAACACAAACCTGATTAAACAAACAAACAAACAAACAAACAAACAAACAAACAAACAAAATAAATCTGTCAGTCTGTGTTCTGTCTGTGTGCCTTCAAACCTATTTGTATATGTCTGTATTTGTCTCTTTAAGTCTTTCTCTCTCTCTCTTTCTGTCTGCCTCTCTCTCTCTCCTTTTCTCCCCTCTTTCTGTCTGCCTCTCTCTCTCTCTCTCTTTCTGTCTGCCTCTCTCTCTCTCTCTCTCTCTCTCTCTCTCTCTCTTTCTGTCTGCCTCTCTCTCTCTCTCTCTTTCTCCCCTCTTTCTGTCTGCCTCTATTTATCTCTCTCGACCTCCCTTTTTCCCTATCCCACTTTTTATGCCTCTATTCTTCTTTTTCTGTCAGTCCCTCTCTCTCTTTCTCCCTCTTTCTTTTTATAACTCTATCTCTATTTTCCAATAAGATTCAAAACTAAAAGTTTGCTTTATTGCTATGACAAATATGGACATCGCCATATCGTATCGCCGAAGCAAAGAAAATACAGACACATAAATCACAGCCGGAAATAATAAACTTCAACTATAACAGCAATAAAATAAAGACTACAGAGTTAAAAAAAATTAATAGTAAATAAATAAAAAGCAAAGTAAATGTGTGTGTGTGTGTGTGTGTGTGTGTGTGTGCGTGTGTTGCACACACTATACACTCCATATGTTTCTTATATTGATTCATTTATATAATAGAATCCTCACCCAATCAGCGAAGAGCATAGAAACTTGAGCGAACCAATCATATGTACGGAGTTAAACCCCGCCCACTTCCGCTTCTTACTGGCGGGAGCTGCAAACCAGGAAGCGACTGCACTGCCTGACGGGATAAACAAACAAACAAAAGAGTTTCTGCTCGTTTTCTTTATTATTATTATTGTAATACAACATGAATCCTGATCCTGCAGCAGAATTAGATAAAGGAAAGTGGAGTAAAACCCGAGAGGCCATGGCTCATTTCCGGAACTTGCTTTTGTGCTCTAAATGGTAAGTTTTTTCAGATAGCAACGCTATCGTGGGCTTGGGCTCTGTCCCAATTCTCTTCATGTTCACTCCAGAAGTGCACAGAATAGGGTATGACGTAATGGCTGCTAGAGCGTATATAGGGCGCTTAATAGTGGAATGGTGATGTATTTGGGATTTGGCCCTGATCAAACTGTTTTTAAAGAAAATAAATGTTATTTATGTGACAAGAATTTTCAAAAAAAAATTTGCTTCTAATTGGATCTTATGCATATAAGTTACATATAATAATAAATAATTATTCTTGACGTAGCAGATGTTTTAGATCAACCTGGTGTATGTATAAATGTGTGTTTATTTTATTTATTATAATTTTGACATTTTCCTAGATCTAGATGATACAGAGCAAAACATTTGACATTAAAGCTTCATTTAGAAGCTGTATAAATCCTGTAAATAATAAATATTTTACTTCCTGTTTACTTTATTTATCAAAATATGTTTTTGGATTTGCATGTTCGCTCTAAAATATGTTTTTTCGTGATTCTGATAGCTCGAACATCCTGAGTGAGCCGGTGTGTCTGGGAGTCTGTGAGCATCTCCTGTGCAGGTGGGTTCATCAGCGAAAAAGAAACATCTCTCTTCTTCAGATGGAGAAGTCTGTCTCTCTGTAGATTCGCTGGATGATCGTTAGAATCGACTCAGGACTGTATTACAACCGATTCCATTCCTACTATCTTGCACCTCAAATTACAGCATGTTGGCTCTGACCTTCCACCATGGTACAACCAGCTGTACACCATGTTCTATCATGTTGCATCCTCCTACCATGTTACATCCTCCTACCATTTTACATCCCCCTACCATGGTGCAAGCAGCCATACACCATGGTACAACCTCCTACTATAATACAACCAGCTGTACACCATGTTACAACCAGCTGTACACCATGTTACATTCTCCTACCATGTTACAAATAGCTGTACACAATGTTACAATCTCTTACCATGTTACAAATAGCTGTACACCATGTTACAATATCTTACCATGTTACAACCAGCTGTACACCATGTTACAACCTCCTACCATGGTACAACTAACCATACCACCATGTTATAACCTCCTACTATAATACAACCAGCCATACATTGTTACAACCAGCTGTACACTATGTTAAAACCTCCTATAATGTTACAACGAGCTGTACACCATGTTAAAACCTCCTACCATATTATAACCAGCCGTACACCATGTTACAACGAGCTGTACACGATGTTACAATATTATATCATGTTACAACCTCCTACCATATTACACCCAGCCATACACCATGTTACAACCAGCCATACACCATGTTACACCCAGCCATACACCATGTTACCACCTCCTACCATAATACAACCAGCTGTACACCATGTTACAACCTTCTACCATGGTACAACCAGCCATACACCCTGTAACAACCAGCTGTACACAATGTTACAACATCCTACCATGTTACAAACATCTGTACACCATGTTACAACCTCTTACCATAATACAACCATTTGTACATTGTGTTACAACTAGCCATACACCATGTTAAAACCAGCTTTGCACCATGTTACAACCTCCTACCATGTTACAAACAGCCATACACCATGTTACAATCAGTGTTTATCAGTTAGGTTTGTGTGTGTGTGTGTGTGTTGTTCCAGGTCGTGTGCAGGTCCTCGTGTGGGAGACGGCTGCAGTGTGTGTCTCAGTCCCTCCTGGGTGAAAGACATCCACATTAACAGACAGATCAGTAACATCACACAGCTCTTCCTACAGCTGGAGGCAGTGCTCTGTCCAGCTGAGTGCTCAGGTAAAACTTCACCACACACACACACACACACACCCTGCATTTCACATCCAGCATGTCACGCTCCTCCCCCAACGCGTCACGCTCCTCCCCCAACGCGTCACGCTCCTCCCCCACCGTGTCACGCTCCTCCTCTTCGTGTTGCACAGAACCTCGCCAACTTTCAAACAGTTTCTTTGCAACTTGACCTCCTTCATCTCTGACTGCCTGCACGTTCCTGCTGAATATTCACTGCTCCACAATTAAACAGGGGGAAAAAATCTATGCAAATATCTGGCAGAAATTCACCTCAGCTAATGACTATCATCACACGACGCACGTGATCTTTGATAATTTGAGATTTCGAGGAGATTAAATTATTATAACGATTTTGATGTGCTTTTTTTTTCTCACTTTAACTTCTAGTCCCTATTTAGAAGTTCCACAGGATTTTGTGGAGTTATCATGCTCAATCACAGTTAGTTAGTGTTTATTACACATTATAATTATATAAATCATCTAGGGACAAACATACACTGTATCACCAAAGGTTTGTGGACACCTGCCCATAAGATTGCTATGTTCTTCTATTTTAACTTCCCATTCCACATTTATTCCCCATGAACGGTTATATTAACCTCCACTCTCTTCTGGGAAGAAGTTCCACTGGATTTTGTGGAAACTTTGTACTCATTCAGAGACAAAGTAAAGTCAGGTACTGGAGGAGGTGAGGAGGTCTGGGGTGCAGTCATCACATTCATCCCAATGGTGTTAATTAGTTCTATAGCAGGAGATCTTTTACATCTTCCAACGCATGTAACGCATATCTTCATGGAGCTGTCATGCTACCAAATGCATCCAATAACATCTCAAGGTTTCTTCCTCATTCATCTGAGGAAGTTTTTTCAGAATTCTGAAATTCTGTAAAGCTGCTTTGAGATTCATTGGGAAAAGCGCATGTTTGTGGAAGAAGTTTGTGGAAGAACCGCATATACGTAGGTGGAAAAGGCGGGTGTGCCAATACTTTTGGACAAACCATGTCCTGTGTTTGATATTTTTGATTTTTTTTTCTGGCTCATCCCAATCCAAAATGGCCGACGTGGTCAGATGGAGGACATGAAGTGTTTGGATGTGATTTGCTTCATCATCATTGATTGTTTGGCTGTTTTGCATTTCAGCGCCTCCTCCCGATCCTTCAGCTCCCTCTGCGGAACCCTGCGTCCCCTCTAAGAAGAAGAACTTCAAGATTTGGTTCAGCCCAAAGAGCCGTAAAGTGCGCTGCCGCGTGGACACCCCGGAAGACTCGAACCCGTCTGTCCCAAAACGCTCCGACTCCAGCGCACTATCCATCTTCAACTTCACCTCCTCCTCGCAGGACTCGGGCTCCTCCACACCTCCCAGAACGAGAAGTGGCTCTGAGCAGAAGAAAAAGAAGACAAAAGGACGTAAGAAACGCAAGAACGTCGTTAGGAAATTCAGGTTTCAGAGCAAGGCGAAGAAGATGAGGCTGGAGGCCGTGAACCAGCAGTGGGGGTTTGGGAAAGATGATGCTCTTGAGATGGAGGACGGGAATGATTTGGAGAACCAGAGTGAGGTAAGGAGCGGTAAAAGAGTGTCCTTTCAATGTCCAAGCAGCAGCACTGAACAGGACGAGGAGGTTCCTCAGGCTGAGAACCAAGTTCTCAATCTGACAATGTCAACGAGGAGTATCTTGAAGGACGGGACGGAAATGACACCCGAGATCCAACGTTCTCCTCCGAAAAGATCCAACCCACATGCAGGAAGCTTGCAGAGCACTCCAAAGCGCCCCAGATTATCTCCAGGCCAGAGCATGAGAAAGAAGAGGAGATCGGCTTTATCTCCATGTTTATCTTCAGACACACATCTAGGCGTTTCTGAAAGATCTCCAAAGGAAAGTCCAGGAAGGACTCCTGCCACTGGGAGGAGCCAGACAAGCCCCGCCCACATGAAGAGGAACCATAAAGGAGAGACCCCCCTGCATCTTGCCGCCATTAAGGTCCAGGCTTCAAATTTTTCTAAATTCTTTGAGTAAATTTAAGGATAATTTGGGATCGGGAGAAATCTGGGAATCTCTGAAATGATGAATGATGGTGTGATGTGCAGGGGGACGTGGAGATGACGAGAGAACTCCTGCAGCAGGGAGCCGACCCCAACCTAAAGGACCATGCTGGCTGGACACCACTGGTCTGTACCATCTCTCTCACCGTCAATTACTCAATCACTCATCCACTCACTCACTCACTCACTCCTCACTCACTCACTCGCTCACTCACTCACTCACTCACATCCACTTACTCACACACTCACACACTCTCCCACACACTCACAGTTGTCATGGCTTGCTCATCAGGGATAAATGCACACCATCCACCTTGACTGATGATTTTTGTAAAGCTGCTTTGAGACAATGTCTGTTGTGAAAAGCGGTATAGAAATAAACTTGACTTGACTCACTCACTCATTCATTCACTTACACATCCACTCACTCACTCCCACATTCACTCATTCTCACATTCATGCACTTTCTCACTCATACACTCTCCCACATTCACTCACTCACTTACATGCCCTCACTCACTCACACACTCACACACCTCCCACATCCACTCACTCACTCACACACACTCACACACACACACTCTCCCACATCCACTCACTCACTCACACACTCTCCCACATTCACTCACTCACTTACATGCCCTCACTCACTCACACACTCACACACTCTCCACATCCACTCACTCACTCACTTACTCACTCACATCCACTCACTTATACACTCACTCACTCACACACTCTCCCACATCCACTCACTCACTTACATGCCCTCACTCACTCACACACCTCCCACATCCACTCACACACTCACTCACTCACTCACTCACTTACTCACTCACATCCACTCACACACACACTCTCACACATCCACTCACTCACTCACTCACTCACTCACTCCTCACTCACTCACTTACTCACTCACATCCACTCACTTACACACTCACACACACACTTTCCCACATCCACTCACTCACTCACTTACTCACCACATCCACTCACTTACTCACTCACACACACACACACCTCCCACATTCACTCACTCACTCACATTTACTCACTCTCTCTCACATTTACTCACTCACTCACTCACACACTCACACACACACTCTCCCACATCCATTCACTCACTCACTCACATTTACTCACTCTCACATCCACTCACTCACGCACTCACACACTCACTCACCACTCACACTCATCATTTACCTACTCAATTATTTTACCCACTCACTCTCTCATTTTCTCACTTTCACACTCACTCACTCATTCACACTCACTCACTAAATCACTCATTCCCACACTCACTCACTCACTCACTCACTCACTTACTCACTCATTCACTCACACACTCACACACATTTACTCAATCACACATTCATCCACTCACTCACACATCCACTCTCTCACTCACTCTTCCACATTCACTCACTCACTCTCCCACATTCACTCACACACTCAATTACTCACTCACTCCCACATTCACTCACATTCACTCCCACATTCACTCACACACACTCAATTACTCACTCACTCCCACATTCACTCACATTCACTCACATCCACTCACTCACTCACTCACTCCCACATTCACTCGCATTCACTCACTCACATTCACTCCCACATTCACTTATTCACTCTCTTCCTCACTCTCTCCCACATTCACTCACTCACTCACTCTCTCCCACATTCACTCACTCACTCACTCACTCTCCCACATTCACTCACATTTACTCCCACATTCATTTACTCTCTCCCACATTCACTCACTCACTCACTCTCTCCCACATTCACTCACTCACTCACTCTCTCCCACATTCACTCACTCACTCACTCTCCCACATTCACTCACTCACTCTCTCCCACATTCACTCACATTCACTCCCACATTCACTCACTCACTCTCTCCCACATTCACTCACTCACTCTCTCCCACATTCACTCACATTCACTCCCACATTCACTCCCACATTCACTTACTCTCTCCCACATTCACTCACATTCACTCCCACATTCACTTACATTCACTCCCACATTCACTCACTCACTCTCACATTCACTTACTCACACATGAATTCACTTACTCACACACATTAATTCACTTACTCACTCACCCACTCACTCTCAAATTTTCTCACTTTTACACTCATTCACTCACTCGGTCACTCGCTTGAACTTAAGTTACTAATCTGTCACAGATGTTTGTAACTAGTTCCGTTCTCATGTTTTTAAGGCAAGCAGCTCCGCCTCAGTCACTCGATATCGATACGTGGTGACGTCGTGTATTATTCACGCACATTCACGTGTTTAATAAATATTAGTCTATGTGCACTTTACATACTACAACACACTGACGTCGCCCTTCTGCTTTGCATGTCTGTCCTTGTTATGAAAGATGTCACCATAACATTGTGTTCAAGTAAATGGATACTCTGAGGAACACGCCACACACACACACACACACACACACACACACACACACTTAATTTTGCAGTCTCTCATCTGCTGTAAACAAGACTACTCACTGATACGGTCTAATGGGCAGAAAGAAAATCATGAACTGCCTCCCCTAGAGAGAGAGACACACACACACACACACACACACACACACACACACACACAGACTCCTTCCTTTTAGTTTATTTTGTGAGATGGTCTCATGTAGCAGCACGCTTTTTATGTCATATTTGATACTGTATCTAGGGTTGCCAGGTTTTAAAAAACTATGCAAATATAAAATGTGACTATTTGGGACATTAGGGAAAAAAGAGAGGTATCATTTTTTGCTTTTATTACGGCATCAAGTCTTTGCGGGCAAGTCTCTGTTAACTCATCTAGACTTTTGCAATTTTATCACACTTCTTTGCAAAAAAAAAAGTTACTTCAAATTGCGAGGGGGGTCTCTGGTGTATGACTTTTTTTTAAACTTATTCCATAGGTTTATGTTAAAATGTAAAATTCCTCTTCATTTTAAGCTTTTTGACAGAATACAGAAGCGTTTGTGGCAGAATATCTTTTGGAGCTGTTCATTTTTCCATCTATCGTGAAAAGTGCCCCTGGTCTAGCTGAAGAGAAGCAGCCTCAAAGCATAATACTACCCCCACCATGCTTCACTGTCGGGAGACGTAAAGGTGCTTTATATCTGTCACGTGTAATTTACAGCACAGTGACATTTTTTTTCTTCACATATACTATTGATATTAGGAGCACAGAGGGTTAGAGTCCCTGCTCAAGCACTCATAAGTGGCAGCTTGGCAGTACAGGGAGTGAACCCCAGAGCCTTATATACAGTATGCCAAACATGACTTGTGCAGAATACAGGAGATGGTAGTCACATGTAAGGCAAGACTAGTACTAGTGCCAACTTTTTCTCCTCATCTTCTCATCAACTTTGGAAGGTCCTCCTGATCTACATTTTCTCCACTTATTGATGATGACAGTGTTTCATGGTACATTCAGTGCCTTTGATATTCCTTTCTACACCTCTCCTTATTGGTACCCAGGGTTGCAAAATCTCTGGAATTTCCCAGACTGCAAATGTACATGATTGTATATGATTAAGAATTTCAAATTATTTCTCATAAATTCCCATAAATTCTTATAAATGTCTGGTAAATTTCCAACTTGTCCGAAATGAAGTTCCCCCTAGAATGTTTTTGGCAAGTTTCTGTAAATTTATACAAACAATAATAAATGGCTGCATCCATCACAGGCACGCCGTGTGCATTGTCCGGTTCCCGGCTCCTCCCACTCCCAAGCTCCTCCCCAAAGTCCCTCTTCCAGTCTTCACTTCCTCAAGCATGGGGCAGCGGGAGTCCTGCACCAGTGGACATCTTTCAACACATCTCATTATTATAGGTGCACCAGGAACTCTGTGAACTCTGAATAGGCTCAGCAAGACATCCAAGACAGAAACGTTTTTAACACGTTTCTGTGTTGCCCAGATTTCTGCAGTGCAGTAAAGCAGTTTATCAGTAAACCAAGACAACATCTACAAAGACAAAGGAACATCTGGCTTATACTGTGTGGGGCCAAAAGTATTGGGACACCCCACTTTTCCACCCATATGTGGTTCTTCCCTGAACTGTTCCCACAAAGGACGTCTTTGGATACAGGAAATTTCTCCCTCACGTGAACTAGGAGACCCAAACTTGTTCCAGCATGACAATGCCCCTGTGCACAGAAAACAGCTTCATGAAGATCTGTTTACATGGGTTGGAGTGGAAGATCTCCTGCTATAGAGCTCCATCGTACTGAACATGGATGAACCCCCAGGCCTCCTCACCTCACCTACATCAGCACCTGAGTCTCCTAACACCCTTGTGGCTGAACGAGCACAGATTTCATGAAGACGTATATGATTGATACAGAGACGGCTATGACGTAATGAACATGTAAACAAAGATCCTTTTGCTCTCTCATAGTTACGCTGCGGTAAAGCGTCTCTGCGTTATCCGCAATTCCACACATTATTAGGTTTAAATTTGCATCTGCCTCAGAAACGACTTTACTCCCTGGCTTCTGATTGAACTCGCCCTCGGCTCAGCCGACTGTCTACTGCTCATCGTTATTTATTTGTTTATTTATTTATTCATTGCCTTGTGTTTGAAGCTGGAACAAACAGTGTCGCTCTGGTATTATAATCTGGATCTCGGGCCCCCGGGGGAGAGGCGTTTGGTGTTAATGATGCGTTTAATTTGAGTTTAATAGCAAATAGCTCACACACACACACACACACACACACACACACACACACACATTTTTCAAATATGGCCGCTATTATTATTATATTATTTTATTGTGTGTGTGTGTGTGTGTGTGTGTGTGTGTGTGTGTGTGTGTAAAAATGCAGTCCAGTTTTAAGTGTATTGTGTGTGTTTGTGCACGAGCATTTGCACAAGTGTGTAAGCACGTGTATGAGTATAAAAGAGACAAATAGAAAAAAATATGAAAAAATATGAGAGCAAGAAAGGAATATTGTTTTTGCTTGTGTGTGTGTTTATGTAAAATAATCCTCAAAATATCTGTATATATGCTTTTTAGTATCTATAGATGTGTGTGTGTGTGTGTGTGTGTGTGTGTTTTGATTTTGGTCTCATTGGAGTATATTCTGCCCTCTTTCCCACAGCACGAGGCATGTAATCTAGGTCATGTGGGTGTGGTGGAGGTGCTGCTCCAGCAGGGGGCACTGATTAACACACCAGGCTATGAGAACGACTCTCCTCTCCACGACGCCGTGAGGAACGGCCACGTCGCAGTCACCAAACTGCTGCTGGAGCACGGAGCCTCCACCACTGTCCTGTAAGAGCGCACACACACACACACACACACACACACACACACACACACACACACACACACACACAAACTGAGAGCCGTCCCCTTCACCCTGTCACTGGTCTCATTTGTAAAGGATAAACAGATCAGTAAAACAAGTGTTATATTATTATTCTGATATATATGATATGTAAAGTGGCTCCAGAAAGAGGGTGGGGTTTGCCTGAGCTAATTTGCATATATGTACAGCATGTAGAATTGATCTTTCTTTCTTGTTTCTCCTTCTCCATCTCTCTCTCTTTCTCTCTGTCTTTCTCTTTCCCTCTCTCCATCTCTGTGTTTGTGCTTCTGTCTGTGTGTCTGCCTCTGTCTCAGCGTGTCTGTTTTGGCATCTGTCTCTGTGTCTGCGCGTCTCTCTCCCTGTCTGCGCATCTCTCTCTGTGTCTGTTTTGGCAACTGTCTCTGTGTCTGCGTCTCTCTCTGTGTCTGTTTTGGCATCTGTCTCTGTGTCTGCATGTCTCTCTCCCTCTCTGCGTCTCTCTCTGTGTCTATTTTGGCATCTGTCTCTGTCTGCGTGTTTCTCTCCCTCTGTCTGCGCGTCTCTCTCTCTGCGCGTCTCTCTCTCTCTGTCTGCGCGTCTCTCTCTCTTTGTCTGTGTGTCTCTCTCTCTGTCTGCGCATCTTTCTCTGTGTCTGCACGTCTCTCTGCTTGTTTGTTTGCCCGCCTGTCTCCGTGTCTGCACTTCTGTGTCTGCGCATCTGTCCGTGTGTCTGCATGTATGTCTGGACATCTGCCTTTTTGTCTGCGCATCTGCTATTATCACTGTAGATCACCAGAGGGTCTATATGATACTTTTTTTATGCTGATGATTCTGATGATGCCAAGCTTGTTGTTCATTAGAACGGGTATTAAATTCTTCTTCTTCTGCTGCTGCTTCTTCTTCTTATTATTATTATGAAAGTTCAGCTCATCCCCTCATCCACTGTGGCCACGTTATCATTTTATCTGGACACGTTTATACGGCTCTCGTCTCATTGACGCGCTTTTTTCACGTCGCTTGTTCCCATGTGGTCGGAAAAGGCGGGAATCCCAGTGGCTCATGAATCCAAATGAAATATTTTACGGACCAGTGGACCTGTTAATTGTCCCCCAGGTGTTATCTGCACACTGACGCTTAATCTGAGCAAACGGCATTCTGTCTGTTTACTTCCTCAACTCCGCTGAGGTTGCTGCTCAGATTAAACCTCCCGTTAGGGAACCGCGGCGATGCTCACGGACCTGCACGTTCCGCAAATTATCCTCTAGCAAACATCGCCGCATACTGATGTGTGTTGTGGAATGTTTTTTAAAACACAGCGCTCAAGATCGAGTCGTTGTTGCTACATCTCAGCGATTGAAGGTTTTCCAGCTATTTATCAAACTTTTTACTTCGAATTCAACATCCGAAGAAATTTGTCAATTTATCGATTCCCAATCAATGTCACCAGAATTCAAAAACCAGGTGTGCAAATACAAGTATAATCCAATAGCATGTAGAACTGCCTTTTACTATAATTACGTCTTGATTCGATCTCCAAAACATTCCATTTTATTTGTAAAGTGTCTTTAACAATGGACGTTGTCCCAAAACGGCTTGACTGAAATAATTCGATTCTAGAATTTGAATTTATAAGTTTAGTTCCTGTAAGTCTGTCTTTAATGATTAAGGCAGTGGCAGCTATGGTAAGGAAAACCCCCCTGAGACTTCATGAGAAAGAAACCTTGAGAGGAACCAGACACCACAGTTAATTACAGTCCAAAACCATCCTCAAATTTCTTGAGTTGGTCAGCAACTTCATTTTTATGCTGTTCAGGTGGAACTATCTGTCTGTCTGTTTAGCTATCTATCTACTTTCCTTTCCTTAATTCTTTCCTTTATTCTATCCAAACTTCTACATTTTCCTCCCTCCAAAATTTATTTATTCCTGATTTCCTTCCAAATGTTTTATCCATCATCCATCCATCCATCCATCATCCATCCATCATCCATCCATCCAATCTTTCTTTCAAACATCCATCCATCAATCCATCCATCCAATCTTTCTTTCAAACATCCATCCATCAATCCATCCATCCTCCAATCTTTCTTTCAAACATCCATCCATCCATCCATCCATCCATCCATCCATCCATCCATCCATCCATCCAATATTTCTTTCAAACATCCATCCATCCATCATCCAATCTTTCTTTCAAACATCCAACCATCCATCCACCCATCCATCCATCCATCTATCCATGCAATCTTTCTTTCAAACATCCATCCATCCATCCATCCATCCATCCATCCATCCATCATCCAATCTTTCTTCCATCCATCCATCCATCCATCCATCCATCCATCCATCCATCCATCCATCCATCCATCCAATCTTTCTTTCAAACATCCATCCACCCATCCAATCTTTCTTTCAAACATCCATCCACCCATCACTCCAATCTTTCTTTCAAACATCCATCCACCCATCACTCCAATCTTTCTTTCAAACATCCATTCACCCATCGCTCCAATCTTTCTTTCAAACATCCATCCACCCATAACTTCAATCTTTCTTTCAAACATCCATCCACCCACCACTCCAATCTTTCTTTCAAACATCCATCCACCCATCACTCCAATCTTTCTTTCAAACATCCATCCACCCATCACTCCAATCTTTCTTTCAAACATCCTTTGAAATTTATTTCCTTCCTTAATTCCATTTAAACTTCTTACCAGACTTAAACCTAAAGCCCTAAATGGTGTTACAGGAATATATTTGGTCTTCGAGCTGTGGATTACGCTGCGACCCCAGAAATACGAGAGGTCCTTAGTTTGTTCCCTGAAGCTCCTCATCCAGGAACCACAGTGCTGAGCTCTCCAACCAACCTGTTAAAGGTACAGACCACACACACACACATTCTCTTACTCCCACTTTCTTTTCTCTAACACCCAAATCAGGCCATGTGTCATATACACAACTGTACAGTGTAGGACATGCAGAGAAAGACATTTAACAACTATTCCATGACTGGAGATGGGGAACAAGGGAAGTGCTGATTTATGTACTGAAAGAATTGGTAGGTCTTTTAGATGATTTTCTTGTAGCCTGATAGATGGTGAGAGCAGTCGAGCAGTGGTGTGAGGTGGTTAACGATGGAGGAACGACTGACAAGGACAAAGCCAGTGCCATTAAGATATGAAAAGTTGAAAGATGTGGAAGATCTCCTGCTATAGATCTCTAACTATGAACACCTTGATGAATGTAAACACTGACTTGTGGCTGAATGAATCTTTACAAATCTCCACAAAATCTACTGGAACACCTTCCCAGAACAGTGGAGCTTATTATAACAGTAAATGGGAACTAAATGTAGAATGTGATGTTCAAAAAGACAATGGTAGTCAGGTGTCCACAAACATGTCAATATAGTGTATTTTCACATGTTGTAGTCTCCAGCTGGGATGAAGAAGGGAATCCAGGTCATTCTGATTGGGAGTAAACTGACAGAAGCTCAGCAGAACCAGCTCAGGAGGGCAGCTCGAGATTTGGGAGGAAAACGAGTTGAGACTTTCTCCAGTGCAGGTAAACACGAACACGTAGGTACAATGTGTTGGAATGAATCATAAAATAATACATTAAAAATGATTATTATTATGGAGCTGCTGTGGTGTAATGACCCAAATACATTGTATGATTTCTGGCCGTCCCAGACGAATGCCCGGGTATACAATTTTAGGTGGTCCCAGACAAACTGCCCGGTATGCAATGTAAGATTTTGGGCCGTCCCAGACGAATGGCCAGTATACAATGTACGATTTTGGGCTTTCCCAGACGAATGCCCGTTATACAATTTTGGGGCGTCCCAGACGAATGCTCGGTATACAATGTACGATTTTGGGCCGTCCCAGACGAATGCTTTGTATACAATGTTACGATTTTGGGCCGTCCAAGACGAATGCTTGGTATACAATGTATGATTTTGGGCTGTCCCAGACGGATGCTTGGTATACATTGTACGATTTTGGGCCGTCCCATACGAATGCCCGGTATACAATGTACGATTTTGGGCTGTCCCAGACGAATGCCCGGTATACAATTTTGGGTGGTCACAGACGAATGCCCGGAATGCAATGTACGATTTTGGGCTGTCGCAAACGAATGCTCAGTATACAATGTATGATTTTGGGTCGTCCCAGACGAATGCTTGGTATACATTGTACGATTTTGAGCCATCCCAGACGAATGCCCAGTATACAATGTACGATTTTGGGCTGTCCCAGACGAATGCTCGATATAGGTAGTCCCCAAGTCATGGTCTGACTTTAGATTTTTGATCTAAGGATGATGATCAAAATTGTAAAAATATGTCTGAGTTAAAGCGAGTAATTCTTTTTCTGTGTTTTTGGTGTCCCAAAGCCCAGTTTTAGCTTTGGTCTATTTCCTCTTTATCGGCATCGCCAGACACCAAAACAGAGCGAGAGACTGATTAGTCTCATCAGCTACAGGTGCGCTTCTTACCGCCGTGCGCTTCTTACCGCTCGTTTTGTCCGATTTTGTCCACTGGAGAGCCGGCGCTCATCCCGTGCCTGCTGCCACATTACAGTAGTGTGAATTGCTTTGTTATGCTAAATTAAGAAAAAAACGCTCCATAAGTAGTTTTTCCCTTTTCTTTCCATTTAAGTGTGTACACCATCCACTTCAAGCATAACGAGCATAATTACAATCGTTCCCCTCGTTCATTTCGCTCTCCTTCCGCCGTTCCTCTCAGGACATGAAACCTACTCGCGCGACTTCACGACAGCGGCAAAAAAACTAAAACGATGGAAGTCGTTCGGTGATGTCAAACGAGCACAAAAAAGCTGTGAATTAAAAGGAGGTGTGCTCTTTTTGTTCCTCCGTTTTGTTTATTTTCAGATGCATTAAAAAAGTATATATATATATTCTCTTTGTAATTTTGCACATCGGTGCTTTTTAATAAGGAGCGAGCGGAAAGTCTTTGTTAGTCAGGAAGCAGGAAGAAGGAGAACGTGTTTGAGTTGTAATGAACAGCTGCCACGTTACTTGCTTGTGATATGCAAATGAGCTTCTAAATTTCCAGTTTGGAAATAATATCGCTTACCGTGGAAACTACACGTCCGCCCTGGGGGGGGGAGGAGGGGGAGGAGAAAGACTTTAGAAAGCCTTATTGTGGACATAAAGGCGTCACATGACTTGTCACCTGACTCATACCCAGGTTAAAGCAGATGCCTTCAACTTCTCACGAGCATTCACAATCAACTCTGATGTCAATTCTGACTTTCCAACTGAGAGACAAATCTATCTGTCTGTTTATCTGTATATCTATCTGTCTCTCTCCATCTCTCTCTTTCTCTGTCTCTTTCTCTCTCTCTCTCTGTCTGTCTCTCTCTCAATCTATTTGTCCTTTCATCTCGTTCTCTCTATCTAGCTACCTTCCATCCATCTCTTTATTTGTCTTTGTCTGTCTGTCTATCTATCTGCCCTCCATCTCTTTCTCTAGATAGATAGATAGATAGATAGATAGATAGATAGATAGATAGATAGATAGATAGATAGATACAGTAGATAGGTGGAGGACAGATGGATGGACAGACAGTCTGTCCGTCTGACTATTCATTTCTCTCTCTCTCTCTCTCTCTCTCTCTCTCTCTCTCTCTCTCAGCTCAACAGTTAAGATGCTGAGTTACTGATTGGAAGGTTGGGGGTTAAGCCCTGTTATCACCAAGCTGCCACTTTTGGGCCCTTGGGCAAGGCCCTTAACCCTCTGTGCTCCAGGGTGCTGTATCATGGCTGACCCTGCACTCTGACACCAGTTTCTAAGCAAGTTGTGACAAATAAAGCCTATTCTATTCCCTCTGTTTTTGTCTGTCTCTTAATCTATTTGTCCTTTTATCTCCTCTTTATCTAGGTATCTGTCCATCTATACATCTCTTTATTTCTCTCTGTCTGTCTGTCTCTGTCCAACCCTCTGCCCTCTACATATCTGTGTGTAGAGAAGTGTGTGTTAGCGGTTGGGACACAGGGTGCAGGTGGAGTGTGTGTGTGTGTGTGTGTGTGTGTGTGTGAGTGTAGAGGAGTGTGTGTTAGCGGTTGGGACATGGGGTGTGGGTGGAGTGTGTGTGTGTGTGTGTGTGTGTGTGTGTGTGTGTGTGTGTGTGTGTGTAGAGGAGTGTGTTAGCGGTTGGGACACGTGTGTGTGTGAGGGTAGAGGAGTGAGTGTTAGCGTTTGGGACACGGGGTGGGAGGAGTGTGTGTGTGTGTGTGTGTAGAGGAGTGTGTTAGCGTTTGGGACACGGGGTATGTGTATGTGTGTAGAGGAGTGTGTGTTAGCAGTTGGGACACGGTGTGTGTGTGTGTGGAGGAGTGTGTTAGCGGTTGGGACATGGTGTGTGTGTGTGTATGTGTAGAGGTGTGTGTTAGCAGTTGGGACACGGTGTGTGTGTGTGTGTGTAGAGGAGTGTGTATTAGCGGTTGGGACACGTGTGTGTGTGTGTGTGTGTGTAGAGGAGTGTGTTAGCGGTTGGGACACGTGTGTGTGTGTGTGTGTGTGTGTGTGTGTGTGTGTGTGTGTGTGTGTGTGTGTGTGTGTTAGCGGTTGGGACATGGGGTGTGGGTGGAGTGTGTGTGTGTGTGTGTGTGTGTGTGTGTGTGTGTGTGTGTGTGTGTGTGTAGAGGAGTGTGTTAGCGGTTGGGACACGTGTGTGTGTGAGGGTAGAGGAGTGAGTGTTAGCGTTTGGGACACGGGGTGCGGAGGAGTGTGTGTGTGTGTGTGTGTAGAGGAGTGTGTGTTAGCGTTTGGGACACGGGGTATGTGTATGTGTGTAGAGGGTGTGTGTTAGCAGTTGGGACACGTGTGTGTGTGTGTGGAGGAGTGTGTGTTAGCGGTTGGGACATGGTGTGTGTGTGTGTGTGTGTGTAGAGGTGTGTGTTAGCAGTTGGGACACGTGTGTGTGTGTGTGTGTGTAGAGGAGTGTGTATTAGCGGTTGGGACACGGTGTGTGTGTGTGTGTGTGTGTGTAGAGGAGTGTGTGTTAGCGGTTGGGACACGGTGTGTGTGTGTGTGTGTGTGTGTGTGTGTGTGTGTGTGTGTGTAGAGGTGTGTGTTAGCGTTTGGGACACAGGGGTATGTGTGTATGTGTGTAGAGGAGTGTGTGTTAGCGGTTGGGACACGGTGTGTGTGTGTGTGTGTGTGTGTGTGTAGAGGAGTGTGTGTCCAGAGTGGAGACACGGTACAAACCACCGTTAACCAAAAAAGCTTCCGACCTCCAGTGGAGGATTTTACACTGTATCATCTCTGTGATTTCTTTTATCTGTATTTTAAACCCTGATGTTTTACAGGACTGTCCGTTCTGTTTTTCACGCTTTTATACACTGCTCCAGGTTACAGTCACTGTTTCAGCTTTTAAAATGTATTTAAAGTTTTAATGTGAATCTTTTATTCTTGGTTTTAAGTCTGTCAGGAGAAACTGGTTTATGTGCCAACTGATCAATTTTATTTTTAGGGCAGGAGAAAATAGCCAAATACCTGAAGAGGAAACTAAATAACAAAAAAAAATGCTGACTGTGCTACAAACAGAATCTTCTCCAGGTTCATAAAATCAAGGATTCTGTTGTAGAGAAGCTCTGTGTTTTGTAGTAGAAGAAGAATTCCACTTTACACCAGAATTGAACTAAATGTCTGTTTGTCTGTGTTTCTCTCCATCTGTCTTCAATCTCTCTCTCTCTCTCTCTCTCTCTCTCTGTAGTCACTCATGTGGTAGTGCCAGATGGTCCTGTGCCCTCCACCCTCACTGTATTGCAGGGAATCCTCAACGGCTGCTGGGTCTTAACCTTCTCATGTAAGATCAGGAAAGTAACATTTCCATCCAAAATGAAAACAGTGATATTTATAAAACTTTTATTCTTCTACTATGTTGTGGACACCTGACCATAAGATTGTATCTGCTTCTTTTTGAACATCCCATTCCACGTTTAGTTATATCTCTAGTCACTTCTGGGAAGATGAGATTTTCAGGAGATTTGTGGAGATTCATTCAGCCACAGTGGTGTTTAAGTCAGGTACTGATGGAGGTGAGCTGAGGAGGTCTGGGGTGCAGTCACTGTTCACATTCATCCATGTTTAATAGGAATGGAGCTCTAGAGCAGGAGATCTTTCACCTTCTCCAACCCATGTAAAGCAGATCTTCATGGAGCTGGCTTGGTGCACGTTGTGGCATGCTGGAACAGGTTTGGGTCTCCTAGTTCAAGTGAAGGGAAAATTTCATGCTCCTGCATCCAAACATCCATTTCTACTGTGTCTGCAACTTTGTAGCAGTTTGAGGAAGAAGCACATATGGGTGGGAAAGTCAGATACTTTTGGAAAACACAAAGTTACGTAGTGATTGAGAGATCAATAAAACAATGGACAGAGTTGTCTATTGTCATCACATTTTTCTTTCTTTTTTTTTTCTTCCATTCCTTTTTTTCTCTTTTCTTTTTCTCTTTATTGAAATAGGAAAGATGATGTGTGTGTATAAAGGTAGAAAGATCAATTTGGTTGGACAGATATATGGAGGATGAGAGGGTAGTGTGTGTGTGTGTGTGTGTGTGTGTGTGTGTGTGTGTGTGTAAGTAGCTGATAAATGTGTGAGGAGAGAGAACCAATTTCAAAGATTGGTAGAAAGATTAATAAATGGATAGCTATAATTCTTTTGTATTATTATTGGAAGAGTGCGCTTTTTCCCTCTCAGATAGATAGATAGATGGATGGATGGATGGATGGATGGATGGATGGATGGATGGATAGATAGATAGAGATAAAAAGACACATTAGATGGATGGATAGATATGGATGGATGGATGGATGGATGGATGGATGGATGGATGGATGGATGGATGGATGGATGGATGGATAGATAGATAGATAGAGATAAAAGACACATTAGATGGATGGATATGATGGAAAAATAGATATGGATGGATATGATGGATAAATAGATATGGATGGATGGATGGATGGATGGATGGATATGATGGATAAAGAGATATGGATGGATGGATGGATGGATGGATGGATGGATGGATATGATGGATAAATAGATATGGATGGATATGATGGATAAATAGAGATGGATGGATGGATAGGATGGATGGATGGATATGATGGATGGATGGATGGATATGATGGATAAAGAGATATGGATGGTTTGTTGGTTTATTTTGATATGTCCATCTGTTCTACACCGTCATGAGGAAACCTGAAACAACTCGAGGGTCCAAACAAAAACCTCTTTATAATAGAATTCAGAAAAGCCTTTAGATTGAAAAGAAGATATGAAGCTGCGACGCTCAGTTGATTTCGCTTCACGCTTTTATCACTGACCGGTCTGACACGAAATCTCTCCCAGCCCCCAGTCCATACTCCCTCCATCTTGTTTACTGTGAGAGAGAGAGGAGAGAGAGAGAGAGAGGGAAATGTACAGGTTTTACTGTGGACCCTGATGTCCTTCGTGTCCTATAAATCACGGCAGCACTGTGGAACAATTTTCCGCTTAACGAGAGTGAGTCATGTGTTTCCCCCCTGTTGAAAAATGCTTTCAGTCTCGCTATATTTTCTCATTTGGGCCTGTCGCTCCGTTAGCTGTTAGCGCGGAGCAGGAATTTCGGCAGCTGTGGGATTTGTTACTCGAGGTCCGCTCGAGCGAAGACTTCCGGCTCGACCGAGCGTTCGCCAGATAGCCGCTCGTGTGTCGAGCGTCGGCAACAGATTTATCGGTGAAAAAATCATAAAATCCGTTTGTTTGTTTTGACAATCTGTTTTGTCAAAGACGTTTCGATATTGTTGTCTGGAATGTATGCGCCTGAGCGCTCATGACACTGTTTCGCCGGTTGCCTTTTCTTGGGGTACCTTTTTAGTATGTACTTACCCCTGAATACCCCCACAAACGTCACCTGATTTATGGGCCTTTAAATTTCAGTTAATGTACTTTTCCATCGTCCAATCACGTGGCAGCAGTATGATTCAAGAACCCATGCAGATGCAGGTCTAGAGCTTCCGATGAAATTCATTTCCAACATCAGAATATGGAAGCAATACAGTGAGGTTTATTGGAACACATTGGTACAGGATGTATTTTACACACACCCTGTTATCTCATGAAAAAAAAAGACGCCTTAGAGACGTCAGAGGAAGTGCATTTACTTTTACATTACAGCACAGTGACATTTTTTCTCCACTTATATACCAGTGATGTTAGGAAGCTGGGGTCAGCTATTAAACAGCACCGCTAGAGCACTGACGTTTAAGGGGCCCCAAGAGTGGCAGCTTGTTGATAGCGGGCTGAAGCCCCCAATTTCTAATCAGTATCCCAGAACCTTAACCACTGAACTACAGACAGAAAAATATGATAGCTATTATACCTACTCTATATGGATAGAATTATTGTGACACCAGCCATATGTGGTTCTTCAGCAAACTGTTAGCGCACAGTCTGAGGTGCACAATTGTGTACAATGTCTTTTGGATGCTGTAGCATGAACTCTTCCTTTCACTCGAGCTAAAAGACCCAAACCTTTTCCAGCATGATAATACCGCTGTGCACAATGCCAGCTCCATGAAGATCTGCTTTACATGGGTTGGAAGATCTCCTGCTATAGAGCTCCAACCATATTGGAATGAATGTGAACACTAACTTCACCCCAGGCTTCCTCACCTCACCTACATCGGTATCTGCCTTTACTGACGCACATCCTTGTCTCTGAATAAGCACAAATCTCCACAAAATTTAGTGAAACATCATCCCAGAAGAGTGAAAGTTTTTATAAGAGCAAATAGTGATCCATGAAGAACACTGTTGTGACGTTTTTTGTTTATTATTTTATTTACGATCTGCTCCAGACCTGCTTGCACTGTACACTTTAGGCTTTTATGGTCATCTGCACGCACATTTGCGCGCGGTCCTCATCGTGGCGAATCTAATTAGCCGATATGCTAATGGCTCCTTTTCGCTCGGATAACGAGCCGGCCCTAATGTCCTGAGAGAGTCGGATTAACCCCGGGATGAGGCTCGACAGGGTTTCTGGAAATGAAAGCTGTAATTAAAGAGGCAGAAGAAACATAATTACGGCTGATGACTACTGTGGAGGAATACGAGCGTGTGGGGGAGGTACAGAGGTGCAGTTTTGCGCTGTTGCGCTACGGACTCGGCAGATCGAGATAACACTCGTCCCGTGGTCGCATTCGCTATCTTGCTAATGACTGAGAGTTGCACGGCCATGAAGGCATGCGAAATGTTCGTCTAGTACGAGCGCTTTCCATTAGGCTAAGAGATTGCGGGGGACGCGGAGGCGACGCTTGGTTACCTCGCAGATTAAATTTTCATACGAAAGCCATTTGCGCTTCGCCGCTACCCTCAGTGAGCGAGCCGAAGGGAATTTCTTTGGCGTAAAGAACGATTAGATCAAGCTTTTCACCTCAACCTGCAATTTGTGACACTTGCAGATGGGAGGCTCCGCGTTTTAACGTCGTACGAGTTGTCACTCAAAAAATACACTTTGTTATTCGCCCTCAATACAAAACAACATACGAGCCAATCGAGATGTCAATCTGGAGTGGGTGAGAGTTCTGTAGGTGTCCTGAACTCTCCAATGTTAACAGACAACACTGAAAGCTTGGATCTGACCAAATTTTCACAAAATTAAGAGGCTTGCAATGAAATATTTGAGTAATGTAATATAGAGCAACGTAATGAAGGTGAGGTAATGTAGAGTAACATAATGAAGGTGAGGTAATATAGAGTTACGTAATAAAGGTGAGGTAATATAGAGTAACGTAATGATGGTGAGGTAATATAGAATAATGTATTGAAGGTGAGGTAATATAGAATAACGTATTGAAGGTGAGGTAATATAGAATAACGTATTGAAGGTGAGGTAATATAGAGTAACGTAACGAAGGTGAGGTAATATAGAATAACGTAACGAAGGTGAGGTAATGTAGAATAACGTAACGAAGGTGAGGTAATGTAGAGTAACGTAATGATGGTGAGGTAATATAGAGTAACGTAATGATGGTGAGGTAATATAGAATAATGTATTGAAGGTGAGGTAATATAGAATAACGTAACGAAGGTGAGGTAATATAGAGTAACGTAACGAAGGTGAGGTAATATAGAGTAACGAACGAAGGTGAGGTAATATAGAATAACGAACGAAGGTGAGGTAATATAGAATAACGAACGAAGGTGAGGTAATATAGAATAATGTAATGAAGGTGAGGTAATATAGAGTAACGAATGATGGTGAGGTAATATAGAGTAACGTAATGATGGTGAGGTAATATAGAATAATGTATTGAAGGTGAGGTAATATAGAATAACGTGAAGGTGAGGTAATATAGAGTAGCATGTGAAGGTGAGGTAATATAGAGTAACGAACGAAGGTGAGGTAATATAGAATAACGAAGGTGAGGTAATATAGAATAACGTAACGAAGGTGAGGTAATGTAGAGTAACGTAATGATGGTGAGGTAATATAGAGTAACGTAATGATGGTGAGGTAATATAGAATAATGTATTGAAGGTGAGGTAATGTAGAGTAACGTAATAAAGGTGAGGTAATATAGAATAACGAACGAAGGTGAGGTAATATAGAGTAACGAACGAAGGTGAGGTAATATAGAGTAACGAATGAAGGTGAGGTAATATAGAATAACGAACGAAGGTGAGGTAATATAGAATAACGTAACGAAGGTGAGGTAATGTAGAGTAACGTAATGATGGTGAGGTAATATAGAGTAACGTAATGATGGTGAGGTAATATAGAATAATGTATTGAAGGTGAGGTAATATAGAATAGCATGTGAAGGTGAGGTAATATAGAATAGCATGTGAAGGTGAGGTAATATAGAGTAACGTAACGAAGGTGAGGTAATATAGAATAACGTAATAAGGTGAGGTAATATAGAATAACGTGAAGGTGAGGTAATGTAGAGTAACGAATGATGGTGAGGTAATATAGAGTAACGTAATGATGGTGAGGTAATATAGAATAATGTATTGAAGGTGAGGTAATATAGAATAACGTAACGAAGGTGAGGTAATATAGAGTAACGTAACGAAGGTGAGGTAATATAGAGTAACGTAACGAAGGTGAGGTAATATAGAATAACGTAATGAAGGTGAGGTAATATAGAATAACGTAACGAAGGTGAGGTAATATAGAATAACGTAACAGAGGTGAGGTAATATGGAATAACGTAATAAAGGTGAGGTAATATAGAGTAACGTAATAAAGGTGAGGTAATATAGAATAACGTAATAAAGGTAAGGTAATTTAGAGTAACGTAACAGAAGTAAGGTAATATAGAATAACGTAATGAAGGTGAGGTAATATAGAGTAACATAATGAAGGTGAGGTAATATAGAATAATGTAATGAAGGTGAGGTAATATAAAGTAGGGCTGCAACTAACGATTATTTCGAAAAATGTAATCGTTTACTGCTGCTGTTATTTGCTGTTTTTAGATTCAGTGTTTGTTCACACAGTTTGAATCAAATCCATGACGATGTCACAAGCGAGCTGATTGAGCAGCCTATTGTTCGTGAGTCATGACAGAACAGATCCAGTGCGACTGTCCTGAAATTCGCGAACAGTTTACGCGACAGCACTTCATTAAACTTCACCATTTCACATGATGAGGATTTTACAGTTTTTATTTACCTTGCTGATGTTTCACCTTCATCCATGACACTGGTGTGTTTTTGTTTCCATGTGTTTGTGTATCAATGTGGTACTTCCTTACCACACAATCTCTGCCTTGCAGAACTTTCAGATAGAGTTTTCTTTGTTGCATATGAAATCAGCTGCTTCCATGCCTTGGACGACTCGGGACGCACACTTTTTCCTGCTGCCAGTCGACTCTGTCTGACTCTCCGCCATTGCTCAAGTGGCTGCTATCTTGCAGTCACGCTAAGCCGTATCTTAAGCAGCCCAGCTAATCAATAATGCCATTCATTGACGATGAATTTCATTATCGATTTTTATCTTTTTTTCAATTAGTCGTTGCAGCACTAATATTGAGTAACACTCTGATATTGTAGCCCTGATAACACCATCAGTATGTAAAGTGTTCAAATCTTTTCGACATGTTCTTGTGAAGCAGTACATCATGTCCCCATCCTCAGTAGAACAGAAGCAGCGCTGCATAAAAAAAAATTACTTCTTTAAGGACTTGCCCGAGAGTTGTGTAACCAGGGCTGAGTAAAACACTAGCCGATAGTTTTAAACGAGTGCAGCAGATGGAAGAAGCAGGTAATGACCATTTTCTGTAGCCGCACTTGCAGCTGCTGCCTTTGTCGAGTGGCCTTGTACAATAAATGTGTCTCAGCGGCCACCACATACGGTCTTGAAATCAGAAAATGGAAACATGGCTTTTTTTTTTTCTTTCCCGACCCCATAAAGCATTATATCTCTGCTTCTAGAGGCAGAAAAACATTGCTTTGTCCTTGTTTGAAAAGAAGCCAGTTATCTGCATTTTAGCGCGCTGTGTCTGCGCTGAAAGCCTTCGCCTGCTGTTCCTGAGAAAATACAGCAAGATTTAACACCGCCTTTTAAGTGATGTGTGTGTCTGAGGCTGTGTGGCTTTTCAAGGTGCCGGGTTGAGATAAGGAAATCAAAGATCCATCGATTCGAAAATGTGGATCTATCGATTCGATATTACAGCGAACTGATATGAGGTGAAATCGCTAATGGAAAGGTTAAAAAATTGCATCCAGAGCAAATATCCAGAGTATTTATCTAAATATTTTGTTTTATTACATTTCCAAGAATACAAACCCGATTCCAAATAAAAGTCGGGACACTGTATAAATTGTGATTAAAAAAAGGAATGCAATCATTTACAAATTTCATAAAGTTATATTTTATTTACAATAGAATATAGATAACATATCAAATGTTGAAAGTGAGACATTTTGAAATGGCATACCAAATATTGGCTTATTTTGGATTTCATGAGAGCTACACAATCCAAAAATGTTGGGACAGGTAGCAATAAGAGGCCGGAAAAGTTAAATGTACTTATAAGGAACAGCTGGAGGACCAATTTCAGGGAAGACCTTACATTTTCCAACATGACAACGCCAGACTACATACTGCATCAATTACAACATCATGGCTGCGTAGAAGGAGGATCCAGGTACTGAAATGGCCAGCCTGCAGTCCAGATCTTTCACCCATACAAAACATTTTGCCCATCATAAAGAGGAAAATGCGACACAGAAGACCTAAGACAGTTGAGCAACTAGAAGCCGGTATTAGACAACAATGGGACAACATTCCTATACTTGAGCAACTTGTCTCCTCAGTCCCCAGACGTTTGCAGACTGTTATAAAAAGAAGCGAGGACGCCACACAGTGGTAAACATGGCCTTGTCCCAGATGTGATGATGTGTTGATGCCATGAAATTTAAAATCAACTCATTTTCCCCTAAAATAAAATTTAAACATTTGATATGTCATCTATGTTGTAGATTTTGAAATTTGAAACATCATTGCATTCTGTTTTTATTCACAATTTGTTCAGTGTCCCAACTTTTTTGGAATCGGGTTTGTATATAATAAGAATACATGATATGTCAGGGTTACGCAGTGTACACTGCAGTCGCAGGCTTTGGGGCTTTAATAAAAGTTCGGTGAACAACACAAGGTGCGAGGTCAAAAAACACACAGCGGTCAAATAATACACAAACCGATCAAATTGGACATGGTGAAATAAAAAAATATATATTTTACAAAAGTAAGTGCACCCCTCACATTTCAGCACCCATTTTAGTATCTTCTCAATGGACAAAAATATAGAAATTAAACTTGGATATATTTGTCAATGTGCAGTTTGTACAGCAGTATAAATATACTGTCCTTTAAAAATAACTCAATATACATTATTGTCTCAATACCTGGCAACAAAAGTGAGTACACCCTCAGTGAACATGTCAAAACTGTGTCCAGTGTTTTGTGTGTGAGCACCATTGTTATGTAGCACTGCCTTAATCCTCCTGGCCATGAATTCACCTGAGCTGCTGCTGAAATGTGAGGGGTGCACTTACTTTTGTGAGATACTGTTTATATAGCAGGAGAGTGTGGTCGAGGTGGTGTCCGCTGCGGCCTTGTTTGGAGACCTCCGACATGGGAATTGAGGTCACGGTGAATCTGAACTGGTGGAGAAACGTTAAGTCTGTAGATGAAGAAGACATTTATTTTTTTTGCCCCAAGCAGCGAACAATTGCAGTAATTATTCTGACAGTGTAAACAATTGCCATGTTTTTTTTGTCCAGTAGAAATGTAGAAATATATTGACTATATGGACTTGTGTGTGTCTCAGGGCTGGACGAGTGTCTGCAGCAGGGCTGCTGGATAGACGAGAGCAGGTTCGAGACGGCTGAGGGTCCACAGAGGGCTCGAGTGAACCGAGTCAGTCTGGTGAGTGATGCTGACACAGGCACGAACATGCTGACAGAGCAGAGGAGTAATAACACAGTCGTAAGATGCCGTCCCTGTTCTCTGAGCGTCTCCGTCCTTATGTCTCTCTCGGGCTTTTATTATCGTCGTTGTATAGATCTCAGGTCATTTAGAAAGCTTTGTTCCTCTCTCGGGGGCGATGATTACAGGAAAAAGGGTTGTCTGCCGAGGGGAGGGTTTAAAAAAATACAAATAATTGATTTCTAAATTTTTTGCTTAAGTACAAGATTTAGATCATAGCTGTAGCTTATAAATGGTTTAATAAGAGATGAGAATGGTATAAACTCTATACTGTTTATTTTATTGGGGTAATTTTTAAACCCGTTTTTATCGTAACTGATGCAAATGACCGTTTCTCGTTAAGCCACACCCACAAATCTCCATAAATGGAAAGATGAAAAATTACAAAATGACTAAATGATGAAAAAACACCTTTTAATTTGTGTATATATTAATGTACAATCATATGGAATTAGAAACATTTTTTAGCGTTCACATTAATTTAGACTTAAAATTAGTTTATAGTTTATGTGCCTAATGAGAGATATTTATATATTTATATTATATTCTTTTTATTGTTACATTAATTAAGTTCATCTTTAATTTTTCACGTATCTGTAATTCATCAAAGCGTTTTTATTTTAGGAAACTTTTCCCTTACTCTATTAATCTATAGTACATTATATGGACAAAGTTTGTGGACACCTGACCTGACTATAAGATTGCTGTGCTCCTTTTTAAACATCCCCATTTCACATCGAGTCTCAATTTCCTGTTTCAATAACTTCTACTCTTCTGGGAAGTTGTTGCTCTAGTTTTTGTGGCGATTTGTGCTCAGGTACTGGTGTGGGTGAGGGGAGGTGAGGAGGCCTGCGGTGCACTCAGTGTCCACATTCATCCCAATAGGGTTGAAGCTCTATAAGCAGGAGATCTTCCACATCTTTCAACCCATTTAAAGCAGATTTTCATGAAGCTGGCTTTGTGCACATGGGCTTTGTCACTCTGGAAAGGGGTCTCCTAGTTTAACTAAATGGAAAATTTCATGAGATCATCCAAAGACATCATGTACAATCCAACTTTGTGGAAAAATATTTTTTCTCTTTTTCTGTTTATTTAAATAAGAAAGTTGATGTGTGTATTTCAGTATCACAAATCAGATATTAAAATGTTATGTATGGAATGATGAGCTGCGTACAGAAAGATCAAATAAACACGTGATTGGTTGGAACACGCGTGATCGGGTTCAGGTTTTGATTTATTTATTTAAATAGTAATTCCTTATAATATAATATATAATATAATATAATATAATATAATATAATATAATATAATATAATATAATATAATATAATGTGTTGTAATTCCATAAATCGGTCTGTGGGATCATCTCGTTTTAGCACTTCATTCCTTTGCGTGTCCCTCAGAGTCGAGTATTGAGACCCCTGACATTTCCAGTCATGTGTGGTTATTTTCTCACACAATAGTTTTGAACGTCTTTGGATGATGTAGCATTAAATCACCTGAACTTAAAGACCCGAACCTGTTCCAGCATGATGATGCCCCGTGCACAAAGCCAGCTTCATGAAGATCCGCTTTCCATAGTTTGGGAAGATGTAAAAGATTTCCTGCTATAGAGAGAACTCCCCAGGTCTTCTCACCTACATCAGTACCGGACTTTCCTAACACCCTTGTATCTGAATGAGCACAAATCTATGTCAATCATCTACGTTATTTTCTAAATGTTCGCTTGGTCTTAGCTGAAATCTGTTGCCAAGTCTGCACCTTTTCCTGCTGTAGGAGATGTAGCAGGTAATTCCCTTTTTTTCCCTCCCACGCTGCTTTGCTTCACAGCGTGTTGAAAAGAAGTGCATGGGGGGCTGGGGGTGTATTGGTGTGGCATTTAGCTGAACGGAGGGAATGGAGGTCAGGAAGAAAAGAGCAGTCATTTAAGAATAAAAAATAACGCATTGACCGATGTTCAACCCTCCTCGCGTTGCGATTCCATTCCCGTAGCCTGAGGTAACACCACAAAATCGAGTATTCAGCTGTACGCCGGTTTTCTTTCTTTCTTTCTTTTAGTCATTTGCTTTATTTCCTCTTCCCAGCTGCCTCCTCTGTTCAACGGCTGCTTCTTCTACCTGATTGGCTCTTTCCACAAGCCTCCGCGAGACGAGCTGGTGCAGCTGGTGAGGGCAGGAGGAGGCCAGATGCTTAGCCGGCAGCCCAAAGCCGACAGTGACGTGACTCAGACGGTGATGGCGGCTGCGTATCACGCTCAGCCCGACTCGGATCAGGCGTTCTGCACTCACTACGTGCTGTACGAGCCACAGAGCTCCACCAGGCCTGGCCCGGTACGTCTGGGCAAAGTGTGGTCAGCTCCTTCATCATGGCTGCTGGACTGCATCAGGGCCTTCAGCCTGCTTCCTGTACCTGAGCTCTGACTTGCTTAATGTGACGGGATACAAATCATGAATGTATCGCATCACGTCCCTGATTTTTTTATTTTTTTGCATCACGTCAGTGTTGCGTCATGACTATAAAAGATCCCTCTTTTACTGCGTATGTATTTGCGAGGACGTTTTTGGAAACCACATTGTGAAATTCGATATTCATACAATTGATTCTCCAATCACGCCCTCCAAGAATTTGGCTGTTTTTTTTGTGTAGCCCTGCCCACAAAATACCATAAAAAGAAAGATCACACAGATCTAAAAAAAAAAAAAAAGACAATTAAATGGCTTTCCGGTAAAGCCAGAAAACACTACAATAATAAAACATTTCAGATTAAACAGGATTTTTACGTATAAAATACTCCCGGCTGATTGGACGAGACGTCTGTCACTCAAGATATCACTTTATACCAGGATTTCTAATGTCTTCAAATCTTTAAAAAAAAGACCAGCAAACGTTTCCTTTCATTTCAAACGACTCGACTTCAGCCTGCTGTACTTCCTGTATATATTGAGTGACGGATATCTCGTCCAATCAGCAATAAGTAAACCATTCGCAAATGTTTTTTTCCGTACTGTCTCAACTGTCGTCGTAGCAACATTTTTCCTGAACTAAGTCGATTTTTCATGAAAACTTTTTTTTTTAATATGCAAAAGTTCCTACATACTTTCTTCTTCTCTGATTTGTCCCCCAAGTTGAAATATGAGTCCTGGTGCTCATTACGACAATTTTAGACAAAATGAGAAATTTAATGATTAAATACTCACGGCTGATTGGACAAGACATCTGTCACTCGAGATATTCAGAAAGTACAGCAGACTGAGGCAGACGTCAATTTGTTTGTATGTAAGGAAACTTTCAGTTTTATTAAGTTTAAAGCCGCACTATTGTGCAAAAAAAGTGATACTTTGAGCAACAGATGTCTCATCCAATCGGACGTAAGTATTCTATCGCTGCCTTTCCGATTTTGTCTGAATTGTCGAAATGAACGTACTTGAAAAACATACTTACTCGGAATTCTTTTGTTGGAACTTTTACATAAAAAAAAAAAAAAAAACTATTTTAATGAAAAATCCACTTTGTTTCGGAAAATGCTGCTATGCCAACGATTCATACAATTCGGAAAAGGTGGATATAGTTATGCGGATGGTTTACTTAATGCTGATTGGACGAGACGTCTGTCACTCAAGATATCGCCTTTCCACCAGGATTTTTAACCGTGTGACTTTAAATCTGCAAAAGTTTCCTTTCATTCAACGACTCGACTACAGCCTCAGCCAGCAATACTTCCTGTATATCTTGAGTGACGGTTGTCTCGTCCAATCAGAATTAAGTATTACATTCCCAAAACTATATCCACTTTTTCCGTATTGAATGGAATGCGAATTGTCATCGTAGCAACATTTTTTTGTGGATTTTTCATAACACTTTTTGTTCCTACAATGGAATTTATTCCTGTTTGATATTGAGTGTTTGTGGATCACAATTTTTTTGTTGTTTTTTTTGTCTTGTCTCATTTTCATTTCAAGCCACTTAAGCACATGTAAAGAACTTCTGTAAAATGAAATGTATCTAATGGGAAAAAAACAGTATGAATCAGTAATAAAAATAAACATAGTCCATTATGTTTCAGGTGTAGTAATTCCATAAATCGGTTTGTGGGATCATCTCGCTTTAGCGCTTCATTCCTTTGCGTTTTCCTCAGAGTCAAGTATTGAGACCCCTGACTTTTCCAGCCATTTGTGGTTCTTTTCTCACAGAATAGTTTTGGACATCTTTGGATGATGTAGCATTAAATCACCTGAACTTGAAGACCCAAATCTGTTCCAGCATGATGATGCCCCTGTGCACAAAGCCAGCTCCAAGAAGATCTGCTTTCCATAGTTTGGGAGGATGTAGAAGAGCTCCTGCTATAGAGAAAACTCCCCAGGTCTTCTCACCTACATCAGTACCTGACTTTACTAACACCCTGTTATGAATAAGCAAAAAATCTAGTGGAACATTTCCCCAGAAGAATGGAGCTAATAATAAAAGGAAATGGAGATATTGGATGGGATGTTCAACAAGAAGCACATTGCAGTCTTATGATCAGGTGTCTACAAACATTTTCTTCTATGTAGTGTATGTTAACAGCAGCTTGGATTTCTGGCTGTAGTTCAGTTCATGGGTTGGAATCTTCACACTCGTTCTAATGCATTAGCATTTCTGAAGTAACAGCTTAGTTCTACATAACTTAGAATATGTTACACTTGATAAATATGAAAACGCGAAGATTTCCGCCTCCGAACAGTAGTCAAGACAAGTTCTTGGTCACATGACTAGATATCTGCATTGTCTCAAAAGAAATCTAATAAGTATTTTTTCTTTTCTTAGATTATTTTTTTTAGCTACAAAAGTTACAAAAGCTCAGCTACAAAAGTATTGGCACCCTTTGCGTTTCCTTTTGTTTGTATATCATGTTTCCTACATTGACGGAAGAATAAGGAAATGCTTGTAACCTTCAGTTCATTCATGTTTTTTTCTTTGGTGAAACAGGAAGTGTGTTAAACCACAGGCAAATTGTAGAAAACAAATTGTAGAATATATGAATAATAATATGCTTCGGTAACGGTTCCTTCACAATTTCTGTACAGCAACTCTACCTCTATTGATCTCAAATACAGTAGGTGTTTGATACATTGTGCTTTGGATCTGAAGGTCCTGATTTCAACTTCCAGTCACACCAAACTGCCAATCCTGGGCCCCTAAGCGAGGCCCCTAACCCCATAGCTGCCCAGTTGTATGAATGAGATAACTAAGTCGCTCTGGATACGGGGAGACTGGTCAGGATCGAGAGAAAGATGAATGCAGCAATTTACAGAGACGTCCTTGATGAAAATCTGCTCAAGAGCACTATGGACCTCCGACTGGGGCGACGGTTCATCTTTCACTAGGACAACGACCCTAAACACACAGCCAAGATAACAAAGAAGTGGCTCAGGACTCTATGAATGTCCTTGAGTGGCCCAGACAGAGTCCAGATTTGAACCCGATTAAACATCTCTGGAGATTTGAAAATGGCTGTGCACCGACGCTCCCCATCCAACCTGAGTGAGCCCAAGAGGTTCTATAAAGAAGAGTGGGAGAAACTGCCCAAAAATAGGTGTGTAGAGCTTAAAGCATCAAACTCAAAAAGACTTGATCTGTAATTGGTGCCAAAGGAGCTTCAACAACGTTTTGAGCAAAGGCTGTGAATACTTATGTATGTTGGGATCCCTTTAGATTTTATATTTTCACCAATTTTCAAATCTTTTTAGATTCTATTCTTCTCCAGGTCTTGAATAACTTTCAGATTTTAAGTTTTTCACCAATCTCCACGTCTAGAAATCTCTTCCGAAAGTGGCAGTAGGTGACATTTCATAATCTTTGGGTCTTTGTAGACTTGACATCAAAACAGGTTTTACACTTTCATTATGTGAAACAGAAAAGCAGAAGATGGTGGTGTCTGATGATAAGGTGTAAGAGATTCATCACTGTTCCTGTGGAAAATAACAGTGATTGCACAGTTTTGAAAGAGTGAGTAGAGGAACATGCAGTGCTGATGGGGTCAAACACAGGGGTCAACTTTGACTCACTGTTAGAAATCCAAACAGAACAACTACAGCAGTTTTCCTCCATGTTTGTGCCGATATTGATTACTCAACATGGGACTAGATTCCTGCAAAGGTCTGTAAATTCATTTAGATTCCATATGATCCTGTTAACCCTGTTAGAATAAAATCCATCAAGTGAGAACATGTCTAGACCTTGAAATTGTAGAATCAAAATTGAATTTGAAGTCTGGATATGTATGGAATCCCAAGAGATTTCCAGATTGTGAGGAGTATGGAAACTGAAGGGAGAAATATGGAACCTAAATGAAATTCGGGATCTGAAGGATTATGGTATCTGAAACGATTTCGAGACTTGGAGAGTATGGAATTTAAAAGTGATTGAGTAAATGTAATCCCAAACCCTGTGGAAAAGGGAATCTAAAAGGGTTTTGAGACCTGGAAAAGTATGGGCTCTGAATGGAATTTGAGATCTGGAGGAGTATGGATTCTGAATGGAAGTTCAAACCTGGAGGAGTGTGGATTCTAAATGAATTCAGTTTTGAGGATTATGGAATTTAAAGTAAATGAGACTTGGAGGAAGAGTTGAAATCTGGAAGATTATGGAATCTAAATGGAATCGCAGACACTGTGGCGTATAGAATTTGAAGGAATTAAAATTGGAGGTGTATTAAATCTAAAGTAATTCGGTTTTAAGGAGCATGGAATCTGAAGTGATTGAGACCTGGAAGAGCATGAAATCTAAATGGAATCCCAGACCAATAAAGGAACTGAAATGAAAGGATTATGGAATCTGAAAGGATTTTGACTTCTGTAAAAGAATGAAATCTAAAGTATTTCAGTTTTAAGGAGTATGAAACCTAAATGTAATCCCAGAACCTGTGGAGTATTGAATATAAAAGGATTGAAATTTAAGGGGTTTGGAATCTAAAGTGATATCATACATCACCAGGTCTTAATCTAAATAAAATCCCAAACTCTGAGGAGTATAAAATCAGAAGGGAGTAATATCTGGAGAAGTATGAAATCCAAATTTCCATGGAATTCGGAAGGATTAAGACTGGAGAAGTTTGGACTGGAAGGGATTGAGACCTGGAGAAGTATGGAATTATAAAAATATGCACCCTATCATTCAGATTCATATATCTGCAAGAAACTTTGAAGCATGAACTCTGCTTTTTTCGACTTCTCTGTGTCTGAAAAGCCAATGTCCCAGCTTTGAATTGAACTGGAGACTCCTTATAGAAAATGTCCCATAACATTGACATCACATTTTCCAGTGTTACTCTAGGAGCAATGATTGAATGGACGTAGCCTGTGGTGTAATAGATCATAATCTCATCTTCATTCTTATCCAACAACGTGAGAAAGAAAAAGAAACATTGAAGCGGTTTGAGATTTGATTTGCTGTGCAGAATGCGTTCGGTAAACATCGCCGAGCAGCTCCGGGGGGAGTCGGGGAGGATCTATTGTGTTTTGCGCTTTTTGTGGGATGAATTATACTCTCTGAAAGCGGAGAAAATGGGAGCGAGCTATTGTTTGCTTCAGCTATTGTTCGGAGATGCGTGACCCACTTCGAACACAGTGTTTCTTCTACAGCTTGTATGAAAACCATGAAAAGACCTTGTCCATGTACGGCATAATTACTTAACCTTTCCAATGGGTCCATGTTCTCTCTCTCTCTCTCTCTCTCTCTCTTTTTCCCCTCTTCTTTTTTTGATGACTAATTTTCTTGTACTGAAAGGAAAAAAAAAAACTTCCGATTTTAATTTTCTCTTTGTGCCATAAGGCACTTGGTGGATGAGCTTGCTGGAAAACGGAGCAGTGTGTGGATTGATTTAGGGAAACGAGCCCGAGCGAGCTAAACTGGAATAGACGCGAAGTAATTAATCCTCCACTCACCGAGTCGGCACTTTCTCTCCGAAGAAACAAATACGTTTTTCTTTGCTGAAGATTTAAGGATTGTTTGAGGGGAGCCGGCGAGCGAAGGGGTAGAATGAGGGGGGTGGTGTTTTTCTGGCTTTCGATCTTAGAGGTCGTCTTTGGCCGTGTCCCAAATCGCAGCTTTCAATGGGATTACTTGAGGATGCTCCTAATTGCTATTGATTGCAGGGAGCTGTATTCGATTTCTTGGCCCTCGTCTTGCAGGGAGGTGGAGGAGGCAATTAGTGTTGCACACCAGGTTTCAGAGGTCTGATTAATAGGAGGAGAGTGTGTGGGATGATGGAAAAAAGAGAGAGAGAGAGAGAGAGAGGGAGAGGAACAGCTGCGCTTTTAACACCTCCTGCTACAAACTTTACTCACTTCGCTAAAGCAGGCAACTTTAGCTCACTCAGTCAACATGCCACTTCTTGTGCTCGTGGAATTGCCTTAATACCCTTCTCGGCGTTCCGCCTCTCTGCTCCGCGGGTCTCCACTCGGAATCTTATTAAGCTTGGTTAGCAGTTCATTAGTTTTGCTCGTGTGAGCGCCTGATTTATCTGTCTAAATTCGCCGTTCAAGCCGAAAAGCTTTGTGAAAGTTCAGCATTGGGTTCCTCAGCATGGAATCACTTGAATCCACTCTTAGGACTGATGCTGGGCTCTCTGGGTTTTCTGGTTGGGGGCAGGGCTTTGTTCTAATCACGTTTTAATTGAGAGAAAAGCAAAATGTCCCTCAATTCAAAACGGATGTAAAGGCATTTAACAAACTGGAGAAGGATGAAATTAATATGCAACTAATATTCAAGTTTTCAAGTTAGCAAGAAATTGCAAAAGCGTGAACTCCTCTGTTTCGACTTTCTAGTGTTTGAAAAGCCAGTCACAGCTTCTTTTTCTAATCTGCTGACACTGGAGACTCCTTACAGAAAATGTCTCCATACTAACATCACATTTTCCAGGTCTGTTTAATTCTATAAACGATTCAATGTATATTGTGCAAACAATTCCCGTGATTCTGGGCTCGTTGGTTGGGGCGGGGCTGTGTAATAATTACTACGAGAGAAAAGAAAATGCCCCCTCAAATCAGAATTCCTACTGTACTACGAGTGGTCTTGCAACCCTGGAGTTCAGCACGTGACGTCAAATCAACATGGCTGCTCATAGGATCGAAGGTGAAAAAGTGTAAAACTTTTCCTACTTTCACACATCAGCAAATTCCCTGAGAATATAAATCGTATCTTTTGGTTACTGAAAGACTACATTTACACACCTTACAGCGACTGAAATAGACCCCTTGCACAGCAATTCAGCGCTCCCAGCCTTCCTGCCACTGCTGGAATGTGTCCTGGAAGTCTTCTTTTCAAAGCATCTTCTGCGATTCTCACTGGATCTCTGCAATGGCGTCAAAACGGTGACCTTTGAGCCGGATCTTCATTTTCGGGAAGAGTGTGAAGTCCACTGGAGACAAATCTGCTGAGTAGGGTGGATGTTAAAGTGAATTCGTGTAGATTGTTCTTAGACGACCGTCATGCACAAGCACTATAGAAATGAAACTTGGAGTAGTCACTGTGCAGCTTGTACAGCAGTACAGATTTACTGTCCTCTAAAAATAACTTAACATACAGCTATTACTGTTTTTTACAGGCAACAAAAGTTAGTACACCCTCAGTGATAACAGCTGTATGTTGTGTAAAGATGCAAAGCCATGCATCCTATTCATTATGTTCATGTTTTTGTCTGCTTGACAGAACCATACACATTTGTGTATCTCATATTAAAGCAGTTAAAATTCAGGGTTTTGGGGACAATTCTCTCATACTGAACCATGGATGTTCAAAATATGCACCTCATGGTAAAGAGTCTTTTGAGGATCCGAGAATTAGAATTGTTGCTGAGATGCCGAGGCTGTAAGAAGATCAGTAACACCCTGAAACTGAGTTACAGTACAATGGTCAGGGTCATACAGACGGGTTTCACTCGGAACGGATCTCGCAAGGGTCCATCAAAGAAGTCAAGTCCTCGTGCTGTGCGCCAGGGGCAGAAGCTGCTTCATAAGTGAATAAATGCTGCAGTATTGCTTTAGAGGTCGACAAAGCAGAAGGTGATCAAACTGTACGCTGCAAACTGCAAGAAGCCCCAGAAGGAGCCTCTTCTAAAACGAAAGAGATGGTTGTTGACTTCAGGAGAGGACAGTGCGACCAATCTCCACTGATTATTGATGGATCCTCAGTGGAGATCGTCAAGAGCACCAAATTCCTTGGTGTTCGTCTGGCAGACAACCTCACTTAACACCAGCTCCATCACGAAGAAAGCCCAGCAGCGTCTTTACTTTCTGAGAAGGCTGAGGAAAGCTCATCTCCCTCCCCCGATCCTGACTATGTTCTACAGAGGGATCATTGAGACCATCCTGAGCAGCTGCATTACTGCCTGGTTTGGGAACTGCACCGTCTCGGATCGCAAGACCCTACAGAGGATAGTGAGGACGGCTGAGAAGATCATCGGAGTCTCTCTTCCCTCTATCATGGACATTTACACTACACGCTGCATCCGCAAAGCACACAGCATTGTGGACGACCACACACTCACCCGTCACACACACTCTTTACACTCCTGCCATCAGGAAAACGGTTCCGAACATTCGGGCCACCACAACAAGACTGGAAAACAGTTTCTTTCCCGAAGGCTTCTGAATACACAGAAATGAAACAAGACACACACACACACACACACACACACACTCAATGTGTGTACCGAACTGTACAACCTGGACTAAACACTTAACACACACTCATCTCAATCCTTTCCACAACCATTCATTTATGTATTATTTATTATACTCGACCGTACTACACTCCTTAACTGCTGTTTTTGCACATTTATCACTATTATACTGTTTACATGCTGTTTTTGCACCTTTGACTGTTCTTTTGCACTACATTGTTCTGTTTGTTCTGTTTATATTTACTCCCAGTTATAATTTTTACATTTTACATTTCTCCTTCCACAGTACTGTATAATTTGAGTTTACAGTAGGTTTACTAGTCGGCGCTATATTGGTTTTTTGTCTTGTCTTGTGTTGTCTTGTGTTTTCTGTCTGCACTGTCTGTCTGTACTGTTTTTTGTCTGCACTGTTTGCACTAGGTTGCACTCGATGCACTTTATAGTAGCTTGTGTTGTGTTGTAGCTTTATGTTGTCTAATGTAGCACCGGGGTTCCGGAGGAACGTTGTCTTGTTTTTACTGTGTACTGTGTACCACTGTGTATAGTAGAAATGACAATAAAAGCCTCTTGACTCTTTACTCTTGACTTGACTTCTGAAGCTGCTCACACGAAAGCCCACCAATAGTGTGCTGAAGACGACCTGCTCAAGAGCATGGATTACTGAAACCATGTCCTGTGGTCTGATAAGACTAAAATAAACTTGTTTGGCTCAGATGGTGTCCAGCATGTGTGTTGATGCCCTGGTGTGGAGCACCAAGAATATTGTGTTTTGCCTACAGTCAAGCATGGTGGTGGTAACATCATGGTCTGGGGCTGCATGAGTGCTGCTGGTACTGGGGAGCTGCGGTTCATTATAGGGAAATAATTATAGGGAATTATAGGGAAATAATTATAGGGAAATTCCAACATGTACTGTGTCATTCTGAAGCAGAACATCATGCCCTTCTTTTAGAAACTGCTCCGAATGAGTTTTACAACATAACGACCCCAAAAACACCGCTAAGATGACAACTGCCTTGCTGAGGAATCTGAATCTGGATGTCTCCAGACCTGAACCATTCGTCTAACATCCAGCAGCTCCGTGATGTCATTATGGAGGGGTGGAAGGGAATTCTATTTAAGAGATTTTTTGATTGTGAACAGGTGTGGCAGTAATCAGGCCTGGGTGTGGCTGGAGAAATGGTGTGATAAACCAGAGTTTTAAACACTATTTCACACAGGGCCATGTAGTTTAGGATTTTGTTTTGCCTCAATAATAAAAACCTTCATTTAGAAACTGCATGTTGTGTTCACTTGTGTATCTTTTACTAAGATTTAAATTAGTTTGATGATCTGATACATTAAAGTGTAACAAACATGCAAAAAAATATGAAATCAGGACTTTTTCCACACCACAGTGTATGTATGTATGTATATATATATATATATATATATATATATATATATATATGTGTGTGTGTGTGTGTGTGTGTGTGTGTGTGTGTATATATAATTTACACACACACACATACAGTATATGTAAATAAACTGAATTTAAATGTGTGTACAGGTGTTTTCGAGTTTCTGTGTGCAGCTCCAGGGGTGCTGTATCCTGGCTGACCCTCTGCTCTGATGTCAGCTTCCTCACATCTTTGGGATATACAAAAAATAAAGAATGTCATCCCTCCATTCCTGCATCTGCTTCCCAAACATGAGCAGGTATAACCTAAATCACCACACGCACACAGTTTTTTTTTTTCTGTATACCACTTTTTCAGTCTATTTAACAAAATAGTTTTTGTCTTCATAAATAATACACATCTTTCCCTCTTTTTTAACCTCAAGATACACACTGGGACATTTGAATATTTACATTTGTATCTCAGTACGTAATGAAGGGCACCTCGGGCTTGGGGGGGTGGGGGGGTGTAAAAACAAACAAACAAACAAACAAACAAAAACCAACAAAAAATTCCTACCACAAGATCAGATGAAAAACAAACGCCGCACTGCTCTTTCTGTTCGTCTGCTTGTGAATGTACAGTATGGGACCGACCTCGGTCTGGAGGAACAGACGTTACGGGATGGGAAATGATGCTATATAATGCTATAAGGGTGATGGGACCCTCAGTGCCCAGAACCCATTGGTTCTTGTTTAACAGTATGTTTCCAGAATAATAGATACCATTTCTCAGTTTTCAGGCACAAATTTATATAACAGTTTTGTTTAAAAACAAACAAAAAAAGAAAGTTCCTTTTTTTTCCTCCTTTTTCTTCTCATCTTTTTCTTTTTCTTCATCCAGCTACAGTTAGTTGGTGTCTCGAGAAAAAAAGGGCTGAGGTTCAGTTTCAAAAAATCTCAGTGTTGAATGATGAGGGAGACTGGAAATACACTCACACGCTCTTATCGCACACACACACACACACACACACACACACACACACAAACACACACACTGTTCAATCCAATCTGGAATTCCAGCGTGTGAACAAACACTTCACTGTGTAGGTGTCTGGACGAAGCAGCAAATGAAAAGCGTAAAACAAAAAAAACAACAAAATCCAGGTTCCTTCTGCAAGTCCTCGGCTGCCGTTGTTTCCTCAACGATTGTCAAAAAACAGAAAAAGCTGAAATTGGTTTAGGGATTGAACGATGCTTGGTGCTGGAGTTTCTGAAGTTCTGTAGCTTTTGATTGCACAGGAGGCAGAAATCAGGGGGATGGAAAATGTCAGCGTAGATCAGAAAACCATATGGAATACGATACACGTGCCGTAACGTCACAGTGCCACGTTTACATTCTGGGGAATTGTTTCATGATCGGTTACGTGACACGCTGGTTTTTGCGTAGGATTCGAATTAATATGTCAATACGCTAAATCAGCCAATCGGGCAACCCATGCTATGCTAAAGTACTGAAGATTTAGCATGTCACGTAAACGGACATGGTGTTTTCGTGGTGTAAAACACTGACACTTCTCAGACTCAGGGTAAATGCAGTAAAGTGAACAAATGTCAAAATCATTTCATTCATTTCAATATTAAGATTAATATCAACCAACCAATCAGAAACCAGTATTCAAAATACACTGTTTGCTCAAAAGTATTGGGGACACCTGACCTTTCCAGCCATATGAGGCCCACAATTATATAGGATGTCTATGAAAATCTAAACCTGTTCCAGTTTGACAATGAAGATCTGCTTTATTGGAAGGTGTGGAAGATCTCCTGCTATGAAGCTCCAACACAATTAGGATGAATGTGAATGCTGACTGCACCCCAGGCCTCCTCACCTTCTCACCCACATCAGTACCTGACTTTACTAACACCCTTGTATCTGACTGAGCACAAAATCTAGTGGAACATCTTCCCAGAAGAGTGGAGGTTATTTTACAAGAAAATGGGGACCAAATGTGGAATAGGATGTTCAATCTTATGGTCAGGTGTCCACAAACTTTTAGCCATATAATGTATTACCTTGTGTTAAAAAACAACAAAAAAATACACATAAAGAAAGAACATATTTATAGGTAAACATGTCAGCCAATCAGATGTGAGCATTTCCTGTAGTTATGATGTAAAACTTAGATAAAGAGTATGCTAGCATAAAAATTAGCATCTGATTTGATCATATTTACCATTAAACCTGTGCAACGATGTTTTTCTATTGAAAATCAGTAATATATAGTTTATAACCCTAAAGAGCTGAACGCAATGAAATAACGCACTAATCGTTGGGAAATTCAGTCGTTTGCGTGTTTTTTTTTCCGTTATGTTCTCGACTTTCTACTACTTTTTATTTAGCAAAGCAAGCTAACTGTACTAGCTGTGTGAAGAAAGACAAACTCTGCTATGACCTTTTTTTTTTCCATAATGTCGTTATACACAAGATTTTTTCCACCATTTGTGGGCATTAAACTGCAGGTAGGAATGGTTCAAGCCAGTGAATTGAGCCTGGTTAGCATAAAATTAGAAAATATCTCAGCCACGCGTATTTTTAGAACATGAACAATCACTTGATAACTTTGAGAATGATAAAACTATAATGAATGGATGTCCAGAGTGGACATTTCTTCCCACTTCCTATGATATTTATTTTATACCTACAGGTTAACACAATGTTAGATTGGATACTAAGACTGAATCTTAGATTGGATCTTGGGGCTTGATGTAAGATTGGAGGTTTGATTGAATGAGATTGGATGCTCAGACTGGAAGTTAGATTGGAATTTATTTTTAATGTTAGATTGGATGTTAGACAAGATTGGATGTGAGATTTGATGTTAAGACTGGATGTTAGATTGGATGTAAGAATAGATGATAAAATTGGATTTTAGGACTGGATGTTACATTAGATGTGAGAATTTGTGTTAGGACTGTAGAGATTGGATGTTAGGATTGGATTTTAGGATTAGATGTTAGATTTGATATAAGAATAAATGTTAGGACTGGATGTTAGATTCAATGTTACGATTAAATGTAAAATTGGATGTTAGATTGGATGTAAGAATAGATGTTAGGATTAAATGTTAAATTGGATGTTAGTTTGGATGTAAGAATAGATGTTAGAATTGGATGTTAGGACTGGATGTTGGATTAGATGTTAGGATTAAATGTTAAATTGGATGTTAGATTGGATGTAAGAATAGATGTTAGGATTAAATGTTAAATTGGTTGATAGATTGGATATAAGAATAGATGTTTGAATTGGATGTTAGGACTGAATGTTAGATTAGATGTTAAATTGGATGTAAGATCAGATGTTAGATTGAAATATTGTGAATATTGTGATCATATTTGTACTGAAAGATTTTGATGATTCCACTTGGTGTGATTAAGCAAATATACAAAATAAATAGTAATTTTCCTTTTTTTTTTCTCAAAAACAAAGGCTGATCTTTTTACTTTTTACTTTCTACTTCTCTCATTGTTGACTGCTACAGGAAAAGTCATGGATTAGAATTTTGCAATTGCCACAGGAAATCCTGTTTGGAAAAAATCCTCATGGTGCTTTGTGAAGTAAGAGCTTTTATCCCTTGTATCTAAACCCACTAAAGAACTCACCATGTTGGGATTTTTGTTTCATTACTACAAATAAAAAGTTCCCTTTGGAAAGATCTGTGTGTTAGAACTAAGACAAAATGTGCACAGGGTTTCATCAGACCGGGACTGAGAACTGCTTTAAAGCCTGCACAGCGAAAGGATTATAATCACAGCTCTGAAAAACTCTGAGCTTTAATGCTTTCCTGGACTGATTTTAGCCAAAAAATTAAAATAAATCAAGCTCGCTGGCTGTAAGAATAGTCAAGATTAGTTAAGCATAATCAGAGCTTAATGTGGGGATCTGGATGGTTTATGATGAACGTTATGGGAAAAAACGGACCACGTGGTGGCTTTGAAATCCCAACGGCATGAAATATGAAACATTAAAAACTGGAGTTATACCAACTCATTAATATGGATGCTGGGATATTAATAGTAGTATCAGGTGTACAGTTTCTTGCAAAAAGTGTTTTTTAAAATACATGCATGTTCTTTCTGTTTCTATGCAACAAACTAGAAAAAACCAAGAATGGTTGAATGAGTGAAAGAATGTTCTATGAAGTTCATATTTAACATTTTTGTCTTTAAGAGAAGAACCTAGCAAGCCTCACCCCCAGAGTCGAAAATGGAAGTGGACACTTAATATTTCGGGGTTGTTTTGGAGCAGGGAAGGTTAGACTCATACTTGAAAGGTAAAGGAATCCGAAACCAACATGGCAACCATTCCATACTTCAGCACCATGCAATTCCGTCTGGACTGTGGCTCATTAGAACTTCACCGTACAACAAGACGATGAGCTGAAGCGTACGTCTGAGTTCTGTAAGTGTTATTTAGACAGTAGACAGACGTCTGGAGTGATATCTCTCATGGAACGACCTGCCTAGTCACCGCACCGAAATCCTACTGAACTGCTCTGGGATGAACAAAAAAATCTCCAACTAGTGAAGAACATCTTTAGCAAGTTTTACAAGAAGCAGAGCAAAGTATTTCTGCTGATTGTTTGGAGAAATAAACTGTACAGATGCAGAGAGTATGTAAAGCTGTTCTTCATGCTAAGGAATGAAAATAAAGTGGAACATCTGGACTTTTATAGATTTGTTTGGTCAAAGTAAGAGTTCTTGCATATAAACCATAAAAGACTCTGTGTTTCCAAACTATTCAGTGTGACACTATGACATAAACACAATGCTCTCACTTGAATGATGACTCGCCATGAGATGTCAAATATGTCACAATAAATGAGAATTAAAATGAATCAGACTGCAGAGTGTGTTTAGGAGTGACTACAGCATCTAACCACAAGTCAGAAAACATCTCTAATGCACAACAGTCAAAAAAAAATGTCTACAGATGATGCAAAGAAAACAAAAAAGATGAGGTTACAAGTAGAGAAGGTAATACGGCCATGACTGGACATGACTGAAACTAGTGCACTGACTTCATGCTGAACTTAAAACTGAACCCATATAGAAAACACAGTCCCCAGTCATGGCGAAGGTGAAATCCACTGAAATATCTGAACACTTCTACAGAGGGGACACGCAACCGAATCCCATTACCATCTCATTACCAACCTCATGGTGTATTACGCAATTTATTAATCAATGCGGAGACTTGGGGTCTTAAAGGCTAAATGAGATGCGAAAAAATCCTTGTGATAGATGGGTGGGCCGAACGGACGCCAGGTTCCAATTCATGGTCATGTAAGTAAGAGAAGTCTGGAGACTGGTCAAAGTAAAATAAAGCCTGGTCTTCACCTCAATCAAGAGCTGAAAATGACGACTAAACGGTGGAAGAGTGTAGAGCGCAGTGTGCAATAAATCTTCCAGTAACGCAGCTCTGCCACTGCAGTGCATCGGCTAGCATTTAAAACTAAGTAAATTTTTCTTAATATATTGATTTAAATCAATATTAAGAAAAAAAACCTGCTTAAAAAGCAGGTTGCGAAACTTTATTTTACTTTCAATACTTGCTAACAGTCTGCTTGCTAACAGTCGCTAACAATCAACTCACTAGCAGTCAACTCACTCTGAATCAGCATGCTAACAATCTGCTGGCTAACAATCGCCAACAATCAAATCATCGACTTGCTAGAAATCAGCCCGCTAGCAATCAGCATGCTAACAATTTGCTTTCTGACAACTAGCTCGCTAGCAATCTGCTTGCTAACAACCGCTAACAATCAGACAATCAACTCACTAGCAATTAACTTGCTAGCAATCAGCTTGCTAACAGTATGCTTGCTAACAATCGGCAACAATCGACTTGCTAGCAGTCAACTCACTAGCAATCAACCTGCTAGCAATCAGCTCTTTAGCAATCAGCTCGCTGACACTTACCAACAATCAACTCTCTTGAAGTCAACTTGCTACCAAAATGAAATATAAAAAAATACTTTATCGAGAAGCTCATTCTTGATTTCTCTGATCAGATCAGAAGGTCAGGAGGCCCTCGCTGCACACCTAATGAATGAAACCAGTGCGCTGACTTCACGCTAAACTTAAAACTAAACCCATATAGGAAACACAGAGTATCTGGTCATGCTGAAGCTGAAATTTCCAAATCTTCTCCAGAGGGGTCACGCAACCGAATCCCATTTCCATCTCATTACCAACCCAATGGTATATTAGGCAGGTTACCCGTCAGTGCCGAGGCTCAGGGTTTTAAAGGTTAACTGGGATAATTTCTCAGAGCGTAAGAAATCCCTGTGATAGATGGCGTGGTCCAAACGGACGCCATGTTCAAATTAATGATGCGTAATTTATCATGTAAGGAAGAGAAGCCAGGAGACTGGAAAGCACAGACTGGGTGGAGGACATGTGGAAGAAAGTACAGCAAAACAGCTCTGGTCGATGGATAGTATGCAGATATTTATGGAGGATCTATCGCATTGTCCCAGGGCGTGGGTTTTTATTCAGCTTCAACGAATAAACACTCGGTGATCTGCTGGAAGCTGTGTGATGGATTTATAATGTGCCGTTACTTTTGTCTTAATTGAAAGTTTGTTTGCCTGAAGAAAAGAAAAAACTGTTTAAATAGTAAAGATTTTAATGAAATATATTTTTGATAGTTGATCATAGCTGAGGATGTTCTCCAGATGAACAGACCGAGGATCCGTGCAGTTGCTGTGGAGGTTAAACTCCTGAAATCTGATGAGAATTTGGATTCTAATTAATATAAAGGATTGGCTTGGGGCTACAAGAGCCCATCAATGAACAGGTGATAACCTTAATAATAGTTAATAAAACTATAATACAAGGTGGTGTCAAAAAGTTTTGAGACTTTCTGTTTGAAGAAACTATTTATTTATTTACACACTATCACTTCTAAAATAGTCTCCTTGCACAGCAATACAGCGCTCCCAGCGTTCCTGCAACTTCTGGAATATGTCCTGGAAGTCTTCTTTTCTGGAAGAGGGCAAAGTCCACCATAGCCAAATCTAACTATTAGGGTGGGTTCGGAAGTTAGATCATGGATTATTCTCTGACAATCATTATGCAAAAGTCACCCAGATGATATTGAGGTTCCCTTTTGAGTCTGGCTTCTCTCAAGGCTTCGTCTTCATACAATCTCAGGGAGCTTTTCCTCACCATTGTCACCACTGGCTCACTCTTCAGGGAAAAACGTATGCGAAAGTGCTGTACAAGTAACGCTGGATTGAATTCAACCTCGACGGGGAAATTTGTAAATAAAACCATAGGAACTCATCGATTTTTCTACGATTTAAGGGGGATCAGTTCGCGATCCGGTCTCTTGATAACTTGACAATCAACTCCAGATGCAGAATCAAACATTTTCCAGAACATGTTGGATTTCCATAGGTTCCCTGGTGGTCTAGTGGTTAGGATGCGGCGCTTTTACCGCTGCGGCCCGGGTTCGATCCCCGGTCAGGGAACCAACCCCAGCCATTAGGGTTGCACAAGCCTTAGTGCTGGTCCCAAGCCCAGATAAATGGGGAGGGTTGTGTTAGGAAGGGCATCCAGCGTAAAAACATGTGCCAAATCAAACATGCGGATGGTCTGCTGTGGCGACCCCTAATGGGAGAAGCCGAAAGAAAATTTTATATTTATGTTGGATTTCCATAAACACCAAATTTCTTATGAGTTTTCCAACGAAAGGAATCCTGAACCAACATGGCTCCCATTTCATACTTCAACACCGTGCAATTCCGTCCAGACTGCGGCTCACTGAAACTGACTTCACCGTACAACAAGACGACGATCTGCCGCGTACATCCGAGTGTTTTTTAGAGAACAAACAGTGGTCTGGAGTGATATCTATCATGGAACGACCTGCTCAGTCATCCTACTGAACTGCTCTGGGATGAACAAGAAATCTCCACTAGCAAAGAAGATCTTTGGCAAGTATGAATGTTCGGATAAGCTAACTGTCCAGATGCTGAGAGTGTATAAAGCTGTTGTTCATGCTAGGGAAGGATTTTTCGATGATAAAATAATGAAGTGGAACTTCTAGACGTTAAAGATGTTTCCAAACGTTTCCAAAATACGAGTCAAAAAACATAGCTAATGTTGAGAAAAATGTCTACAGGTGATGCAAAGAAAACAGAATTAACACTGCCGGTATGTATTATGAGGAACTAGTTTAAACAAATACATACTTTACTGACTTTTGAAGTTCAGAAGGTTAAGAAAGTCATATCACCATCAATGCATTTACATTTATGGCATTTGGCAGATGCCTTTATCCAGAGCGACTTACGATCAGCAGGGAAGGGTCTAAGGGCCTTGCTCAAGGGCCCAGCAGTGGCAGCTTGGTGGTGGTGGGATTTAACTCTGTGACCTTTCAATCCAAAGTCCAATGCCTTAACCACAGAGCTAACACCTCTCTCAATGGACACCTAATGACTAAACCCCTGCTAAACGTAAAACAGAACCCATACAGACAGCACAGTCCTGGTGAAGGTGATATCAAAAACCTTTCCCAGAACTAGCTAGATTTGCATAAACACAACATTTCTTATAGAAGTTTTCCCACAAAACATTTCCTAATAAACAAATCTCTGTACAGGGGCAAAATTCTCATTTTGCCTTTCAAATGACCTGCCGTGTTTGAACTGTATGCCTGTCAAAAAATTCCACCAATAGAATTGCCAGTACAAGCTAATCATTCACGCTAATTAACTAATTGCACAGAATTATGGCTTAATTTGAAACACAACCTTCAGGAGACTAGGAATGGCGGTGTGTGTGAGACAAATGAGACGAAGTAGCTCAGAAGCAGCTTCCCGCTTTTGTGTCGGCTCTGTACCCGCTGGGCCGCACCGCTGAGAGCAAGGACGAGGCTAATTTATCAGCGAATACGCTCTGATTAAGGGGAATTTCTGCAGACAGTTTTGGATGTGCTAATTGCTTGTATGTGTGTGAGTTCAAGCTTTTTTGCTTTTAGAGAATACTTCTTTTTGTGGTGTGCCAGGGGAAGCAAAATAAGATGATTCACACAGTCAGTGCTGGAATCTTGAAAATAGTGGAAATGTCCAACCGAAGCGTTTTCTGTTTTCTTCCCTTAATTGTGCTTTTGTACCGCAAGAACACAACGTCCCAGCCTGGAGACTTCTATAAACGTACGAATGTAATTTTTTTCCTCTTTGGGATTCTTTTCTGGCTGCTGTTGACTTAATAAGCTTACTTTTAATTACCAGACACACCATTCAGAACATGACCAGCCGAGCGTAAGTATTTGAGCGAGTTTGGAAAATTGTGACGTCTAGGCGTCCCACATTGTGGGATGTTCCTGGTTCCTGCAGTGGTCAGAATTGATCAAAAGTGCTCCAAGGAAGGAACAGTGGTGAACCGTCGACAGGGTCATGGGCAGCTGAGGCAAATTGATGCACGTGAGAAGCGACGGCTGGTCCGTGTGGTCCGATCCAATAGATGAGCTCCTCTAGCTCAAACTGCTGAAGAAGTTCATGCTGTTGATGCTCAATGGGTTAAAACTGTTTTAGCAGCAAAAGGGGACGAACACAAAATTAGGCAGGTGGTCATAATGTTACGCTCATCGGTGTATGACTTATAAATCATGATCTCATTTGGAAGTATACTCAGTAATTCAAGTAACAATTTTTAAGATCCTCAAAGGGCTATTTTGCGACCAAATGGCTAATTGGTAGCTAGATTTGCTGGATAAATTTTAACCCCCAGTTAATAGTTGCAGTAGTTTTTTTACTAAGTGGGTCTGTTTTTTTTCCCAATCTGTGTGTGAATGTTTCGGTCAACCAGAACAAACAATTCCTGCCAGACTTACAAACACTTTAGTACCTAAAATCCATATTTCACCACAATAATGTTCACATTCTCATGAATGCTAATCTGCTATGAATAACCGATAGCATACAAGGCACTTACTAACCAGGGTACTCGATAGGGTCAGAACAGAGGAGCTTGGTCTACTAAAACAAGCAGCAAAACTACAGATTTACAAAGTGGCATTGAAACTTGCCCTGTGATAACTGCCACCTGCTGGCAGGAAAAGGTACTGCTTAACTAATTGGCTATTCAAACCCTCAAAGCATATACTCAAGTCAAGTCACACTTAATTAATACATAAAACTGCAATGAAATGAATGAAAAGATAACTCAAGTCTGAATCTACCTTTTTACCATGGCCTGAAATCCATACAACTGTTTCTAATCAGATTTCTAAAACTTGGAGAGCAATTTCAAAGTCATTAAACCTAAAAGAAATGAAATAAACCAGAGGCTTAAAACTTCAAATGTGCACTTTCAGCAGATGCCCTTATACAGAGCAGCTCAGGGATTAAAGGTGGTGGTTTGGTGGTGCTGCGGTTTGAACTCATGACCCTCTGGGCTGAAGTCCAATGGCTTAACCAGAGAACTATTCCACCCCCTTCCCCCCCCAAAAAAAAATAAATTAAAATAAAATAAAAAAGATCTAGTGGTACATCTTCCCAAAAGAGTGGAGGTTATTATGATGGGGACAAAATATGGAATCGGATGCTCAAAAACAAGCACATAGCAATTATATGGTCAGGTGCCACCTACTTTTAAGTATATTTTAGTGGTAATAGTAGTACAAATACAAATTTTCAAGAAAAGGGAGGATGAATCCTTTTTGAGCATTTTAGCTTTGATTTAAGCATGATCAAGGGACAAATAAATCCGAAAGCACCTTGGTTGATGGAGAAAATGATCTCCTCTAGAGCTAGATCTAACAGAACCTACCATTTCACCACTTGTAACTCTAGCGAGCAACATGGCAGCAAAGCAACATGGGATTTTCTCAATTTTGCGCAAACTCGTTATGACGATAAACAGGAAGGATAAATCGAAATGATTGGCTCATTCATTCTCACCACTTCTGCCCAGGTCCCATTAAACCGTAATGTGTGTTTGGCTTTTCACAGCTTTTCATACTCCGTTAGTTTTATAGGCGTGAATAGTATATGTAGAAAAAAATATAAATAGCATACATTCTAGGAAGAATTTCAGGATCGTTCAATTTAGCGTCTAGAAAGGTAAGAATGTGGGTCTTGCTCTGCAGTAATAGCTTGTTTGTTATTTAGAAAGAAGTAACTCTAAAAGTCTCTTTCGCAGACCGAAAAAGCAATTTCTTCTTTATTCTTCAGCATCCAGATTCGTCTATCAGTAAAGATAAATAAAATGCTCTCGCTAAACTCTTTCCCTCCTTTGCATTCCGCTAGCTCTTTAGCTGCTGTCAGGTTTATTTAGATCGGCCGTATCTGAAACCCTACTATGTGTCAACGTCCAAAAGATCAGCATATGGGAAGCTTGAAATATTAATACATGATGTGTGCATATCCTGACTCGTGTAATATACCCCAGACTGCATTGCAGATCAAACTAAATTCAAGATGGCGGCTGGATTGTTACTGATTGCACATTGTGTATCTGCCGCTTCCAGAACATTTCAGGGAGATTATATACTTTGCGAAAACTCTATTACATCGTTTCTTGACCCTTTTTACGTTCGCTGACATCTCTGTGGATTGAGAGCGCCACTTCTTCTGCTCTTTCTCTGGCCGATGGGGCTGAGCGATACGATAATCCTGATTTTTAATTTTTTCCAGATTTTGTGTCTGGCATGATATCTTTTTTTTTAATAGTTATAATAACCATCATTTTTAAGCGTTTTTGTGGGCAATGTGTATGTGGGCTAATCAAACATCCCAGAAGTATTGCAAAAATATCATCTCAAATGTTATCGCATTGTCCAACCCTAAATCCTGCCCTCTAGATTTTCCCTACTAATCACATTTCTCTGCTGGGATGAAATTTCAGACCGTCATTACGGGGGTTTTGTTTAATCACATGAAGTATTAATAATAATAATAATTTTAATAATAATTATAATAATTATAATAATAATTACAATCATAAAGTGCATAATCACGAAATCAGTTTGTGGTAAAAATTCCTTTTTTTGGATTCGATTTCCTCCACCTACAGCTCAGCATTGCCAGTCACGATCCGGAATAATTAATCATTTGATTATTTTATTATTAATGAAATCTCGCAATCCTCGTTCGTAATAAATAAAGGGAATTGATATATTTATTTATTTTATATAATAATTCCTTCTCACACAATTGTACAAGATGTAAATAAAAGGTTCTTAAAGATCCACATTATGATTACATCTTCCCCCTCTGAAGATCCTGCCATTGAAGAAAACATCTACGTTCTGTGCGATCTGCACGCTAAGCTCGAGGAGTTTTGTTGTGAAAGGTTATCGTACGATGCTAATTTAATTTTTGATCCGTTAGTGTGACCCTCGGACACCGTTAATCCGGCATCATCCTACTCTGTCCTCTTACTGGTGGATTCGAGATGGACATGGTAGCAGCATTCACACAATCAGAAAGATTGGATTCTTTGTTTTCAGTGAAATTGCACAGTGCACAGGTGGCGTTCCGGGTAGCGTACTCCCCTGAGCGGCGCTGAATAAATAAATATCATCCATCATTGAATCATGAAATATATGTATATATATAAATATGCATATATGTCTATGTTTGTGTGTAACTCTGTGTTTGAGCAGCATACGTGAGAATTATACCTACAAAGAAGCTTTAAAACAAAAACAGAACCACAGCTTTTGTCCCTTGATGGACTCCAGATGCTCCTCGGCGGTGTGTCCAGTGTTTGATTCAGTGTGTGTGTGAGGTTGTCTCTCAGCAGCCTCACTTCATCCAGCCGTGTTTTGTGCTCGTGCCAGTCAGTCCCTCCCCACAGTACGTGTCCTGGAAAGTGGACGGTCCCCCGTGGGTCTGGGCTCTGCCTGTCAATCCCCGGTCATGTTTCTGTCTCTCTTTCTCTTTCTCTCTTTTAACGGTAAGAGTTTTTAGGACGTCTGTCCATTGAGACACTCGCGCCTGAGACACTGCGCCGGCTTCCACCAGTCCCCACTGTGGCAGCGGCAGATGGTGCAGTCGTCCACTTTCACTTCGATGCCAGCCGGGATGATTGTCGTTCCGGCGTAGCAGTTCGGTCCTGTCATGAGAGAGATATAAAAAGAAAGAGAGAGAGAGAGAGAGAGAGAGAGAGAGAGAGAGAGAGAGAGAAAGAAAGAGGGGAGAAAGAAAGAAAGAGGGGGGGAGAAAGAGAGAGGGGTAGAAAGACAGTAATGAGACAGAGCTCTCAAGAGGACTTATATTGAAGATCCACCCATCCATCCACACATCCATCCATACATCCATCCATACATTCTTCCATCTATCTAAAGAGAATCTATGCTTTGAATTCTCATCTGAAATAAACTGAACCTTAGTCTTTTTTTGCATTTTGATTGGTCTAAAGGTCTTGATTTATGTTCTAGAACAGCAGAACGGGTTTCCGTCAATGCGCCTTGTTTGAACATGCAATCGTTTCCATGTCAACCAGTTATGACCGCATCTCTGACAGGTGCAGGTTTATGTTTGTCGTTTCCATAATAACAACTTATAATGACTTCTGACTGTTCCATTGTATCAACCGATTCAAAATATGCTTTTCAGATGTTCTCTCTCTCTCTCTCTCTCTCTCTCTCTCTCTATATATATATATATATATATATATATATATATATATATATATATATATATATATACATTCAACACAAAATGCTTTGGATTGAACTCATTGGCGCCTCTCTCAGTCCATAATGACTAGAGCCTCCCCAACACACATCCGCTTAGAACCGAATTCTGCATTTTGATTGGTCAGGAGGTGTTGTGGTGGTGTTTCCTAGAACAGCAGCGCCGACAGCACATTAATGCACCCCGCTCTAACTGCTTTAGTTTCAATAGTAACAATATATATAAAAACCAGGATATAATGTTTATTTAGAATTCAGGGAAGGAGTCTCCAGTGCCAGCTCTTTATGCACAGTCACATTGTTTAAATGCAGATTTACAAAGATCAAGAAGTTATAAAGTTGCATAAAATAATGTATAAGTTAAATGGCAATGTTTGTTTCTTGAATTTATAAGTCGATCCCTAATGAGCGAACCAGTGGCGAATGTGGCAAGGAAAAACTCCCTGAGATGGCATGAAGAAGAAACCTAGAGAGGAACCAGCTTCAAGACGCAACCTGTCCTCATCACCGAATGTCAATTCATTACGGTTTCATCATTCCTGAGGTGATCTGTTCAGTGATAGGTGCTCAACTGCAGAACTGTTTATGCAACCTGTCGTCCTGAGCACATTTTAGCAGACTGTTGATATTAATTACAATCTCGAAATGTAACCATAAACAGACAAAAAAGCACAAGGGATCATTTTTTCAATAAACAATACATTTTAGCAAAGAACGTTGCTGTGGTGTGAGACTGTAAGAAGAAAACACTCCGGGATGTGCCTCATACCAGGATCTCATTGATTCTTTTTAAAAACAGCACAACACCATGTTTTATTCCTCACATATTTCTGCCAGATAACATTTGAGCGAGTAAAGTAATCTAAACATGTGATTTATAGCTGGTTAAAAAAATAAATCTGACCAGATGAATTCAGTCCTGCAGCTGTTACATGAATAATCATAAAACCAGCTAGCTTTTAGCATTTGAGAAAAAATGGAAGAATGATTGAATAAATGAATGCTCCTAGGTCCAAAATCAGTATTTCATGGAAAGTTCCTGGTATTTAGAGTCGGGTTATTCCCAAATTTCACATGATGTTTCTTAAATCTGCCTTCTGATTATTAATGTGTATGGGTTCATTTTCATAAGAATTAATTTAAAATGGCCCAAATGAAAATTCTGGGCTGAAGAAAAAAATTGTGATATTACAGTTTTTCTCAGTCGCTTTGTAGCGTTTCTCAGATCTACTTGTTCAACCTCCACATCATGTCGTCACTCGTGCTCATCATAAGAATATTTTTTGTTGTTTTGATCAAATTGTGAACGCTTTTGTACATCATTTAATAGATTGTGTACGAGTGTCTGCTGTTTCCTACATTATCAGTTGTTTATGTTCATGTTGATCAAAATATATTCTACTGGTTTCACCTGAATAGTTTTAACCCCCAAAACATCTCAGCATCAGTTCATTGTAAATGTCACTGAATGCAAAATGATTAAACCAGTCGTCAGAATCTTTCAAGTTGAAATTTATATGAAGATCAAACACTTGTACAGTAAAAGTGTGAATCCTGTCTGGTCTCTTATAATCAAATAAATTGATTTGTGCTGCTGAAATTCATAAATGTCAAACAGAAGGAAGTCAAATTATATGCATTTTCAGTCACTGTGATCCAAACCATAGTTTATATCAAGAAACACTGAAACTGTGCAGCGTCACACTGATAACACGACTAAACATTTTAATGATTTTGTCTGTGAACAATGACAAAAGGGACTTTTCATTCCGATGGAATGAGATGCTCACTGATACAAATACTTACTTTTGATAGATGAACAAAGGATTTAGAGAAAAGTACAGACTTTTGCAAGAAATGTTTTGTGCTGTTTGTACACATTGTTATGAGAAATGCACTGACTGATTTGCAAATATTTAGGATGATTCAAGAAACGCTCCAAAGCACCTAAGAAAAACTGTAATATAGTGTTCTGACCAATCAGAATCAAGGGGCGTAACCTGTGTTCAGTGTTGTGCTTGGAAGATAGACAGACAGACAGACAGAGAGACAGACAGACAGAGAGACTGACTGACTGACCTACTGAAAGATATAGATGGACAGATAGAAAAAGAGAAAGAGATCGTCAGACAGACAAAAATACAAAGACAGACAGACAGACAGACAGACAGACAGACAGACAGACAGACAGACAGACAGACAGACAGACAGACAGATAGATAGATAGATAGATAGATAGATAGATAGATAGATAGATAGATAGATAGATAGATAGAGCTTGGTTAAGAGAGAGAGAGAGAGACTCGTTCTAACAGTAAGGCAGCTGCAGTTAATTTCAGTGAAATGAGAGAGAGATCGTGTGGACGTGCCGAAATCTGAAGACTTTTGGAATCTAAGTTTAGATTGAACATTTGTTGGAACAGGGAGCAGTGTGTGTGTGTGTGTGTGTGTGTGTGTGTGTGTGTGTGTGTCTGTGTGTATTTGTCAGATATAAATTTGCTCTCATCCATCACGTATACGGAGCTTCTTCAAGGTCTTCTTCAACTTCTATCTTCTCTTTTTCTCTTTAGAAATCATGAAAAAGCTTTTTTTTGAGTGGAGGAGCCTCTGGTGCACAGCAACCACACACTCTGTCGCTCCCTGACGTGTGTTTAGTGCGATGCAGTGGATGGTTGGAGGACGGGGTGGTGGACACGATGAGGATCGGTTCAATTTATTCCACAGAGAAACTCGAATGCACCCGAGGCCTCTGCTTTATGTTTGGGAAAACTTCTTTCTTTCTCTTGGTTCTCTTCTAGGCAGACTCCTGATATTTCAGTACACTATTATAAAGATCATAATGTCAGTATTTTGGTTATATTTCTTGATTCTATGCCAAAATCTCTGTTCCTTCCTACTTCTTATTTCCTAATCCTGAAGAGTTGTCACTTTGAACTTGACACTATATATATATATATATAAGATAACAGAGTTCAGGGTCAACCAGCAACAGGTAAAAGAAAACACACCGGTGTCACGGATGAAGGCAAAACATCAGCACGGTGAGTAAAAACTGTATGATCCTCATCATGTCAAAATGGTACAGTTTAGTGTAGTGCTATTGTGTAAACTGTTAGTTTGCTCACTTCAGAACAGTTGCACCGGATCTGTTCTGTCGTGACACACAACATAGTGATGGACTCAATTCAAACGGTGCGAAAAAACACTAAATCCAAAAGCAGCAAATAACAGCAGCAGTAAACGACACAATTTCAGTCAATGTTTTGTTTTTTAGCGAACGCTAACAAACCAATGCGTATTTTTTCCTTTTTTTTTAATCATGGCTGTTAGTTTACAGCGTTTCTCCGTTCCAGTCTCTTTTTATAGCAAATTAGATTTTCAGATGTGATTTTCAATTTCAATAAATGCATTTATCATTAAATTATTATACAACATTTTATAAATTATATATTCTATATGATATCTTCACAACTGAACAAAATGTCTGTGTATTTTTTTATACAAAAATGGCCAAAACCATGTTGTATTTATTTTGTATTATTATTTTCAGCGTTGTTGTCAACATACCCTCTGCATTTATCATTCAAATCCAGTGTTGTGCTAGTTACTAAAAAATGGTAACTAGTTACAGTTACTCGTTAATGCATTCAAAAAGTAACTCAGTTACTTTGTTGATTATTTACACCAAAAAGTAATGCGTTACTGTTAAAAGTAACTTTTTAGTTACTTTTTTAAAGAACGTTCTTTAATGTTCCCATTATTGCCCTTTTATGCGTTATGGTCTACAAACACAAAACTGACTTAAATACAAGTAATTTTTAAACACTATTTTATTAAAGTCAGACCTGCACAAACTGAATATATCACAAGCATTTCTGAAATAAGTAACAAAACAAGCTGAATAATATATTCACAATCAAAAACTAAAGTAGCTTCTGCATCATAAAAGCTGTTGTGTTGAGCTCTTAAAAATGTTCCTTTCACAGCTGAAGTATGAAAACTTTTAACAATGTAGAACAGAACACCGGGTTAGCTTCTAGCTTCTAGCATGGAGTTTCTGGAGGAGCTTCAACAGATTGAGTTGCTGCTATAGCAGTAGATACGACCTTCGAACCAGAAAGACACAGCTTACATTTGACTTTAAAGTTTTTGTTTTTATGCTCAACTAAAGTGAAATAATGAGCATATTTCCACTTTAAGAAACTCGTCTTGCTCTCGCCTCGACTCGCCATTACTGCACACAGACCTGAATAAACGGAGACACGCCCACAGTGCGTCTTCTTCGTGTTTACAGTGGTTCATCCACCAATCCTACAATGCGTCGCTGCTGTAAACAGTTTAGTCTGTAGTCTACACTTCAGCCCAAATTCATATTTTTTTTAAAGTAACGGGTAAAGCACCATACGGTAACGGTAACGAAGTTACTTTATTTTTAAAAGTAACGCGTTACAGTATTAGTTACTGTCAAAAGTAATGCGTTACAGTAACGCTTTATTACCCAACACTGTTCAAAACAATGCAAATATTGATTTACACAAATTGCTTCACCTTGCATATTTAAACGCTGTTTTGTTTTTTGCAGAAACAACCCAGCAAGAGTGATTTGTTCAAAGAAGAAAACCCCCATGCTCTCCTCAACAAGCAGCCACTATACGCTTAAAAATGTCAAAATAAAGCTTGTTAATAACTTTAAATAATCGTTAGTAGCAGTCCTAATATGTATATACGAAGGTTTGTGGACACCTGACCTTTCCTCACGATGTCCAGCTTAACTGCAAGCAAATCAATTTCTTCTCCTCTGTCAGGTGGAATATGTTTGAGCTTGTGCAGTTTGCTACAGATGCGGTTTGACCGTCCAATCAAAGTATGTGAAATTACAGACGTGATTGGATGCCTGATAGATGGCCTCGAAGTCAAGCAACATGGATTGTAAGCTACAGGAAGACTGCAGTGTTCACTATGAAGAGCTCACAGCAGATACCTTAGACCCTGGAAACATGTGATGTGACAGGTGAAATTTGATTGGATGGAATCCTAAAATGAAACATGCCAGCAGACATGAAATAGTGAGATAGTGGATTTTCTGGCATGTTTTGTATCATTGTCATGTTGCAGGGTCCAGTTCTGCTTCAGCTTTTTTACAGATGGTCTCATGTTCCTCAAACACCCTCTGATACACAGTAGAATTCATGGTGGTTTTCAGGATTTCATATTGTCTCCTAATATTTTGTATGTGACTGAAGGCTGTGTTTTTAAACAAAAATTGCTTGTATTTCATCCACAGCTAGTTCAATGGAATTCATTATTGCTTGGCTCTGAAGCTCTAAATAGCAGCCGCTTGAAGACATTAGTGGTTTGCGGTGACTTTGTTGTAAGTAAATAAACAGGAGCATTTTTACTTTCTCAAAAGCTGTAAACTTGCAGGACGTGTTCAGTGGGTGAAGGTCTGTGCTGGAGAATAAAACCGATTACAGATCACAGAGATCATCTATTATTTGTACATACATTCATTTTACTTAAGTAAGAACTCAGCTGTGAGCTCGGATTGCTCACGGCTTCAGGGTTAATTAGAGAGATAAATAGATGGAGGGATGATATGTGAATAGTTAAAAAAATGTGTTTGGATGGATGGATGGATGATCAGACGGATGGATGGACGGACGGACAGGCAGACAGACAGACAGACAGTAACGGGTAAAATATGGTGTAACGGGTGAAATATGTTGTGGCTCTTTTAAGAGCAGAGCGGCATTTTGGGAAAAGCCTGCCGCCGCATTTTTCCACTATTACTGCATGTGTGCAAGACCGAGGAATATGTCCTTATTATTTTCTGATGCTCATTTCTAAGTTTCTTTGACTAACCCGTAACGCTGTTGCCAAGAAAAATAAAAAAGCACAAGTTTTGGAAACCTGTCTGTGCTTATATGATTTCTGTTGCAACTGGAGTTAGCGAGCTCTCCCTTCACCCTGACTTAACGCGTTACAACGGCTTGTATCTAAACAGTAGCCTACCAAGAAAGTCATTGTTCACTGTCTTCCTCCTTCCTTTCACAACTATTTCTCTCGGGAGTTTATCTTTTGGCATCTTCGTGTGTTTAAAAATCTCCATCGGTGAAGTTTTTCTCCCGATGCCGTGCAGCCGTGTTTTTTGGCTTGAAGTTTGTGAAACCGGAAAAAAACCCAGGAGAAATCCATATATTAGCCGCCGTTGTTTAAGCCGCGGGGTTCAAAACGTGGGAAAAAAGTAGCGGCTTATAGTCCGAAAAATACGGTAGATAGATAGATCGATTGTGGCAAGGAAAAACTCCCTTAGATGTTATGAGGAAGAAACCTTGAGAGGAAGCAGACTCAAAAGGGAACCCATCCTCATTTGGGTGACATCAAGAGTGTGATTATAGTGTTTAAACAATACAGAACACTGGAATGTAAGATTGTAAGTAACTTTCTACAGTCTTATACAGTCATTCATATAGATAGATAGATAGATAGATAGATAGATAGATAGATAGATAGATAGATAGATAGATAGAACTACAGTTTTATATACAACTTAACAAATAAATGCATTAATGAATAAACAAACAAATAAACAAACGAATAATTGGATAAAGGAATAATCAATTTTAATCAAAGTTCTTGTCGGTATTTAAATGGGAAGTTCCTGTTATTTAGAGTCGTGCTATGCACAAACGTAACCTGGGGGTTGTTCAGAAGTGTCCATAAACACAAATACGTGTTTAAATCTAGAATAAAATGCAGGGATAGAAAATGCAGACTGATGAAGGAAATTTTCTCTGCCGTCGATGGTAACGTCACTTAAAACAGAAACGTAATTTGATAATAAAAAATTGAAAATGACATGATAGGAATGAAAAGTTAGCAAGCTGTGAATTAAATGTAATATGAGGCTACAGTGTATTACTGGTTGAAATGATTATATTAACCACTGAGTTGAGGTTGTGTGTGGGATGTCGGCTAATTTGAGTCGATTGTAAAACATAATCCAGATGTTTTGGGCAACTCAATTACATTTTACATTTGCGGCATTTAGCAGACACCCTCATCCAATTCAATAATCCCTGTTATAAAAAGCTTTGAAGAATAAGATGACCAAGCACCATATTTTCCTTCATAATTTTATTCGTAAAAAGTTCCAATAGTCAATATCTCTGATTAACATTTTCCTACTGCCCAAAGGAAAAAAATCATTAGCATATTAGCATAATGAGCTATGGTTTAAATTCCAAGGAGCATTAGCCACCTTTCAAGTCATCGCAAATTGCACAGGTTTTAGATTCACATTATTATCAGAGTAAAAATATCACCCTGATTTACAGACCCCCTGTGCATAATGAAACAGAATAATTTGGCTTAATTAATACATAAATCATAAATGTATAATTTTAAATGCTAATAAATTATTTTCCGAAGTAAATCTGCATTGCAAAAAGAAGCTGCCTTTTTTATAACGCTTTTAATCATAATGTCTTAAATCTGCTTCACAGAAATAAATAGAATACAAATATACATTTTAATGTAATGAATGAGTGCCTATAAATTTGCCCCTAATGAACAAATTAAAGTTAACGGTGGTGAGGGAAAAAGTCCATGAGATGGCACGAGGAAGAGACCTTGAGTGGAACCAGTCATAAGGAAACCCATCCTTATCCTCAACACCGAATGTCCTTTCATTACAGTTCCATCATTGTTGATGTGTACTGCTCAGTAAATGATTCAGATATTAAGTCCAGTCCAAATCCATCTTTAAAGATATTTAGTTGCTCAGAAACTTCATGAATATTTGGGCTTTTTATGTGGAACCATCCCCAGCACAGAGTGGACTTCAAATGAAGAGAACTCCATCCAGAGGAGGGGTATAAGGATTCATGGCAACTATATTAATTCCAGTCCAAATCCATCTTCATGGTTTTTGAGTTTCACCCTCTACAGATATCTCATTTGCTCTATATGGAGAAAAATATTGAAACACCTGACTTTTCCAACTATATGGATGGAGTCCAAGATGGCGCCACGGATGGCGGTCTTAGCACGATTCTCTCTGGTACTTTCTTTGTTTTTGTTTACTGTCCATGTAATTTGTTACCCTAATCTGATAACTTACACTAGAGAACAACTGCTTAACATCGGGCAGTTGACTCCAGACACTTTTCTAGAACAGTTTTTACAAACCCGGAATGTTTTTTTGGAGATCTTAGTTGAAGTAAAAGCGGGCGCCGCGGGGTAAGCGCGCCGGTGCGATAGTGATGCTACAACAGAGGGGATTGAGAACTGCGCCCCCATTTATTCACCTGGCGAACCTCCGCTCATTGCCGAACAAAATGGACGAACTGATTCATCTTAAAGGAACAAACAAAGACTTTGCATGGTCCGCTGCTCTCTGTTTTACCGAAACTTGGCTCAGTCACTCAATCCCGGACAGCGGATTATTTCTCTCGGGCTTCCACTTACACCGATCGGATTGCGTAATGGAGCTATCGGGCAAAATAAAAGGCAGCGGAATCTGCTTTTACATAAACAAATGCTGGTGTACATATGTCACAGTGCTGATTAAATACTGCAGCCCAAGCTTGGAATCACTGTTCATGAACTGTAAACACTTTTAATCACCGCAGGAATTTTCCTCATTAATTCTGACCGGAGTTTACATCCCACTGCAGGCCAATGTGAGTGATGCACTGCAAAACCTGGCAAACCAAATATCCGGCTTGGAGCAAAATAATTCAGGATTCTCTTTTTTTATCCTTGGAGACTTCTTAAGGACGCATATCGCTCTGTACCCTGGGCAGCCTTAGGGAACTCTGATCACTGCTTGGTTCATATTATTCCAACATACAGGCAGAAACAAATCTGCTAAGCCTGTAGTCAAAACAGTAAAGAGATGGACCAGTGAAGCAAAGCAGGAACTAAAAGACTGCTTTGACTGCACTGATTGGAGTATCTTCAATGCTGGAACTGACAACCTGGATGAACTGACTGTGACATCTTTGATCAGTTTTTGTGGAGATGATAGTGGACTTTAGTGGACTTCACCACTACTCCCCCTCACAATCTCCAACAGCCCTGTGCCATCTGTGGAGACCTTCAAGTTTCTGGGCACTACCACTTCCCAAGACTTGAAATATAAGTCCAACATAAATTCCACTCTCAAAAAGGCCCAGCAGAGGATGTACTTGCTATGCCAATTGAGGAAGTACGGTCTGCTGCAGGAGCTGTTGATGCAGTTCAACACTGCAGTCATTGAATCTTTCCTGTGCTCATACATCATCATCTGGTTTGGAGCAGCAACAAAACAGGACAGGATTAGACTGCACCACACATTTAAAACAGCAGAAACAATCATTGGTGCTCCCCGGCCCATTCTACAGGACTTGTACCATCCAAGAAACAGAAACTAGGCGGGAAAAATCACTACTGACCCTTCGCACCCGGGACACAATCTCTTTCAACTCCTCCCTTCTGGCAGGGGCTACAGAACTCTGTTTACCAAAACTGCCAGACACAGGAACAGTTTCTTTCCCCAGGCAATCAGCTTTATTAACAACTCTATGAAGGAGGGAATAATTATATTCCCTCCTTCATATCTATGAGTACTATCTATCAGAACTGTCAATCATCACATCATCCGTATATGTTACACACGCTATTGCTGCTGTATATTGTACAAAAGTTCTAAAGTAAAGGTTTATTGTAACTCACACACAATACTGTTATTTGTACTACCATACACTTTATGTACATTACTGATCTGTGATATACTCTGTATCCCTATTTAGGACTCATTATGTCTGTATTGACTCACAGTGTCTTGTATTGTCTTGTATAGTCTGTTTTGTCTTGTCTTGTCTGTTTTGTCGTGTATAGTCCAAGCTGAATGTATAGTGTTATTTATGTCTGTACTTTTGAGAGTCACTAATAGCTGGAACCAAATTTCTTGTGTGTGTCAAGACACTTAAACCTGTTTCTATTTCTGATTCTGATTTTGTCCTACACTGTCATATGTGGTCTTTGCAAGTCAAGTCAAGTTTATTTCTATAGCGCTTTTCACAACAGACATTGTCTCAAAGCAGCTTTACAGAAATCAACAGTTAAGGTGAATGGTGTGTATTTATCCCTGATGAGCAGCCGTGGTAACTGTGGCAAGAAAAACTCCCTTAGATGTTATGAGGAAGAAACCTTGAGAGGAACCAGACTCAAAAGGGGAACCCATCCTCATTTGGGTGATATCAAGAGTGTGATTATAGTCTTTAAACAATACAGAACACTGGAGAGTGAGAACTAACATGAGCACTGGAGTGTAAGATTATGAGTAATGTTTCTTCAACAGTCTTATACAGTCATTTGTGGTTATAAAACTAGGAGCTACTGAGCAACTCATAAAATAGCTCAACATTTGCGATCATCACAGATCCAACACCAGCTTCTCCATGCCAGAGCCTTTAAACACTCAAGGAGGTCCAGTGTCCACATAAAGTGGGATCCAATTGTGTCTGTCTCACACTGTTTGCACCAGGTTGCACACGATGCACTTTATGTGGCGAGGACACGTACTAGTCTTCAGCTCTGTGCTTTCTGTTATGTAGCTTTATGTTGTTTAATGTAGCACCAGGGTTCTGAGGAACTTTGTCTCATTTCACTGTGTACTGCGTCAGATATATATGGTTGAAATGCCAATAAAAGCTTCTTGACTTGACTTGATGTGGTTCTTCTCCCAATTGTTACAACAAAGTTATGTGTAACCATAAGATGGATATGTGCTTCTTTTTGAACATCCCATTTTACATTTAGTCTCCATTTGGAGTGAGAATAACCGCTGCTCTTCTGGGAAGATGTTCCATTAGTTTTTTGTGGAGATTTGTGCTCATTCAGAGACAAGGGTGTTAGTAAAGTCTGGTGCATTCATCCCATAGGTGGCGCTCTATAGCAGGACATCTTTTACATCTTCCAACCCATGTAAAGCATATCTTCATGGAGCTGGCTTTGTGCATTTTATACAATTGTGTGCCTCCAACTTTTTTTTAGGAAGAACCAACGTTTGGATCGGAATGTCATATGTCCATATAGTGTATTTTTCTTTTTAATAATAAAAAGTAAAGGTTTAAAAAAAGAATGTTGGATCTTGTTGAGAATTGTTTTCATTATCAGTAATTTATAGACACATGAATTTTTGTGTGATGTCCAAATCTTTTCAATAAATCAGTTACACCACATGTTGTGTTTATGTAAAAAAAATTATTATATTCTTCTGCTCGACATTTGCTGTAAACTTTCCTGTGACTTTGGCTGGTAATTAGTCTTGAAAAAGCGTTTTTTAAATTTTTTTTTTATTAATAAACCAAACATGATAAATTGCATTATTTCTTTCCCTCATATTGCTTACAGAAACCATTAGGCACTTTTTATAAAGTCAGTGAAACTGCCAATGTCTGGAGTGCGGTCGCTGTACTTTCAGCCCGATATAAATTCACTGTTTATGACGCTACACTTTCAAGGAACATTTAGATCGGCACTTAAGGACAAATCACTCTTTAAAAAGCAATACTCATCCAACGCTGGAACGATTTTTGTCGCAGAAAGTTCACTTTCTTTCTCTCTCTCTCTCTCTCTCTCTCTCTCTCTCTCTCACTTTCTCTTCGAATCAGAGGGGTAAGACTACGTGGGGGTATATGCGGTGGTGGTGGGGGTACATGAATAATAATCAATTCAATTTAATTAATTTTTATTTGTAAAGTGATTTTCACATGGTCTCCAAGCATATAAGTTCATTCCTAATAATTGTAAATTTGTCCCTAATAGGAAAGAAGAAACCTTGAGAGAAACCAGATTTAAAAGAGATCCTCATCCTCAACACCGAATATCCATTCATTACAGTTCCATCATTGCAGAAATAGCTGATTAAATGCTACATGTGTTCCTGAGCCATTGTAGTAAATCTGTTGATATTAATTCCAGTCTAAATCCATCCTCAAAGCTCCCGTGTTGCTTAGTTACGTCATGGATCTTTAAGTTGTTAATGTGGAACCATCCCCGGTCACGGTACTCGGGTAAGTATTATTTTGTCATATTTATACTTTGAGTATTATTGAAATGTAATACTTTTTAGACAGCACTTGTACTCATTACAAATCACAACATTCAGTTCAATTGGCTCTTTTTAGGATACAATCAGATTTATTGAACCATTGTTCTATGATGCTACACAACTTAGTAGCAGGCTGCATTGGGATTGGGACCCAAATCTTGTTCTAGCGGGTGGTTTTACCCAGTGCTCGAATTGAAGGGGGGCTGGGGGGATCTGGGACACCCCATTAGGCATTAGGGACCCCCCATGACAAGTAAAAAATAGACTTAGGGGGTCCCCAAGATTATTTTAGTAAAAAATATATGAATTACACAACGACTTGACTCAATTCGAGCACTGGTTTTACCTGCGCTGCGGGTGGGGGAGGAAGGTCCCGGCGGGAGAGGGAGAGGGAGTCCCACCATCCCGCTAGTTGTAATGTTTTATGCGAAAGTTGTTTATAAGTTAGAGTTTTTTAATAAAAAAAAATCAATAAAATAAAAATCCCAAGGTGTTTGTCATTTGTGGAGTTTTACATTAGTCTTTTTTTATATTTGGTTATTAAAAAATGTTTTGGTTTATGTTATTATTCTGTAAGTTCATCATACCCCTAGTGTTTGTGTATATTGTTGCCCAATGTTAATAAATCGTGACAGAATATTCGAGCGGGATTGGAGACAAAAATCGTGGAATCGTGGACATACACGTTGCGGGAGCAGGCGGTAATGTTTAAAAAAATCAGAGGAATCGGGCGGGAGCGGGATTAAGAAAAGATCCTGTGCAGGACTCTACAATGTAGCTTGGACTAGATCGAGATTTCACCAGATTGCAGAGTTGAACCTGAGAATGATCATATCTGGCTTTTACTCAGGAAATATCTTGTGCCTCTCTCTGGATAAGCAAACGCATCAGTGAGTAGTTGCGAACTTGGAAAGTGGTAGACTTTGGATCTGAAGGTCAAAACCCCAAACACACCAAGCTGCCATTCCTGGGCCCCTGAGAAAGGCCCTTAACCCCATAGTTGCTTGTGTGTTTGATTAAGATAAATGTCGAGTAAATGTAGAGTCAATCCCTCTGGATAGGGGGTGTCTGCCTAATGAGATAAATATAACTCCATCCATCCATAGAGAAAAAGGATGAACCAGGCAGGTCCAGAAACTCTGAACTGCTGTTCACAAAGACCTTCTGAATCCAGGATTCAACAATGTAGAATATGAATAAATATGACAAACAAAATATGCCAATGTGTATGTGTTTAAGATAAAAAAAAAAAGCAATAGAAGAAGAAGAAGAGGATGCTGGCACTTGCTAATGCTCTGACAGACTGAGACTTGGCGTTCTCCATGTCGGTGTCGATCTTCTGTCAGCTCCTGGACTGAGGTGATGAGTGACTCCAGACTTCTCCCTCTGTCTCGCGCTGTCTCTCCAACACAATCTCCACTCAATTAAACGACGGCTTGCTGTAAGCCGCCTCATTCCGATTAGTCTGAGCACTGATGAGGTCGGAGTTATGGTCATTTTTCTTCAACTGGATGTACTTTCTCCCGCTCATGATCCACTGATGCCAGGCTTAATCAGATTATCCGAGATGCGGGAAATGAATTCCGGTATAGGCCCGGAATTCCGAGACACTGGAACGCTTTAGAGTTAAACTTTGAATACTCATCTCTGTGAGAATCTGTGAACTGACTGATTCCCTCAGGCAGCGGCTCTGAGATGTTCTCCTGGAACGCCAATGTTGTCACAATGTGTCATTGTGTCCTGTCTGCCCACATTAGCTCTCTCAACTAGCTGCTGGCTACAAGTGGATAATTGTGTGTGTGTGTGTGTGTGTGTGTGGTGGTGGTGGTGGTGGTGGTGGTGGGGATTACATGGCCAACAATGCCCTGTTTACCTTCCACACCTTACAGCACTCTGATGATTGTTGTATAAGAACTCGGGGGTCAAGCGGAGCTTCAGGTCAACATCCGATCTTCTCATGCCCTTATTTTTAAACACCACACCTGGAAAAATGAATTTCCTTCCTTTTTTGGGGTATTTTTGTTTTATGTTAATCGAAGTTAAGAATTCCAGAAATAAAATTTCACAAATTCCCAGATTCCAAACAAGGTTTCTTAGATCCTGACATGCTCTTTAGTAGTTCTCCTCATGACATTCCCCACAAAATCATTTATACATTCTATTACCAAAAGTATTGTGACACCTGACTTTTCCAGCCATATGTGATTCTTCTCCAAACTTTTACCACAAAGTTGGAGGCACACAATTGTATAAGACGTCTCGAGATGTGTAGCATGAAATTTTTCCTTTACTTGAACTACAAAAGTCAAACTTGATCCAGCATGACAATCCCCCTGTGCGCAAAGCCAGCTCCATGAAGATATGTTTTAGATGGGTTGGAAGATCTTCTGCTATAGACGCCCTACCGCTTGTGCTGGGGATGGTTCCATATCAACAGCCTTAAGATCCATGAAATTACTGACCAACTCAAGAAAGGATTGATTTGGACTGGAATTATTATCAACAGTCTACTACAATGGCTCAGGACCACAGGTTGCATTAAACGCTTATGCACTTCGGTGTTGAGGATCAAGATTCCCTTTTGAGTCTGGTTCTTCTCAGGGTTTCTTCCTTATGCCATCTCTAGGAGGTTTTCTTTTGCACTGGCTCACTCATGAAGGATAAATTACAATGAAGAAATTCTTTTACAACCACTTTATCTCCGTAATGCTGCTTTAAGACCATGGATATTGTTAAAAGTGCTCTACAAATGCAAATAAATTGAATTCTGGCTTTTACTAACACACTAAATAAACCGAATGAGCGCAAAACTTCACAACATCTAGTGGAACATCTTCCCAGGAGAGTGAATTTGATTTGAATTGAAATTTGAGTTATTATAAGAACAAATGGAGGCTAAATGTGGAATGGGATTTTCCAAAAGAAGCGCATACCAATCTTATGGTCCACAAGCTTTTGTCTATATATAGTGTATCACTCCTACGATGTGATGGTTGTTTAATGAAACAACCTAAAGCTCTTTGCACTCTTGTTATTCCATTTGTCGTGTAAAGATAACCGTTCAGCTGAGTCAGGACACTCTCTCTTTCTCCCTCTTTCTCTCTCCTGCCCTTGCTGTGTAACCATCCATTGGAATCCAATATTTCTAATTTTGGGTTTGGACCTTTGCTGACAAGGATGTCAGAGATGGAGTGCTTTCTACAGGCTAATTAATCCCACTCAGCATAGCCTCGATCGATAGTGTAATGATTCCTGCTATAATTCAGCCTATATGTATATATTCTGTTTAGTCTGAACTAACCGCAGCTATTCTTTCTCTGGCATGTGGTCAACTGTGAAGATTTACTGTATGTGAACCCTACTTTCTCACACACACACACACACACACACACACACACACACACACACACACACACACACACACACACTTCTGAAGTCATTTTTATAAATTTCCCTTTGTTTATCAGTGGTGTATGCTGTCAAAACACCACATTAACATCCAGCTGTTTGTGGATTTGTAACTGTCGTTCACAGCGTGTAGAGGAAGATGTGTGTTACGTTATCATAGTTCTGTTTTACTGATGCGCCAAATCTCAAATCAGCACCAAAATACGCCATGATGCGCACATCCGCCAATTAAAACCGTCCGTGTGGAAACAGCAAAAGTTCAGTTTGGTGTCCCGATGATTTACGTCATTTAAAACACCATAATCACTTTAAAACATTTACGAGAATATTTGGTCTTCATGCTCTATGTTGAGTTTGGTTTTACTAACAATAAACACACATTTGCATAAAGCCTTCATATTTTTTCATGCTCATGACGATTAGAGTATTAAAAACTTGAAATGAATTAATTTAAGGTTCATTTGCAACAGATTAAGTTGCGATTAATCGTCGTGACAGTCGTGCAATTAATCAAGATTAAATATTTTAATCAATACAAAGCCCTAGTAAATAATAATAATTATATCAATGGTGCCTTTCAAAACACTCAAGGACATGTACAATTTAGTGATAATCATACAAATACAGACAACAATACAACAAACAACAGCTGTTTAACTGTTAAGATTTTTTGGAAAAAGCTCATCTTTAAAAGCTAAACATTTAACGACATGATTTACAAGTTGTGAGTCACTTTCTCAAATGGATTGTGGAACAGAATTCCAAAGATGAGCAGTCCAGCTTAAAGCTCTAGACCCCATAGTGACTAAAGAACAGAGGATACAATAAGTGAAACAGATGCAGAAGATCTAAGAGCATGCTTCAGGATGTAAATATGAAGTCAGTGAGATAGATAAGATAAGAGTGCAAGATTATCAAGAGCTTTAAAAGTGAGAAGTAGAATCTTGTACTCTATTTGATATTTAACAGCCAGTGTAGATGAGAGTCAAAAAGCTTTTATTGTCATTTAAACCATATGTAACTGATGCATTTATATGCCTCCAGAAACCTGGTGCTACATAAAACAACACAGAGCAACATCACATAAAATAGAGATACATGACAGAACACAGAGCTACATCACACAACATAGAGCTACATGAGAGAACACAGAGTTACATCACACAACACAGAGCTACATGACAGAACACATAGCTACATTACACAACATAGAGCTACATGAGAGAACACAGAGTTACATCACACAACATAGAGCTACATGACAGAACACAGAGCTACATCACACAGCATAGAGTTACATGGCAGAACACAACTACATCACACAACATAGAGCTACATGGCAGAACACAACTACATCACACAACATAGAGCTACATGGCAGAACACAACTATATCACACAACATAGAGCTACGTCACACAACATAGAGCTACATGACAGAACACAGACCTACATGACAGAACACAGAACATCACACAACATGAAGCTACATGACAGAACACACAGCTACATCACATAACATAGAGCTACATCACACAACATAGAGCTACATGACAGAACACAGACCTACATGACAGAACACAGAACATCACACAACATAGAGCTACATGACAGAACACACAGCTACATCACATAACATATAGCTACATCTCACAACATAGAGCTACATGACAGAACACACACAACATAGAGATACATGACAGAACACAGAGCTACATCACACAACATAGAGCTACATGAGAGAACACAGAGTTACATCACACAACACAGAGCTACATGACAGAACACATAGCTACATTACACAACATAGAGCTACATGAGAGAACACAGAGTTACATCACACAACATAGAGCTACATGACAGAACACAGAGCTACATCACACAGCATAGAGTTACATGGCAGAACACAACTACATCACACAACATAGAGCTACATGGCAGAACACAACTACATCACACAACATAGAGCTACATGGCAGAACACAACTATATCACACAACATAGAGCTACGTCACACAACATAGAGCTACATGACAGAACACAGACCTACATGACAGAACACAGAACATCACACAACATGAAGCTACATGACAGAACACACAGCTACATCACATAACATAGAGCTACATCACACAACATAGAGCTACATGACAGAACACAGACCTACATGACAGAACACAGAACATCACACAACATAGAGCTACATGACAGAACACACAGCTACATCACATAACATATAGCTACATCTCACAACATAGAGCTACATGACAGAACACACACAACATAGACCTACATGACAGAACACAGAGCTACATCACACAACATAGAGCTACATGACAGAACACCAAGCTACATCACACAACATAGAGCTACATGACAGAACTACTATACATAACTAAAGTAAGTGTCCTCTTCACATAAGAGTGCAAACAGTGCAGACAGAAGAATAAAGAACAGGAGATAAAGAAATGATTAAGAACAGGAGAGATCTGCTTGATGCAGGAGGTTCTAGTAATTATACGAGAAGCTGAACTCTAGACAAACTGAAGTTTATGAAGGAGTTTTTGAGGTAACCAGAACAGAAGATATTTTAAATAATCAATGTGCAAGGTAACTAGAGTATGTACAAGAATAACTGTGGAATTGGAGGTGAGGAATGGATAGGGATGATGTTCCGTAGATGATTGTTTTTAAATCCTACTTTTAAATGATGAGTGAAATGCTGTATTTATTATCATGTACTTATGGTGCAGGACTGCAGTCACCATAAACAGTTCTGCACTCAAGACGATATCTTTTTACATTAACACATGATCGCCTTCAAAATAGTCCCCTTGCAGGGCAATACAGCACTCCCAGCATTCGTGCCACTTCTGGAACGTGTCCTAGAAGTCTAGAAGTCCTAGATTTTCGTCGGATCTCCGTGTCAAAACGGCGACCATTGATGTGGCTCTCCGGGATGATGAAATCGCAGACTGGTAATGCATGTAGTCAGAATAACACTAGATGCACACAAGACAATGTCTTTTGGCACAATCACTTATGTGCTGCCATCTGTTGGTGTGTTAAAACGTTTCAAGTCTAGTTTTGGGATACGAGCTTGTATAATGAAGAGACGTTTGGTGTCCATGGTGTTCTTCTGAAGGTTTCTTCCTTATATTATATCAGGGAGTTTTTTTTTCTCCTCGTCCTCTCACCACTGGCTCGCTTGTAGGGTTTAATTTATGACACTAAAATATATATTTGCAACTATTTAAGTCTGTATAAGTGGCACAGTGTCCATCGGTAATGACCAAAAAATTGACACGTTTTAATCACATCACAAGCCTCTGTAGTAGGGTTTCGGCAGGTTTTACCATGTCAAGACATTTTAAGACCTTTTCGAAACAATTAAAAATTAAATGTAAGACTTAGATCATGACATCAAAAACACACACACACACACACACACACACACACACACACACACACACACACACACACACACACAAATGCGTTGTTAGCAACTGGCCTTAACCGAGCCCTAAATACATTTTTTCCAAGCCAAGAATCGCTAAACTTCCACTTCCACATAGCTGAAACATAAAATCAGTTTTACCTCTGTGGTACAAAGAGATTCGCACCAAGAACTAAAAGCTTATTGGCTGTAGCATGTTGCTCTCATTTGTAGTCATAATAGAACAAATTATATTTTTACTAGGGAAATAAAGAACTACAACAACCACGAAAACTAAACTTTCTTTCGGCTTCTCCCATTAGGGGTCGCCACAGCAGATCATCCGTATTCATGATCCACATGTTTGATTTGGCACATGTTTTTATGCTGGATGCCCTTCCTTACGCAACCCTCCCCATTTATCCAGGCTTTTAACCGGCACTAAGTGTGCACTGGCTTGCGCAACCCTAATGGCTGGGGTTAGTTCCCTGACCGGGAATCGAAACTGGGACGCAGCGATGAGAGCACCGCATCCTAACCACTAGACCACCAGGGAACCTACAACAACCACGGAAACTAACAAACAAAAAAACATTCTGAAGTGTTGCAAGCACATTTTAAAGAGCATTAGAGGTAGCGTTACATAAACATCAGAAAATTAGGACCTGTTTAAAGTTATCTACGAGCTAGAACAGCGAATTCAAGACGTTTTAAGGCCTACATTTTTTATTTAAAAATTTTAGACTTCTTTAGACTTTTTAAGACCTCGCAGGAACCCTTGTGAAGTTCCATCCTGTGTAAAACGAATCCACTCTGAACAGCCCCAATAGTTGTATATTTTCGACTTGCCTTCGTGAACAAACCTCAAATCTAATCATCTCTGAACCATTTCCTACATGGCATCCTTGTACATGTGACCTGTGTCACCATGGCATTTGTGACATGTACTGTATATGCAGCTATAGTCTATACAGAGCATGCTGTATCCGATTTCGCCAGGCAGTGGAATCCCGTTTGCAATTGTGGATCTGTGAAACTGTGGAAAACAGGAAGTGAGTCTTACCGTTTTTACATATAGGGCAGCACTGCTCCGGCTCGTACACCGGATTAACACACTCGGGAACGGCGCAGTCGGCCACCACGCAGTGCACCTCGCTGTTCGGCTCGCAGCGACACCACTCGCACGGAGACGGCTGCGGAGAAACACACACACGCTGTTGTAAGAGAGCATCACATCACAAGGCATTACAGCTGGAGATTCAACTACCAAGCGGTGCGATGAGGCGGAGTTCCTGAGATCACTTTCCATTAACATCACAGGGTTTTCTGTTCCTTTAATACCACAGCATTTCGCCAACATTTACAACAATTTTTAACCCCTTTCACTAATGATGACCCCCAAACCCAAACCTTACCCTTTAGCCTAACCTTAACACTTAAACTTTTACCCCTAAACACTAACCTTAGGGGTCGGGTTAGAATGAGGGATAAAGGATAGGGATTATGATAAAGGGTCAAGGTTTGGGTTAGGTGTTACATAAGTGGTGAAGGGTTAAGGGATTTAGAATTGGGGTAAGGGGTAAAGAAGTAAGGTTACAGCAGTGGTCCCCAACCTTTTTTGCACCACGGACCGGTTTAATGTCAGACAATATTTTCACGGACCGGCCTTTAAAGTGTGGTGGATAAATACAACAAATTAAAATGATACGACCATAAAAACTGGTGTTTTCTAAATATAATAATAAACGTGAATCCACTGTGTTGTTGTTTGTTCATTTTGCTCGCTTGGGGGTTTGAATTTAGCGGTAATGTATTATGTGTTAGCGGCCAGAGCAGCCCCTCTTAAGAAGGTAGTGGATGGAGGTAATACATGTGACCGAGGCATCATGACATGCATCAAGAGTGAGTCATAGACAGATGTGAAGGAGAGAATGCGGTCATTTTCCAAAATAAAACATCATTCAGAATCAGATAATAAATAAAACAGAAATAATGTAAGTTATGTATTCTTTCTGTGCGGCAACCAATGTTGGTAGCAATTGACCCACGGACTGGTGCCGATTAGCAGCTCAGGGGTTTGGGGACCACTGGGTTAGGGTTTAAATTAAGGGTTAAGATTAGGGGCATTTAAAATGCTATTTAATTCATTCTGAGTTATTTATACTGTTAAAGATTTGGATTCTCAGTCTAAACACGGCCAAAGTTAGCATTTCTGTGCCAAATACACTCCTTCCAGGTCTGTATACATTTCGGAAAGTTTTTTTTTCATAGTTTGGCCCATCATGGCATCATGAATTCCTTGTATGTCACTTCTCCTGGACTATCTATCTATCTATCTATCTATCTATCTATCTATCTATCTATCTATCTATCTATCTATCTATCTATCTATCTCTCTCTCTCTCTCTTTATATAGATAGATAGAGAGAGAGAGAGAGAGAGAGAGAGAGAGAGAGAGCACCCATCACCGTGCTTCATTCTGTTCCAGAAGTGGTTGCAGTGCTACACAGGAGGACATTTTTAAAGAAGTGTGTTTTGGAAGCAGAACCTTTTTCAGTACTTGGCACATTACACGTCCGGCTGTAGTCACTGTTGCAGCTGTTGTTTTTTAATGTTCAGTAATCAGACTCGGGATCCAATTCCGGATCAAATACGTACGGCTGGATCTGATTATTAGCCATCGTTCATTTAAGACTACAAAGTTAATGTTCCTGTTCTATGTATAGCGATGTCACAAACATTTGCTATGCAACAGCAGTAAGAATCAAAAGGAGAGACGTGGATAAAGAAAGGATCTGTTCATGAGTCTAAACATACAAGCTAATTGGCCAAGCATTATAGGGTTAATGACATTCCTTGGGTTTGTGTGGCTGCTTCCAGAACTGGCTCGCTAATCTTTATCAATGACGGAACACATGATGACAGCAGCAGAATGAATTGAGACGTCTGCAGAAACATTCGGTCTATCAATTTCCAGAGAAAAGCTCTCAGTGTAATTGGAAGGAACCTCATCATAATGCAAGACAATCATGAAGACAAATAAAAGGGAAATGTAAGCTTGAAAATACTACAGTATACAGACATAGGTTTCTAGAAACCTGATCATAAGATTTCTGTTTTTTTTTTTTTTTTTATATATCCAATCCATTCAGACACAAGGCTGTTAGTAAAGTCAGGTACTGATGTAGGTGAGAAGGTGAGGAAGCCTGGGGTGCAGTCAGCGTTCACATTCATCCCAAAGGTGTTCAACAGGGTTGAGGTCAGAGTTCTATAGCAGGAGATCTTCCACATCTTCCAACCCATATAATGCATATCTTTATGGAGCTGGCTTTGGGCATAGGGGCATTGCCATGCTTGGACAGGTTCAGGTTGCCAAGTTCAAATGAACACAACATTTTACTATACCGCATCCAAATACATTTTATACAATTGTGTGCCTCCAGGTTTGTGGAAACAGCTTGGAGAAGATCCACATATGGCTGTAAAAGTCAAGTCTTCCATACTTTTTTACACATAGTGTATGATCTATAGATCTTGATACACTATATGGGCAAAAGTATTGGGACACATGACCTTTCTTACCATGTGTGGTACCATGTTCTTCTACAAACTGTTACCACAATGCTGGAGACCATGAAGAGATCTTAAGTGGCCTGCTATAGAGCTTCAATCTCAAATCTACTGAGCACCTTTGGGATGAACGTGACTGTACTCCAGGCCTCCTCACCTACATCAGTACTTTACTTTACTAACACCCTTGTGGCTGAATCTCCACACATTAACTCAAAATCTAGTGGAAGATCTTCCCAGAAGAGAAGAGAAGAGTGGAGGGAATTATAAGAGCAAATTAACACTAAATGTGGAATGTGATGCTCAAAAAACACATAACGTGTCTGCAAACATTTGAATTTTGAACATAACCAATAGAATTGGCCTTGCAGCTTCTTTCATTTCATAGAGGACTGTATATAATGTCTGATAATCAGATCTTTGTCACTATGATTCCACTTCATCATGTAGGTGTCTCACCGAGGTGTCATTTATTTTCCATCTGAAAGCTTAGCACCATCAAATCTGCACAAAAAAAAAAAAAGCATTGTGATTGTGTTTGTTCGAGATCCTATTAAAAATCTTCGCCAAACATAATCCCCATCGGCGTTCAGAGCACATTCACTTATTGCTGTAATAAAACATCTTCCCCGCGAGTTAATCAGGGTAAACAACTCTGGATGGCGGCTGGCTGCAACTTTGTGAATATGAAAATGGTTTTGTTTGCCGACCGTGTTGTTTATCGACGCGGCATACGCGGTACTCGGGTGGAGAATAAATACCCCTGCTTTTTCACACCAGGGCTTGAGTAAAGCTCAGCTGTGCACACGGCTGCTGAATCAGAGTGATTAAATACTCACTCAAATCTTCAAATCGTCTTCCCAACCAACGATCGGACCCATTTTATCATAAACATCATCATGGAGTCTCGTTTCTATAGCAACAACTCATTCTCAGGGCTCTCCATGGTGTTCAAAAGGACTGGAACATATAATATGGTTCCTTTTTTTCCTAAAGTATAGTAATGTTTCATTTGTGAACAGATCTTTTAATGGCAACTCAATGTTCTATTCACTTCCATGCACTGACTCATATTTTTCATTTACTGAAATCCCGCCCATGTCTGCTTTGACGGCTGTAAATTAGCATGTAATTGGTCGGAGCTGAGGATTGAACAGGCCTCTTGATGTTGAGTCTGAACGCGAGTGGGACTGATACTGAACTGGTCATTGAAAGAAACGGACCAATAGTCATTCATTTGTTCAGGCTATGTTAATAAATTTTCGTTTAAAAAAAGCATTATTTCACAAAGTTTTGGCTTTCTGTCCACATTGAGACGGCATTTTTAGCCGACGAAAACGTAGTTTTTTGAAAACACATTGTAGCAGCCCAATGAAATAATGAGAACGCTCCTTCACTGATGTTGTGTTTTTCTATTTAATGCCCTTGTTTTTGCTTTTTAACGACCTTCACAACAAAGTAAAAGCTAAAACAAATAAATAATGCAAGCCAATAATAAAATTGTATATCTAATAAGACAATTAGGAATATCATTTATCTAGAACTATATAACGGTTATTTAATATATTTATAAAGGCATAAAAAACTAAATTATCCACATATTACATTTATACATATGACTGATCTTGTGCTTCTTTTCAAATAGTTTCTTTATCAACCAATGAAAAAAAATTAAACAATAAACAGTAAATAAATATTAGACATTTCACTTTAAAAGTGCCTTTGAATATCTATATTGTAATGTTATTTAGTTTTTGTACTGGCAAAACACAAATAGAATGTCACTTCATAGATTTCTAAGTTTGTAACTCCGTCTGCTAGCGATCTCAACACGCTTCCAGCAAGCCGCATTTTACTATAAATTTCTCGGCAGGTGCATTAACATAAAATGTTCTAAATAACATTTCAAAATAAAATTTAACACATGAATAATATTAAGAAAACAAAATTATGGCAAGTAAAATTATATTCATGAAATTCACTGAAATAACAACGTTATTTACACACACACTCCAAAGTGGGTACGTTTAAAAACGCTGATTTTGCATCTCAGTGTGGACGATGATAAGAGAAAACGATGTCTTTCCTGGAAATTGCTGTAAATTTTCAAAGAGCGTTTCCAGACGTTTCAGTGTGAATGAGCAACTTTTGGGAAAAGATCGAAAATTATTTGTGTGGACAAGAAGCATTTTTTTAAAACAGTTTTCGAATTTATCCGGATTAGTGTAAACATAACCCAGTCATGTTACCAATTCAGCCAAGATGCTGGACGACATTGTACAGTGGTTGTTTTGGCTGCTCTACGTTTTGACAGCCTTATAAGTTTAATATCAGTCTTTAAAAAAGTCCAAAATCTTAGCGTATTTGTTTTGACATGTCTTACTCACTTTTGCAATTTTACACCTCTATGTTACTTGCAACAACAACTTCATCTCACTGTCGGTCTTTTAAAAAAATTCTGTACCTTTCCTCGAAATTTCCGCAATGTTTCAATGAGCCGGAAAGTAAATAAACGCCAGGCGTGTTTCGTGTTTGGGATGTAAGAGTTTCCAGATGTTTCAATGTGGAAGAGCAACTTTTGGGAAATAGTTTAAAACGGTCTTATGGAGGCAGCGCATTTTTTTAGACAAATTAGTGTAGATGTAGCCTCAGTTAGAGGTCTTACAGGTTCAAAACCCGCAGAAAGGGGTGCAGCCTTGCTATGAAGAGAACATAGCAAAATTTTTTGGAGAATACCTGCTCACAAAGTATATTCTGAGTTTAGGAATAGGCAGTGATTAATGATCTTACACATGATGCTGACTGAATTCTGGTTACTGCAGAGGTAAGTGGTGCAATTCCCACCCCTAAAAGCTGGTACCTTAGTGGTTAAGGCATTGGACTTTATATCTGATATTGGCATTTCTGATATACACTTGTGCTTTGTAAAGATTGTTTCCTCAATCATGACCACTTTCAAGAAACCAGCCTGCACTGAGGTACCTTATGTAAAGTCACTGAACAAATAGCAAAAAACAAATGCAATCACTGAGATGAATCAGATTTTGCTCACTCTTAAATGTAACTATAGACTTTTGAAAAGTGTGACAAATTAATTCAATTATTCATCCCAACTCCTGAGGTTTTATGATGTATACGAGTTTGTGTTAAACACCACCACTGTGTGTTGACCTTTTCAGTTTTCAGGTGTGTATTTGCATATCATGGCATGCCAATTACTCTGATCGGGACGTGGCTGTGGATTTATGTTGAGCGATACCAGCAGCAGGATCGTGGCATCTGAAAAGGTCACTTTCCTGGAACCTGGGGAATTATGAGAGCTTGGCCTGCTGGTCCACCACTGGTCATGGCTTTCATTCTTCACAGGCTGTGTAATTGGCACCAAGCAAAGCTTGGGCGCTAATAATCCTCTGCTCGGCGTCGATAAGGGCAGTCGGTCCGGCGGGAACTGGGGCATGTGAACTTTCCCTTTAACTCTCTGAGGCTCATTATGGAGGCTAAAGAAGGCTTGTGCACTGTGGAAGGGTAGAATATGAAAGAGTTTCTGTCCATATAATGTTTCACATTTAATGCTTTACAGCGTCAAATCGCTGTCTCGAGTCGAAGGAAGGACTTAAACACTCCACTTTGGAAAAGGTCGCTGGAATAAAATAGCCACCAAAGGGCAATGCTATAAAGGAAATAAAGTACACTACTTCTCATCATCAATCAAGTAATGCCGTCGAGTGTCTGCGCAAAGAATGCTATCTGTTACATTAAGACCTTTCTAGCAAGATAGATCATTCACAGACACTGTCCTACCTCTAGACAGGCCTTGTTATTTTTGTTGGAAACATTCATGCTAATTCTACTGAAAGCTACTATTAAGACTTTACAAACTAAAGATTTGAGCAAGACCCTAAAGATCTACAAGCTCAGACTTACAGCTATGTTAAGTTTCAGAACATTATCTTCATAAACACCAGTACAACTGTTCATCCATGTTGCAAACGTGGCAGTATGGTTGCCGATGCAAGACAAGATGACATACAGTAATTATTTCAAAAACAACAGCTAAGCTCCTGGGACACACATTTTTGGTCTTCACACAAAGATGTTGAGAGAAAATCCAAACAAAATTCATTAAGAGCAATAGTTCTGCAGATGAAATTGCCTTGTTGAGTAGATGTAGAGATTAGCTAGTCTATATAAATTGACAAAAATGCTACAGTATCTCAAATGTTTACTCGTGGTAGCTCAATAGTTAGGATGTCGAACATCTGCGCAGAAGGTTGTGAATTCAAATCCCAGCACCACCATGCTACAGGGGAATAAAATTGATCAGTCACACCATGAAGTTATGGGAAAGAGTAGTAAAATCCAGGCTGAGAGAAGAGCAACAGAATGGTTTCATGCCGAGGAAGAGCACCACATACGCATTATTTGCTTTAAGAATGTTCATGGAGAAGTATAGAGAAGGTCAGAAGAAGATGCAATGTGTAATTGTGAATTTAGAGAAAGCATACGACAGGGTGGAGAGAGGATTTGTGGTATTGTATGAGGAAGTCAGGTGTGTCAGAGAAGTATGTGAGGGTGGTGCAGGACATGTATGAGGACAGAGTGGCAGCAGTAAAGTGTGCATTAGGAATGACAGACTGGTTTAAAGTGGAGGTTGGATTGCATCAAGGATCGGCTCTAAGCCCTTTCCTGTTTGCAGTGGTGAGGGACAGGTTGAAGAACAAGGTAAAACAGGAGTCTCCGTGGACTATGATGTTTGTGGATGATATTGTGATTTGTGGTGAGAGTAGGGAGCAGGTTGAGAAGAGCCTGGAGAGGTGGAGGTACGTGCTGGAGAGAAGAGGAATGAAAGTCAGTAGGAGTAATACAGAGTACATGTGTGTGAATGAGAGGGAGGGCAGTGGAGTGGTGCGGTTGCAGGGAGAAGAGGTGGAGAAGGTGGGGAAGGTGGAGGAGTTCAGGTACCTGGGGTCAACAGTGCAGAGTAATTAAGAGTGTGTTAGAGAAGTGATGAAACGATTGCATGCAGGGTGGAGTGGGTGGAGAAGAGTGTCAGGAGTGATTTGTGATAGAAGAGTATTTGTGAGAGTGAAAGGGAAAGTTTATAGGACTGTGGTGAGACCTGTTGATGTTGTATGGATTAGAGACAGTGGCATTAAGTAAAAACAGGAGGTGGAGCTGGAGGTAGCAGAGCTGAAGATGTTGAGATTTTCATTGGGAGTCACGACGATGGAAAGGATTAGAAAGTAGTTACAGCGCATGTAGGACGTTTTGGGGAAAAAGTGAGAGAAGCCCGATTGAGATGGTTGGTTGTTTATTTGCACATCAAGAATGACACAATGACAACAAGCATTAACCATGAATTGGGATAGACTTTGCATTTAAATGACAAGTTTGTATCAGAGGGTAACAGAGACAGGAAAGGGGGGAGGAACAAGGCAAAATGGGCCAAGCACAAGACTTAGTAGGATGTGGACAAAGCAGAGTGGAAAAAGAATGGGGTAGAGTGGGAGAGGGTAAAGCTGAGTGGGGCAGGAATTAAGCAGAATGGGACAGTAATTGGCAGTGTGGCATAGTGCTAAGCAGAGTAACACAGGGGGTTGACAGAGTGAGACAGGGATGGTTCAGGATTTGGGATTAACTTTGCATCTAAACGACAAGAAAAATAATGAATATAATAAATGTATTTTGTTGATTCATATGTTACAGGGCATGAACCTAGTGACCTTAGCAACTGTAGCACTGGGGCAAAAGCAGTAAAACAGTCATCCTCAGGGTGGTAACAGTAACATCGCCTCACCACAACACCTAGGTGTGGAATATTTTGCTTTAGCAGCCTAGCACACTGTGTGTTATTCCTCACATATAGCCTACATAACATGATAATCAGCATATTTCTGTCCTAATGGTCCTGACTTTTTGATCAGAAGCTCTCAGTTAGTTGGTTTACCTGATGTGCAGACACTACATATCCGCACACTAATGTGCTCTATACATTCAACACTCATTTAGGTGGGCTGTAAAGTTAGCTGTAAAAACAGCTATAAATCAGGCAAGACACTTAGTTTTCCAATTCATGCTTCAGTGCACAAATAATGTAGCAAACAAATCACTGTATAATTGGAGCAATAAAGCAAGTCTAAATACAATATATGGACAAAAGTTTTGTGGTTCTTCCCCAAACTGTTACTACAAAGTTGGAGGCACACAATTGTATAAGATGTCTCTTGATGCGTGGTAGCATTAGATTTTTCTTTCATTTCAACTAGGACACTCAAACCTGTTCCATTATGACAATGCCTGTGCACAAAGCCAGCTCCATGAAGATCTGTTTCCATGGGTTAGAAGATGTAAAAGATCTCCTACTAGGGACCAACACCTCTGGGATGAAATTAAATCCTGACTGCACCCCCAGGCCTCCTCACCTCACCTCACCTACAACAGTACCCACATGAGCACAAATCTCAACAAGTGCACTCGAAAATCTTGTGGAACATCTACCCAGAAGAGTGAAGCTTACCATAACAGCAAATGGGGAGTAAATGTGGAAAGGGATGCTTAAAGCGAAGCAAATATGAATCTTGTTGGCAGGTGTTCACAAACTTTTGTCTAGTGAAGTTCATTTCAAATTCATGGTTTAGTGATTGTGCCATGAGGATATACTGTGTGTTTGTGATTCTGAGACAAACCTGAATAACTGTTCACCCTGCACCTGATAGGCGATTGAGTAAAGAATAAATCATATTTGATAGGGCAGATTGGAATATGGCAGATAGGAAGGATGCAGCCTGGTGGGACAAAGATAGGGTAGACTGGGCGAGAGACACATGGCTAAATGAGGCATTGATTAAAGAAAGTGGGGAACAGAAACAAGGCCGATTGCGAGGGGGCAGAATGGGAAAGATGGGGTGGCATGAAAGACAAATGGAGGAGAATGGGGGTGGAAATGGGGCAGTGTGAAACAGGGATGAGTGGGAGAGGGGGAATTATAGGGCAGGATGGGAAAATGATTGGGCAGATTGGGACAGACATGGGGGCAATGTAAGACAGGGATGAGGCTATTAGGAAAGGGAGAGATACGAGGCAGGTTAGGAAAAGATTAGGACAGACATTGGAGCAGTGTGAGACAGGGATGAGTGGGAGGAGGCGAGATACAGTGCAGTGTGGGAAATTGATTGGGCAGATTGGGGCAAAGATGGGTCAATGTGAGATTGGGAGAGGGGCTAATGGGAGAGGGTAAGAAACAGGGTAGGATGGGAAAATGTTTGGGTCAGAGATGGGGAGTGTGAGAAAGGGATAGAGATGAGTGTGAAAGGGAGAGAAAAATGGGGCAGAAATAAAAAAGTGTGAGACATGCACAGGGATGAGTGGGAGAGGAAGAGATACAGGGCAGGTCGGAAAATGATTGGTCAGTTTGGGGCAGAAATTAAGAAGTATGAGACAGGGATTATTGGTAGAGAGTGAGATCCAGGGCAGGATGGGGAAATGATTGGGCAAATAGGGGCAGAAATGGAGCAATGTGAGTGAGTGATGAGTGGGAGAGACAAGATACAGGGCAGAGCAGGGCAGGGCATAATTAGTCAGATTGAGATGCAGATAGGGCAAAGTGAAACAGGGAGAAAAATAAGTGGGTGAGGGGAAGTTAAGAGGAAAAATGGGAAAATGACCAGGCAGATTGGGACAGAGATGGAGCAGACAGGAATGAGTGGGACAGGCAAGGGGCAGGGTAGAACAAACATGGGGCAGAATAAAACAGTGACGGGGCCAATTTAGTAATAAAGACTAAGATAGTAGAGACCAATAGCAAGGTGGGAAAAAGTAGGACAGGGCAGAGAGGAATGAGAGGGAGGACAGGATGGACTACAGAAGACCAAGAAAGGCAGCTGAAGCCGTGATTGTCTGACACTTCAGAGTGCTTACAGAGCATGCTCACAAACAAAAAAACTCTGTAAAATTACTTCCCTGTCATGGCATGTCACAATATTTGCATTGCTCAGGTGCTTTATTCTCCTCAGCCCATGATCGCTCCACTGACAGACGCAAATATTACACCTTACACGTATCAGTCTATTAGGAAAATTGTCATAGTGTCGTTACGGTATCTATTGGTAGGAGTTTACCAGTAATTACATCCTGTTTGGCAAGCAGTCGGCAATTAGCTTAACCGTACTACGGAGATGTTTTTCTCTCTCTTTGTGCTATGATGGCACTCTCGCAATCAAGGATTTGTTACGCTTGTCATCCTGGAGCGCTGCACGCATCCGAAAACGTTATTAACACATGAATAGATAGTTGATCCTGCTGACTCGGGCTGTTGGGAGGAGTGTACTCGATACGCTGCCAAATCTTTCTGGAGAGTCGATGACTCTGAAAATATTAATAACACGGTTATGTAATTGAAAGACAAGGCTTGTTGAGGAAACGCTTAAAGTATATACATTTACTGGTTGTATAACTCACACGCTAGTACGCTAGTTTTCAGACACTTGACTTGACGGTTACCACAAATCTGGGGGCACACAATTGTATCAGACATCTTAGGATGTAGTTCCACAAGATTTTTACTTGAAGTAGGAGACTCAAACATGCTCAAGCATGACAATGCACAAAGCCAGGTCCATGAAGATCTGCCTTACATGGTTGGAGTGCAAGATCTCCTGCAATAGAGCTACAAGGCTATTGAACACGTTTGGGGTGAATGTGAACCCTGACTGCAGCCCAGGTCTCCTCACCCAGTGGAGGATCAAGCCAGGGATTTTTCATAGGGGTGGCCAGGCAGGGGCCAGTAGTTACTCTGGGGTGTACAGTATAATGTGCAATTGCTACAATATTTGAACTTGAATTAAAATTTATATAAAATGTACATAATTTCTGTTATACATAAAATCTACCTTGATTCTAGCATTTATCCGGGAATATTTGCATCGTAATATACATTTTTAAGGATAAAAAGAGGTCCAAACTTTATCATATAGAGATGATTGAGGTTCTCCTAGATCAATAATTGAGAAATTATGTTTGTCCTGTATTTACAAACAGGGTGTCTATGGGTCTCACCCCTTAGCTCCGCCCCTGTTTCCATCTCACCTACATCAGTACCTGACTTTACTAATGCCCTTGTGGCTGAATAAATATCACACAAATCTCCACAGTGTAACATTATTTTTTCCAGGAGAATTGAGGTTATTGACTATAACAGATACTGTATATTGTCCATATTGTATATTTTCAGCATTTCCTTTTTATTTTTACACATTTATGATGGATTCACATCTAACACATCCAACCTGGTTGTGCACCAATTTTTAGGTGGGCAAAAGTAATGAGGGAAACAAAATGAAAGTGAATAACACAAGTTGGCATTTGTATTGCTATGCATCATTTTGAACATATTTGCTTTGGTAAAAATTGATTCATTTATATGTAATTATCAGCAGATGTTTTATTATTTAGAAAGTGACCAACAATTTGTGATCATTATTTTCTATGAAGATTGACTTCTCCTTACTGAACTTTTTCTCAAGTGCGTTCTCTCAGCACCACTGCTTTTTTCAAGTCAAGTCAAGAAGCTCTTATTTTGATTTCAACCATATATATCTGACGCAGTACACAGTGAAATGAAACAAGTTCCTCCAGAACCCTGGTGCTACATTAAACAACATAAAGCTACATAACAGAAAACACAGAGCTGAGGACTAGTAAGTGTCCTAGCCACATAAAGTGCATCGTGTGCAACCTGGTGCAAACAGTGAAAGACAGACAGTGCAAAGACAACACAAGACAGTGTACGACAAATACACAAAACACAAAATAGCACCACCAGTAAACCTGTTGTATATTACACAGTGCGGTGTGTAAAAAAATACTGGGAGTGAACATTGTAATTAAACAAAAGTGTAAACATGTGATAGAAGAGTATCTGTGAGAGTGAAAGGGAAAGTTTATAGGACTGTGGTGAGACCTGAGATGGTGTGTGGTTTAGAGACAGTGGCATTAAGTAAAATCAGGAGGTGGAGCTGGAGGTAGCAGAGCTGAAGATGTTGAGGAGTGATGACGATGGACAGGATTAGAAATGAGTTTATTAGTGGGACAGAACATGTAGGGCGTTTTGGAGACAAGGTGAGGGAGGTGTGATTGAGATGGTATGGACATGTGCAGAGGAGGGACATGGGGTATATCAGTAGGAGAATGCTGAGGATGAAGCCAACAGGAAGAAGGAAACGAGGAAGACCAAGGAGGAGGTTTATGGATGTGGTGAGGGAAGACATGCAGGTAGTTGGTGTGAAGGAGGCAGATGTAGAGGACGGGGGGGGTGGAGACGGATGATCCGCTGTGGCGCCCCCTAATGGGAGAAGCCGAATGATATAATATGGGCGGTGCTGAAGACATGGATGTGTGAGTACTGCTGCTACGTGAATCACAACATGAATATGACTAGTCACATAGAATATAGATTACCATGGCAGAGGTAGAGCTGCATCTTCCTGGAGACCAAACAGGAAAAGAACTTCTGGTTTAATTTAATGTATATATTTTTTGCACTATAAAGCCATTTTTATGAAAGGGCCAACTATCTTTACCATACTGAATTGCACAGAATCTTATTTTTCCCATTAAATTGTATTGCATTAAATGTCATTGAAATTATGATGGGGTGAATCGTATCTCGTCGGTAGACGTTCATATGTATTTTTAATGTATCGTATCCTTAGTCATGCATCAAGATGCGTAACTCATCAGCCTCAGTTATGGAGATGCACATCCCTAATATATATATATATTTAGCCAAGTTCCACACACTTCACCCTGAACGCTGAAAAGCAATAAATCCATTCAAATAGCAGAATGTTTGGAGAAGCTTATCTCTCTGTCTAGCTGTTCAAGCAGAATTCTCATGTGAGCACAGAAGAACAACTCTCTGCCTCATATCAGGCTCAGAGCTATCAGAGCTGTCTGCTTTCGCTTTACTAACTGTATTTTTCAGCCTATCTATTCAGTCATGCTCTCTAAATCATGTCTGCTTACAAAAAAAGTTTTGCCCTGTGCAAGTATTCACCCCTTCTTGAACATTCCCACATTTTGTAGTTTTTGACAAACTTGAAGCTGAAATTCTGACTTTGTCACCGAGCTGAAGCCTATCATACTGAAGTGGCTTGGTATAGTCAGCAAAAATCACTTACAATTATGAACACAGAAGTTGTGATTGCATGAGTATTCAGCCCATTACTGTGCAAACCATAAATTAGCTCTGTTGCAGGCGTTTTTTTTTTCTTTTTTTTTCTTCTCAATGTCACCTAATTAGCTGAATGGAGTCATTCTGTGTATATCAGGATAATCAATATAAATAACAAGAACCAAGGGTTTGTTCGAGAACATATTATAATCGCAATCGATGGCTTCACTCAATGATTATTACGATGCATAGAAACACTGACACTGTCATATCAGGAAAAACCACTAGATAGAGTGTTATGACATATCCAAGGAGTGATGGAGATTTATCTACTTGGGATCTGAATCCGATGCGATTCGCATCTCGAAGCATAGCCAATGATACAATACATTTAAGATTTATATGAAGCAGCTACTGAAATGATTCACCCCCATTATGATGCAGTTGCGATTCAATTTCAATTTGATTCAACCCAGTGAGATTCAATGGAAAAGATATGATTCTGTGCAATTCAATTTTCAGGTTCAGACAGACAACAAATCATCAATTTCACAAACATGCCTTTGTAGTAAAAAAAAAAAAAAAATTCAATAAATCCAGACGTTCTTTTCCTGTTGTGTCTGCAGGAAGTTACAGCTCTACCTCTGCCATGTTAATCTGTATTGGTTTTGCGACACCTCGTAATCATGTAGCGGCGGCGGTGCTGAGAGAACGCGCTCAAATACAGTTTAGCGACGAGAAATCGATCTACATATAAAATATTAAGTTACAAATTATTGGACACTTTCTAAATAATAAAATTAAAGCGCATCTATTAATAATTAGATCCAAATTTTTTTTACACATTTTTTTAAATTATTTTTTTCACATTGTTAACTTATATGTTGATGCAACGATGCGAATCGCTGAATCTTACCATCTTAAATATCTACAAAATCTGCAAAATTGCGAACTTTAAATATAAAATTATTTTTATTTCCCTTTTGAATGTCATTTTAAACCATAAATGTCTTAAAGATCAAACAAATACTATTATGATGAAAAGATGTTTTGGACAATGTTTTGTACATAGAACCATTGGAATTATGGAAATGTCCAACATGGTGCTTCCACCAGCATGCTTCACAGACCTGATTTATGGATCACAGACCTGATTTATGGGTCCCAAAAATGGACATCTATAAAAAAAGTTAGTGAAAAGGTAAAGAGGCATTGGTCAGAAGATAAGAAGGGTAACTTTTGTGATTGCTACTCTAATTTAATAGCCATATTATCACATTTCCTCAATAAGTAACAAATAAAAGCTCCGACAGTGCATTATTGTATTACACATCCACCTGAAATGAGGAACATTGCTCCCATTTCGGTCCGACAGAGAAGTGTGCTACACGTTTCCTTTCTCATTTCAACCGGACCAATTTGAGAAGTAATCATGGAGCTCTTGATTGCTCGGCTCAGACATGCTGTAAGCAGAACACACTTAATAACACAAATTGGGCCGTATTCCCCTGAGGGCGCCAGGTCGGCCCACTCTAATCCTCTATATGGGGAACTAATTCCAAACTGGGACACATCTTTAGCAACGAGACGAGCGCTGGGGAAAACTTTTAACCAGGAAGAGTAGCTCTAATACACACGTCTGAGGAGGCAGATAACTTAATTTACTGCAAGAGCAAGTTAATTTACAATCCCTGTGCATCAATATCCACTGCTCTCTGTTTCTGAAATACTTCTGAAAGAATACTGCAACCATGGTAAGCATCTGTAATTGATTCTGCTGCTCGACTCGATCGAGGTGAGAAAAAGATACAGACTTGTCAGAAAATGAGGAATATAAGGAAAATGAGGTTTTCTGTTTGACGGCAACTGCTTGAACCTCCTACATGAATCTTAAACCTCCTAAGTAAATCTTAAACCTCCTACGTTAATCTTGAACCTCCTACGTTAATCTTGAACCTACTACATGAAACTTTACATGCTCAGATGATCAAAAAGCCCCATTTTCCACCTGCAAATCGCAATTATGAAACAACCTGTCCGGTACTGCTGTAGAGCTCAAGACCTATTGAGAACACCCCCCCACTGCTCGTAATCCTACAATTCACTTAAATCTTGTGACCCGCGAAGTGACATCCCACCGCTAGAGTGCAGTGTTTCTACTTCACAGCCGGTTTTTCGACAAGCGGAGACAAGAAATACGGACAGTCAATCCCAAAATGTCCAGAAAGAGAAAAGTTGATGCAGAAGTTGGTGCAAAACGAATATATGTTTGTGCTTGCAGAAAAAAAAAAAAAAGTATTTTGTGTTATGAGGCAGTGTCGGTGGTGAAAGAGTACAATATACATTGGTATTTTGACACCAAACATGGAGCTAAATATGCTAAATATACCCTTCAAGAAAAACATCAATTTATCCAAGAATTAAAAAGGCAGACTGGAATCGCAGGGGGAAAGGTTACTAAAGCTACAGCCAAAAATGTCAAATCTTGTCCTGAACTTAGACTGTGTTTCAGATTTTGGTCCCTTATGTTAGTGGTCCCCAAACTTTTTTGCCCCACGGACCATTTAATGTCGGACAATATTTTCACGGACTGGCCTGTAAGGTGTGGCGGATAAATACAAGAAAATAAAATGATACGACCATAAAAACTGGTATTTTCTAAATATAATAATAAATGTGAATCCACTGTGTTGTTGTTTGTTCATTTTGCTCGCTTGGGGGTTTGAATTTAGCGGTAATGTATTATGTGTTAGCGGCCGGAGCCCCTTTAAGAAGGTAGCGGATGGAGGTAAGACATGTGACCCGAGGCATCATGACATGCATCAAGAGTGAATCATAGACAGATGTGGAGGAGAGAGTCCGGTCATTTTCCAAAATAAAACCGTTCAGAATCAGCTCATAAATAAAACGGAAATAATGTAAGTTATGTATTCTTTCTGTGTGGCCCGGTACCAATTGACCCCCGGACCGGGGGTTGTGGACCACTGATTTATGTGATTGAGTTTGTTCTAAAGCTGCACTTTGGGCCGTTCTTTACCTTCGCATCCTGCACCAACATTCCATAATGCTCAACAATCCTTGGATTATCACTACACCTATTGTGGATCATAACGTCTTGGATTATGATGGGATGGTATTTCGACACATAAATGTGTCCTGGATATCTAGATAAGTGCTATGCATGTCTGACTTTCTTTATTTTGTCGTACAGAACCGGTCGGATTAATCGGAACCAGTCCACAGCTCCAGTTTTGGTGCTGGCCTACTTGTTTGAGTCTCATGAACGTGCGAAAAAAAAAAGCGTTTCTGAGTGTAAGCGAGTGGACTGGAACTTCATTTGGAGCTTTTAATATTCTTGTAGGTATCTAAACAATGCAGTGTGTGTGTGTGTGTGTGTGTGTGTGTGTGTGTGTGTGTGTGTGTAGGTTTTACAAATGAAAGAGCGAAGAGGTTCGAAAGAAGAGGTAGTGTGTGGGTGTGTAGTGTAGGTTTTTTCTGTTTGACGTGGATGCTGACCTTTATAGCTGAGCACAGAGCTATCAATCATTTCACTCAGGTGGAGTTCATCAGGATTCTCATTAAGCTTTATTCCTGACAGATTTTTATTTTTTATTTTTTTTACGAATCGTCCTGTCCTTCATCTCGAAGTCTATGTGTCGGTATAGACGTACCGCCTTGATTGAAAAATCGTTCGTGCACATCGCAGCCGTCTGCGCACTCAGGCTGAACTTCACAAGTGTGGAAAATGAAGCAATAACCCCAGATGGGGCGATTCGAACACCTTTGAGATCAGCAGGAGTTATCTGATTCAGTCGGTGCCCCGAATTTCCCCGAGGTCCTCCAAGCTGTAGATCTATACGCTCTCTATCTCAGGTTTTTTTTTCTTCTGTAGGTGGAGGTACTGCGAGATGCGCATCGACCACCGCTCTCACTCTGGAGGTCCCGCGAGCTTAGCTGAGATCGTTTAGAGCTCACGTTCCAGCCCTCATTCACAGGCATGAGGATCTGAACTCTACCAAAGGCTTCAGACTATTTACTGCAGCTGGCCAGGTGTTAAGTGGCTCCACAAGGACTTCTGAGTGACACAACACTTTCACAGTACCATACCAAACAACCAGACGTTCAAGCTCAGGAGCATGGACTTCTGCTATAATCGCAACACTAAAAATACTCAGACAGACAGACAGACAGACAGACAGACAGATAGATAGATAGATAGATAGATAGACTGAGAGGAGGACCCAAATGCAGAACACAGACTGGAATATAATAAAGTTCTTTAATAAAAAGCCAGCAGAGAAAGCAAAGATCCATAACAGTTCCAGGGTCAGAGCCGACAGACAGAGCAATGTGACAAAGGCAAAAACACAGACCAATAAACAATCCAAAATCCAAGAGCCAGCAAACAGAGAAATACAGGCAGATCCAAAACACAAATCAAAAACAGTCCTGAGTCCAAACCAGTAACTATAGTGGCAGAGCAAAACAAGGATCAAGAACAGAAGCAGGAAAAGGAGCAGGAACAGGAGTAGGAACAGGAACATAAACAGGAACAGACAGGGTAGCAAGAGAAATCTCAGGGATTTAGCGAGTCAGTGAAATTATCTGGCAGGAAGTAAAAGTCTTTCTGTCCTTAAATACCTGGTGACGCAGGAAAAACGGCAAGATGGCCGTCGACCCGAACATGCGCACCTCGGAAGTCAGTGCTGAAAGCGACAGACAGACAGACAGACAGACAGACAGACAGACAGACAGACAGACAGATAGATATATAGATTCATGAGTTAAAGGATGGATTATCCACAGATTGACGGATGAATGGAGAGATAGACAGACAGATAGAGAAAACGATTCATTGGTTTAAAGGATTATCCATAACTGGACAGATGGAGAGATTGATACATAGGCAGATACATAGGCAGATAGATAGATAGATAGATAGATAGATAGATCGATAGATCGATAGATCGATAGATAGATAGATAGGGCAGGCAGGCAGGCAGGCAGGCAGATAGATAGATAGATAGATAGATAGATAGATAGATAGATAGATAGATAGATAGATAGATAGATAGATAGATAGATAGACAGACAGACAAGATATATAGTCAAGACAGACAGACAGACAGACAGACAGACAGACAGACAGATAGATAGATAGATTTGAATTTATTCAACGTCCATTCCTGTTTTCCAGGTAAATTCGACCCTATATGTAGTTTTAGGGGAGTTTTTAAAGCACAAAAACCACAAGTATAAAAAAAACACAATGTCTTAGGGTCGGGCTTGAACCTGGGGCTGACTGCACGAGAGACTGGAGTGCTAACAGTCACAGGGTGTATGGGAACTGAAATGCAGAGACAGCAAAAAATATATATAATTCAAAATCTAAGATTTTAAAACTACAAAAAAATCCACATTTGAAAAGAGAAAATCCAAAACCAAAGAAAAAATCTAAAAGTCTGTCAAGAATTAGCCAAAACACTCAAAGTCTTAACAGAAATACCAAGGCAGAAAACATACTCAAAAACAAGCACTTACTCGGGAAACTCAAGAAAAGACAAGAAAAGACTGGGAAAAAAAACAAACTCAACAAAAACAATAGGAGATAATTAGGGACACAGGGACAAAATAGCAACATCTGCTGGGAAAACACAAAGAAAGAAAAAACAAACAGCCAGAAACTGAGCCAGAAGCCCTCCAAATCCTGACACCAATGTTTCCATTGATGCTTACAGGCACAACATTATGACATTAGAGCATTCTGAGTGGTGAAGTGAAGAACACTGATGATCTCTTTATTATGGCACCTGTTAGTGAGTGGATTTATTTATTAGGCAGCAAGTGAACATTTTGTCCTTAAAGTTGATGTTAGAAGCAGGAAAAATGGATGAGGGTAAGGATTTGAGCGAGTTTGACAAATTGTGATGTCTAGACGTCTCGGTCAGAGCGTCTCCAAAACGGCAGCTCTTGTGGGATGTTCCTGGTCTGCAGTGGTCGGAATCTATCAAAAGTGCTCTATGGATGGAACATTGGTGAACCCGCGGCCGAGGATAATTGATGCACGTGAGGAGTGAAGGCTGGTCGGTTCGATCGAATCCAACAGACGAGCTCCTGTAGCTCAACCTGCTGAAGAAGTTCATGCTGTTAATGCTCGATGGGTCTGAACTGTTTTGGAGGCAAAAGGGGACCAACACAATATTAGGCAGATGGTCATAATGTTCTGCCTGGTTGGTGTATTATTCTAAATGACCTCCTTCAAAGTAATATGCAGTTATAACTGATACATCAGAAGCCTACAATCCTTTCTTTCCTGTCTGGCCCTGGACGAGAGACGCCAAAGTAAAATGCCAGTTTGGCCCTCGGCAAAGGTTAACCTGTCGGCTCGTCTTAATTGGAGCCATTCTCAGGATGCACGATGCCGTTTTGTTTCCAGTCTCACAGCTGGACCTCGGCGCTCTCTGTGTCTGATTCAAACAGACAGATTGGCATTCACTTCCTGACCCAAACGAGCACACAATAACCCCAGCATACGTAATTTCTGGCACTAACCATCTGCGAAACGGCCCAATCGCAAATGTATTCTCATCTCCGCTATGTCCTGGGTTTGATATAAAGGCATATAAAGTCCTAGCCAAACCCTGAATTATGGCTGCGCTGATAAATAACAGGTGAGAAGGCAGACCGAGTAGGTGTTTTAGATTCCTTTATAGAGAAAGAAAAGAAAGTGGCTTAATGACTCATTATATATAGATTCCAAAGCAGCAAAGATTTTTGGAAAAGCTGGCCATTTGGAAAGCATTACTTGATGCGTAATGAACTAAAAACTAATCACTTAGTCATTTTCCTTTGTTAAATCGAAACATCATTAATATTTCAGCCTATTTCAGTGCTGTTTTTTAGAAGCAAACGAGTACTCAGACTTCACTCCCAGCTTCAATGTTTCTTTAGCTTACAATGCTAACAAAAATATAATGATATTTAAGGATTTAGCCGCTCCCTATATATGATATCACATGAGCAGCTCTGCTAAAATTCTTGAACCTGATACTTGAACTTTTGTTTCAAAAGCTTATGTCCATCAAAAGAGACATTCTTAAAGTTTAAAGCATAGCACACCCTGGAGGAAGGATTGCAGCAGCAGGTGTGCAGCAGCATCTGGAAGATTTTTTACAGCTGATAATGACCTGGAAAGCAAACCACCTGGAAGATCAACCACTTAAAAGTCCAGCCACTGTGCAGGGACTTGAGTCCGCTTTAGAGATTTGACCTCAATCCCTATTAAACACCTTTACACCTCCTATATTGTGAGTTTGCATTTTTCTTGATTTTTCGTCCGATATGACACAGGATAAAACTGAGCAGTAGAAGGTCTAAGATCTATGGGATTTAAACTAGCAACCTTCCAGTCAGCAGGCCACTGGGAAGGCCATTGCCACAACATCTCCAGTGGAACACATTTCACGCAATTAGACAAAATGGAAAAAACTTTCTGATTCTCCAAGTGTCTTCCTGCACTTTGAGACAATAGACAGGAATGCAAAATAGGTAGTTTACTTAAAGTGAGCTAAAGGTTTAATCCAAATAGATCTGGGGTTTGGTTTTACATTATATGGGCAGTGGTGGATCAGTGGTTAAGGCTCTGGGTTACTGATCAGAAGGTCAGTTACCACTATTTGGGACGATGAGCAAGGCCCCTAACCCTCTGTGCCATATTAACTGACCCCAGCTTCATAAAATCTCGGAGATATGCAATTTCACTGTGCATGTACATATGACAAGTATAAAGCACCAGTACCTACAGTGTATGAAGAAAGGTTTGTGGACACCTGACCACAAGATTGGTATGTGCTTCTTTCAGATTTAGTCCCTATAGTAACTTCTACTCTTCTGGGAAGATGTTCCACTGATTTTGTGCTCATTCAGAGACAATGGTGTTTGTAAATCAGGTACTGATGTAGGTGAGGTGAGGAGGCCTGTGGTGCCGTTCAATTTATCCCAAAGGTGTTTAATAGGTTTGGAGTTACAAAGCAGGAGATCTTCCAACCCATGTAAAGAATATCTTCATGGAGCTGACTTTGTGCATTGTCATGGTGGAACAGATTTGGGTCTCCAAAGGAAAATTCCTTTCTACTGCACCCAAAGACGTAATGTGTACAACTGTGTGCCTTAAACTTTGTGGTAACAGTTTGGCAAATATGGCTGGAACAGTCGGGTGTCCCAATACCTTTGGCCATATTGTGTACAGTATGTACCTCTTTCTGAAAGGTAAACGTCCACTGGGGGATGTCAGTGTGTCTTCCGAGAGAGATTACATGCTCATTTTTGATCTAAAGACAAAACCAATAAAACTCAAAAGCTCATGAGAAAAACTAAAATCCAATAGTGCATTCCTTTTTATACCTTCTTTTTTTTTCCTAGGATAAATCTCCCATTTTTTTATGGTTCTTCTCTGCTAGACTTCTCTGAGAAAGTTCACAAAAGCTGCAATGTCCTTTCCTCCAAACAAGGACACCGAACACATCCCAGTCGAGGTTAGCATCCAGGAAAATGTTGAAATCACACACACAGCTAATCGGCTTCATACACTATACAGGGAGGGATGAATTAAGTGTTAGAGCGAGGAAATTGATCCCAAAGCCCCCTAATTAACAAAACAGGGCTTCACTTGGCCACACGGCTCGAGCTAATTATTTAATGCAGGTTTCATGCTAGCCTCCTAAATGCCTTGTTAATAAAGCCTCTGCCATTTTTTTTTTTACAAAAGATATACAGTATGTGTATACTACTAAAAACCTGGAATTTTATACACATTCAAGAGAACATAAGATTGTAACACTACATGAAGACAAATTTCAATTTCACACTTCATTTCACAGTTACTTGGGCTTGGCTGGATGTGACAGTTCAGGTTGCATGTAATACACTCAGACAGCAATGTCTAATTCAACCCCTGTTTACAACCAACTTTGTATTTCTGCTGAAAACAAAATTATTGCGATACTTATGCTTTGTCAAAGCTGTAAATCAAATTCGGTGTATTTAGTTTGGCCTTTAATATTGGGACACTTCACTGTTCCAACCATATGTATTCTTGAAAAAACTTTTTTCCTTTTTGCTGATGAATCTCTGTCTGAAGATAAGCAACCACTAGGGGATGTCACTGTGTCAAATAGAGATTACATGTTTATTTTATTATGATATAAAGACAAAACCAATAAAACCCCAAAGCCCATTAGAAAACCTGAAATCCATTACTGCATTCCATTTTTCATCTTCTTTTATTATTGAAAAAAAAAAAAAAACATATGTGGTTCGAACAGTCACTGGTTAAAATGTTAGACCTCTCATCAGAAGGTTGTGTTAAAATCCCAGCACTTTAAGCCATCACTGCTGGGCCCTTGAGCAAGGCTCTTAACCCTTAATTTAACTGCTCAGCTGTGAGTCCTCTGCATAAGGGTGTCTGCTCTAAATGTAAATGTAAATGTTGTTCTTCCACAAACTGTAAGCTCAATTGCCTTGGATGCTGTAGCATAAAATGATTCCTTAACTTTAACTATGAACGTACATTATCATGCCTGCGATTTCATGACAGCAAATTAGAACAAAAAACAAACATAAAACTCTGCACAAAACTAGCAAATCAGGGCTGAGTAATTGAGGGAAAACCAAAGGGGACAGTGCAATGTCTCTTAAGTCACAAACAAGTCCACTTGTGCTCTGTAAAATTTCCCAGATATCTGCTCCACTATGTCTGGGTGGAGTCAACATTCCCTGGGCCTCAGCCCTTGTCTTAAAGATACGTCTGCTCCCTGGTTTAGGGACCCTCAGCAGCTGCACGCTGCAATCAGACCCAGCAGTCTTTGAAAGTGCTTCACAGTGAGTGACTGGCCTTATCTCACTCTCTTACCGACTGTGATAAAGATTCGATACAAGCCTACGCCTATATAGGTGGCTGGGCAGAAGCTAAGGAAGACACTCGCTAGAGATCCCTGTGCCCTGAAACATCATATGTGGCAGAGTTAATGAGCTGACCTCCTGGGGGTGCTGAGGAGGAACTGGCACCATATACTAAGGTGCACACCGCCCCCACAGCAGAGACCCCTGACCTGTCAGGGTTTCTGGGCCTTAGCCCTCTTATTGAAGATGACGGTCTTCTATACGGGTTCGCTAGCATCCAATCCCTTCCCCACCTCAGAGGAAGAGAAGTGGAGTGCAGAGCTTTTTTGACAGGGGGAAGAAACCGCCAAAAGACGTGCTTCCGAGCCCTGGGAGAAAGCGCTGAATCTGGCAGGTGAGGCGGAAGAAAGAGACAATCCCATCTCCTAACCCTCTGCCAGATTCAACTGTGAACCCCATGACCTGCGACACTGCTTCACCTCAGCGGAAGCAGGGCCAGAGCCACAAGGAGCAAGAGAGCCCTTTTGGAAGAGCTCTGCAGAAGCGGAGGGTCCGCATGGTCATGCGGCCACAATGAAAGCAATCAGCTCCTTTAAGATCCAAATGAGCATGATCCGCTACCAGGCAAGCAACACACAGACTGCAGTACCGAGGCTTGCTTTCGATTTATTTTTTATTCTTATATTCTTTGTTTTTTCTTTTCTTTTTTCTTTTTCACACAGACACACACAGAGCGCTTCCTGAACAAACAGAAGCTAGTGCCATCTCCACCGAATGTGCTTTTCATAGCTTCCTGGTTGTGATGTCACCCCACCGGTGACGTCGCGCCTTTCCATTGGACAGATTACACACTTTCAGATTACACACTTTCCATTGGACAGATTACACACTTTCAGGACACAGTTCAGAAGTGGCAGGAACACTGGGAGCACTGTATTGTGTGCAAGGGGACTATTTTAAAGGTGAACGTGTATAAATGTAGATGAAGAACTTTCTTGTAAACAGAACTAGTCTTGAAACTACCCCCATGCTTTACGTGGTTTGAGAGTGGAAGATCTCCTGCTATAAAGCTCCAACCCCATTGAAAACCTTTGAAATGAATGTGAATGCTGAATGCACTCCAGGCCTCCACACCTCAGCTACATCAGTATCTGATTTTACTAACACCCTTGTGGCTGAATGAGCAACTAAAATTTAGTGGAACATCTACCAAGAAGTGTGGAGGGAATTATAACAGCAACCAAGGAAGTGGTTGCTCAGTGGATAAGATGTTGGACTGCTCACTGAAAGGTAATGGGTTCAAATCCCATCACCTCCAAGCTATCACCACTGGGCCCTTGAGCAAGGCCCTCATCCATATAGTGTAGTTCAAATGCAGTGGTACTTTTGGATTTTCTTAATGACAGCATGACGTTTCACTGTGTATCATGACACAAATAAAAAATCAGTGGGTTGCCAGTGTCAAGGCTGAAATATGATCACAATCAAAGATTCAACGTTTGAAAGAAGTAAAATTTGCTGTTAGATTCTTCTGTCCTAAGGAGGGAAAAAAGCACTTAAAGGAATGAAAGCTCTCCCTCAGTGATTGCCAAGAGGCTCATTAACTTTGGGAAGCATCTCTTGCCTTGTGGAATTAGTTCTGTTTAATGTTGATGAAGTGAAATTTATAAATAAGTAATCGGAACAGACACCGAACCTTTAACTAGCTGCTGTAGATTCGGGTGTGCTGTAGGTTGTGTACCAGCTCGCAGAGCGAAACCTCCATTTCCAACTTCCCTCCGGCTTTTTTTTTCATTCTTTTCGCATTATTCCACTCTGTGTCCCGAATGCATCAACAGACGACAATAACTCACATGGCTGAGTTTTACTTTCGGGTCACATGTACACGTATTTGCTCAGGCCGAGGTTTTTGGAAAGCTACAACAGACAATATGAATAATGTATACATTATATATTTTTTATATTTTAATACAGGGAGCAACACGGAGTCCCGTGTCACATCAAGTGGAATTCCGTCAGTATGAATTGTTCACTTTTTATACAAACCACATAGTCGACTTACAAATCTTTAAGTATTCGGACGTCACCGTTAATTACTTTTTTCCTACACAACCATAACAGTGTGCAGTAAAGATTTGCATCTCCAACAATACGATGAATTGAAGATTCATATGAAGCAGCTACCAATGCGATTTGATTCATGCCTTATTACAATGCAGTGGGATCCGATTTTGATTCAATCCAATGGAAAAAAACGTTTCTATGCAACTTGATATGTTAAAGATAGTTTGATAGTTTATTTCTTCATTTCAGACAGACGGCAAATCCTGAATTTACTTAAGTGCCTTATGACTTCTGACACATGGACCCTTTACAAACATGCTTTTGTAGTGCAAAAAAAAATTTTTTTTTATTAAATTAGACAATTTCTGTCTCAAGATGCAGCTCTACCTCTGCCATGTTAATCTATATTCTATGTGACTCTCATGACACGCCTCGGTCTCCGTGTTGTGATGCTCGAGAAAAAGTTTAATGAGGAGCAATCAATGCAGCTGTCGTCAGGCCAATCAAACAAAACAAACCGATCAAAGAAAGAGATGGAAAATGGCCAAATCTGCAATTCTGAAAAAGAATCAAGGCATTGTGTTTTTCCTTAAATTTTTGCATGTCAGTTCTTCAATAAATAGACTAAATGGACAAAAGTATTGGGGCACCTGCATTTTCCAGTCATATGCGGCTCTTTCCCAAATTGTTACCGAAAAATTAGAGGCACACAATTGTATAGGATGTCTTCCAGCATTACTATGTGAATGCTGACTGCACCCCAGGCCTCCACAACCTACATCAGTACCTGAATCACATGAAATGGGATGTTCAAAAAGAAGAACATACCAATCTAATGGTCAGGTGTCCATATAGCCTATAGCCTATAGTGTTTAAATCCATGTTAAAGGTCGTGTGTGATGAAGCATTTTCCTCATTCCAGATTATATTCCTTAAACAGCATGATGTAAAAAATGTGTAAAAATGAATCATCTTTATATCTATTTATAGCAGCTGTATGTTAACATTCATGGGCTCATCAATCTCTTTTTTCTTTCCCTCGAATACAAGAAAATGCAGATTTGTAATGTTACAAGGCATCTTTGTTTTCTTTAATTTATAGTTTTTATTGTACAGTTAATGTCTTTATTTATTATTTTATTTTCCTAGTTTTCCATATTTTTATAGCACCAGCACACCATGACAAATTCCTTGTACATGCAACCCATGATAATTAGCAATAAAGATGACATTGTGTATTCATGTGCTTGTGTCAGTAAGGAAACAATTCGTAGCAGCGTATACATATAAGCGCCTTTTTCTGTGTTTCTGATATCCGACCACAAGGACTTGTTTCTGCTACACAGCAATACTACCCTTGTGCTGATAAGTGGTGTTTTTTTAATCTATATGATCAGTAACCCTGTTGCTGGACTCCTTTTTCCCTTTGTGAAAGAGCTGATAGAGCGGTTAATCACGCAGACTGATTCAAAGTAGAAACAGGAGCAGCTAGTGATCACTAAAGCGAATCAAGCGTCTCTTCCTTCCCACAGCTGATCCACTGATTACTTCTTACAATATTGACATCATTTACAGTCAAGTCTCAGGCTGGGTGTGGAAAAGATTCATGTGAGGTGCAGAGGAGCTTCTCTGGAGATGAAGTGAACTGAAATGAAGTTCTGGTCTCGAGGAAACAATGTGTTATGTCAAGATCATAAGAAAATTAAGTTGTGATTACAACAAAACAAGATATTATAATTCATGACCTCCTAAGATTTACGTAAAACACGGTTATATCCAAAATGAATAAAATAAGACACTTCAAATAAACAGCATGTGGTGTCAGTGATTCACCTCTAGAGGCTGCTCTTGTACTGTATATCCCAACCCGGAAAAACTATTGGTATGAATTTTTGCTGATAGTCGCCACAGCTTGCTCATCAGGTATAAATGCACACCGTTCACCTTGACTGTTGATTTCTGTAAAGCTGCTTTGAGACAATGTCTGTTGTGAAAAGCGCTATAGAAATAAACTTGACTTGACTTGATAGTTCAAGCAAAACTGATGAATCGGTCGACCTCTAATTTGTACAAATGTTTAGATAGATAACAAGAATTCACAAAAATACTGGAGACGGATCTGGAGTTGGCAGTGTAGAAGATTTTCTTCGGGAGGCATGAGGATGGATAGGTAACATGGATAGGTACCTGAGTACCAGCAGCACTTTTAAGCAGCCTCAGACAATGATGCTACCACCACCATGCTTGACTCCAGCAAGGCACAATATTCTTGGTGCTCCTCAGCAGGGTGTCACCACACATGCTGGACACCATCTGAGCCAACAAGTTTATCTTAGTATCATCAGACCACAGGACATGGTTCAAGTAATCCATGCTCTTGGACAGGTCGTCTTCAGCATACTGACTTGTTGAGTGTGCGGCGTACGGTCTGAGCACTGATGAGCGAACCTTCTGCAACCTCTAAAGCAATGCTGCAGCACTCATGAGTGTGTTTTTGAAGCAGCTTCTGCACCTGATGCACAGCACAAGGACTTAACATCTTTGATGGACCCTTGCAAGGTCTGTTCCGAGTGGAATCCGTCCCTAAAAAACCTCTGTATGACCCTGACCGCTGCACTGTAACTCAGTTTCAGGGTGTTACTGATCTTCTTACAGCCTCGGCATCTTTGTGGAGAGCAACAATTCTAATTCTCAGATCCTCAGAGACTCTTTACCATGAGGTGCCATGTAGAACATCCAGTGTTCAGTATGAGAGAAATTGACTCAAAGCACCAAACTTTAACTGCTCTAATACAAATTTGTATGGTTCTGTCAAGCAGACAAAAACATGAAAATGATAAATAAGACACATGGCTTTACATGGCTAAACACCAAACAGCTGTTATCACTGAGGGTGTACTCACATTTGTTGCCAGTTATTTCGACAATAATGGCCAAAATCACACCTGAGCAATGCGTACAACTAGTTTCTCCATACGGGAGGTGCCTTTAAGCCGTCATTACCAACAAAGGTTTTTATTCGAAGTATTAAACACATTTCAGTGAGCGTGTTCAATACTTTTTTCCTGTCCTTGGACATTATTACACATAACTTCATTGTTATCGACATCTATGGTTTGATTTCATTGTATGTGTGGATTGCATGCAGTCTCCTCTGATACAAAAGGAAAACAAAACAAAACAAAAACAAACACATGAAGAAACATCTGGTGAAAATTTAATGTCAATAGCACCTCAAGAAATATATTTACTGAGAAAAATGGTGAAAAAAGAACGCTGTATATATATATATATATATATATATATATATATATATATATATATATATATATATATATATATACACACAGCAACTGTCAAAAATCTTTTATGGTTTTGAGACATGCATTCTCCATTTGTTTCTCCTCAGCAAACTATTGAACAGTAAATGAATGGAAGAAGGTTCTGTGAAGTCCAAATATGACTTTGTTTTGTCTCCAGCTTGTGTAAGACGGAGAAGAGGAGAGAAGATGTTATCAGACTGGATAAAGGCATCTGCCAAATGTCTTAAATGTTTGACTTCATGTTTGATCGCTTTGTCTTATTAATTACTCATTTTGATTATAGTATTTCATTATTTGGCTTATCATTTTAGTATTTTGACAAGTAATTCATTTCTGACTCAATACCCAAACCCAGTGAGACACTTTCCGGGGTTGGCTGGCTATTTTCATCGGTTTGTGTCTAATTACTCGGGCGTTGTCAGCCTGCTAAATGATACCTGAAAAGTGATCCGGTTCAGTGGAAGGATCCACACCAACAGACTTTTATTAAACCAAAAGCTGCACTCTGCAGTGGAATGCACTTTTACCTTCTCCTAAGTTTTCTTTCTCTATTGTTTTGCAATAGAGTCTGGTGCATCGGACAGGAAACTGAGAGGGGTATTGTTGCAGGAGGTGGAGGGGGAGGAGCAGTACATGCTGTACATGGTGAAAAAGAGTCTGTGTGGAAGAGTGTCTGGACATGAAGTGGCTGGCCCTGACCTTCCACTGTCTGTTTGGATGAGCCTGTTTGGACCATGGCTTGCTCCAATGGCTCCACCACATGAAGGATGACAATGCAAGTATCACTCGTTAGTATCTGCCACTTCGGTTATTTAAGTTTGAGGTGCTCAATAGGCTGGGGGTGGAGAACGCTGGTTTGGATTTTCTGTCTTATAGTATGGTTCTGAGAGATTGTGGAAGGCCAAAAGTCTCCATAGCCTGAGTTGATAGCGCTAAAAGCTAAAATTGAAGACCAGAAAAGCATCATGTAACTTTCAGAGTAAAAGTTAACCTAACCATGTGATTATTTAAAAGGAGAAAAGGGAATCAAATGCAGAATAAATAGTCAGGCCTATTCTCTTTTGTGACTTTAACACTCTAAATAGAATTCCCTAAAAATCACCTTAAGCAGGTTCGTAAGTCAACACTGCATACGAGGAACTTTCTCCATGTAAATATCAATGTTACTTTTAGACTTAAGTTACAGATTTGTTGATTCTCAACCCAATAAAAATTAAAAGATTCATTCACGGGACATTAATGCACAAACATGGACTTCTGAGGAGTTGGCTGGCAGATTGGAAAGTCGTTCATCAAAGCTACACTCGGAATGCTGAGACATCTGTTCAAGACTGACAGGCCTTTTTAGATACGCAGAGTGTTTTTGCTCATGATTGACTGGCTTGCCATCTCGAAGCGATCGATATAAACAAACGAAATTTAAAACAAGGCGAAACATGCTCACTGATGCACACAGAAAGCGAATGGATTACATTGTCAGGCGGATTGTTGCTCATTGCCCGGACACGATAGAGCTGCTTTTTTTATGCTGATGGATGAGCTTTAGATGGGTTTCACACATGGGCGCACTGCGAGGGCAGGCGACGACGTCGGAGTTCATTTATCGCGTGATGTTACTCTGACAATCTGGTGTTCTCCCAAGTCACAAGACACCACTTATTGCATATTTGCTGGGTTTAATCAGGTGGGCTAACTTTTCTGGACCGTATTCAGGATCTGCATTAGGCTTAATTATGTGCTAACGTCTACTGTTCAGGAATAAAAATTCAGGGAGTGGCTTTTCACTCATTCACCAAGTTCAGGGTTTATGTAGGTTTCAAATTGATGACTTTTTAAGACCTTTTAGAAACCATGAGGAATGAAATGTAAGATTTATATCACGACATCGAACACACAGAAATACGAATAGAAGCTAGCCTTAACGTAACCCTTAATTCATTTTATTCAAGCCAAGTTTCGCTAAACTTGCACTTCCACATAGCTAATGTAAATCTTTTTTGTAAATCTTTTTTACATCTGTGGTACAATCCAAGAGAGATTCACGCTAATAAGAGGAAGCTGATGGCTGTCGTCTGTTGTTCTCATTAGTAGTCGTAATACAGCGATTTATATTTGGACTAGCGAAAGAAAGAACGGTTTAATTGAACATATTCATTTTTTATCACCACATTATCTGTGTAAAGCTGCTTTGAGACAATGTTCATTGTTAAAAGCGCTATACAAATAAAAATGAATTGAATTGAATTAAACAGCAAATTTAAGCCTTTTTAAGACTCCACGGAAACCCTGAAGAGTTTGTATTCAGATTGGCAAGGACATTACTTTATCTGTATTAAGTGTTTCTCATTAATGGAGCTGGAGGTCATTTACAAAAGCCTGGAGAGATAGACAGAGCTTCTTAAAGGGGGGTTTGAGTTGTTAGTCTACAATGGGATATTATGGAAGAAACGTATGGACGCATTCATTCTTTTGTTTTGTTCGTTCTGTTGTTCATTCATGTCCATCCGTTCATGCTTAATGCTTTAGGGTTGTGGGGGATCTGAAGCCTATTACACAATACTGTAGCAGTATTACACCCGGAATAAAAAAACAGTTACCAAAGACAAACGTTCACACCTAGTGGCTAGTTATTGTCACCATTTCACCTATTAGCATATGTGGCAAATGTAATGGTGTCACACTAGATTATTGGAATTACGATTGATCAGTGGTATTTAGGTGTGAGGTTTATTTATTTTGAAATTTGTATTAGAGATTGCATGAGTGATGCACGGTCATGTGGTTACAGGCATAAGATGGAGTGCTGCCATTCGAGTTTTGTCACGTTTAAGAGCGAAGGTAGAGCTGACGTAATTTCCGTGCGTCCTCTCTCTTTTGCGGAATGTGAACCCGATGAGAGGTATGATTACGGTGTTAAAAACATGATTATTTGTTAATTTTCCTCTTAATTTACAGTGTAATTCAAATGATGAATGTTGTAAAGTGTATGGTTTATTTTTAGAATGATTTCGTGTAATGGCCTCCATTACACATGCTGCATTGTTTAGTGAAGTTGATTTAAAAGAATAATTTCATTGTTGTAAATTTGATTGACTGAAGATACGTTATTTTATTTTTCATGTATCCATGTATTTTCTGTTAATTGAATATACATTGAGAAAGTATGTAATGATTGACAGGCATGGCTAGACCTGAGATTCTCCATTTATTGCCTGATGGTGTCTGTTGTTATAGTACAGTGATGAGAGAACCCAGAAGCTGGAAGTAAATCATATGACGATTGTACCAATGTGTGAAGTCTCTTTTACTTATAAGCGCACACAACGCAGAGCAAACCCACTACATATCACACTCTTTAAACCAAGTCTGCTCTTTTAAGTATCACCTCCAGTCTTCTGGAAAAATGGTACACTAGATTTTGGACTGTGCTTGTGAAGGTCTATGAAGTAACCAAGCAACTCAAGAACTTTGTGGATGGATTTAGATTGTAATTAATATCAACAGTCTGCTACAATGCAACCTGTGGAACAGTATATCATTAAACATTACACCTCAACAATGATGGATTTGCAATGAAAAGACATTTGGTGATGAGGACAGGTTCCTTTCGGTGTCTGGTTCCTCTTAATATTTCTTTCTCAGGCCATCTCAAGGAGTCTTTTCTCACCACAGTCACCACAATTATAAAGAATATACTTATAAGCACTAAACTTCTACACTCTTTTATTCAACTTTATAACCTCTTTATCTCTGTAAAGCTGCTTTGAGACAAAGTTAATTGTTAAAAACGCTCTACAAATAAGAATTAATGGAATTCAATTAAATTTCTGCTCAATCCAAAGGTGTTCAACAGGGTTGAGGACAGGGTTCTAAAGCAAACCACTTGAGATCTTCCACTTCATATCATGTAAAGCATATCTTCATGGAGCTGGCTTTGTGCACAGGGGAACACTGCTGGAACAGTTTTGGGTCACTTGTTGAAGTAAATGGAAAATTTCATTGTAACACATCTATATATTATATATAATATATCTTATACAAGTGTGTGCCTGCAACTTTGAGGTAACAGTTTGGGAAGAACCACATATGTCTGGAACAGTAAGGTGTCCCAATACCTTTGTCCAAATAGAGTACACAGTCTGGATTCTTCACAAAAATTAGTCTTAGTCAGTGTTGGATGAAGTACAAAGAACATGCACTTGAGTAAAAGTAGAGATTTACTCAGTAAAACATGACAAGAAGTAAAAGTGTTCCTTTAAACTTTCACTTGAGTAAAAGCACAAAAGTTTTTGCCTTCTTATATAGTAAGAATCCAAAGTACTATGATTTATTATAACTATAATGTTCCTATTATCATTTTTATCACAAGACTCTTTACTTAATCACCTCAGTTGATGTGAAAAGACTCGAATGTGACTCTCAGCACACTGATCTATTAATAGAATGATATTAATGACTTAAACACTAATTGATTTCTATTACAATGATCATGAGCCCAAAACCTTCTTTTCAACTACTTCAAAAAATTGTGCAAAGAAGGCCACGGATGTTGTGTTCTACTTACAATAACAACAGGTGTAAAACAGAGCGAGCGCTCGACCCTGATTGGTGACTCGCTGCTTGTTTGACCAGTTACGTTTTTATCCTAATAAATAAAAAGGAACGACTTTCTTTCGGCTTCTCCCATCAGGGGTTGCCACAGCGGACCATCCGCATGTTTGATTTGGCACATGTTTTTACACTAGCTGCCCTTCCTAACGCAACCCCTTCCCATTTATCCAGGCTTGGGACAGGCACTAAGGCTTGTGCAACCCCAGTGGCTGGGGTTGGTTCCCTGACCGGAGATCAACCCAGGCCGCAGCAGTGAGAGCGCCGCATCCTAACCACTAGACCAGCAGAACTACTGATTTCACAAAATGTAGATGAGTAAAAAGTCAAATACTTGACTTTGAAATGTAGTGAAGTTACAGTAAAAGTTTTCCCAGACAAAACTTCAGTAAAGTACAGATACGCAAAAAAAAAAAAAATCTACTAAAGTACAGTCCTGTCGTTACTGTCCATCACTGATCATAGCGTCCAGTCGTGTGCTTATCTCAGTACACCACAGTCCACCATGGCCCTTTCTTCCACCTCGTTAGAAAGCAAAATCATCAATGGACACCTACTTCCTTAACCCGGACAAATCAGATATCGTACTTGCCTCCAATAAAACTCCAGAATCCTGAGATGATATTCATGGCATTACTGTGCAAATGTTCACAAATTTGGGCATCATTTGGTAACCTTTGTCTGACCCATGTTTAGTATAAAAGATGCCAAAACACTTGTTATGCAAAGAATTCAATAGAAACTCCTTCTTTTCATTCAGAAACCCCTAATGACATGGCCTCAACCCACCTTACGGCTCTAAGCTAACACAACGAAAGAATGAAAACCAGTTATTTTGCCTCATCTCACCTTGAACTCCTCCAATATTTTGTATGTCTTGCCTCTGTACTCGCAAAAGTTCTTGAGCTCCTTGCACTCGGGGCAGCATCCATTGTGCTCCACCTTGGTGCACTTGGGGTGGATTTTGGGGCACTCGGGCTGGTCACACACAGGTCCATCTTCAGTGCACACACACGGGCAGTTCGAGTGGCCGGGAAAGAAACGCTCTCCGAGCTTGTAGACAAAGCCGCTGTCGTCCACGCAGCCTTTGCCGCGGTAGTCGTCGAACAGCACGTCGTTGTTGTTGCGCTCAGCCTCATCGGCCGCATAGTCCTCTGGAACGAGGGAGGCTGAAGACACGGAGGCGGTCAGGGCGAGCAGGAGCATGCAGCTCACTCCCAGGAGACGGCCCATCCTGCGCCACGCCAGGCCTGGAGCATTCAGAGCAGAGAGAATACACTTCTTTATTATACCTTATTACAATCGGATCGGTGTTTTTTAACTGACATGCCTGCTGAATGTATAAATATAAGACACGGGTTGTCATAACACTTGTTCATTTAAAAAGCTATGATGTTAATATCTATATCTTTTAGGATTATTGTTAGTGTTTGTTTCAATCTTTTGATTTCTCTTATACTAAAGCAGGTGGCTAACAATCACAATATTGTGTTTTTTTAAAGAATCTTACTTTTTGTTCATTTATAGTTTGGAAAGTCCACCCAACCATTTCGAAAGGTGTGGTTATGGTGCATTCAAAATGTTTGTATGTGACGGCTTGGTAAAGCTCAGGTAATGTTAGTGTTGGGAGTAGGGTTAGAGCTAGAGTTAGAGTTTAGGTTAGGGTTAGATGTAGGGTTAAGGTTAGAGTTAGGGTTTAGGTTAAGGTCAGAGTCAGGGTTTAGGTTAGGGTTAAAGGTAGAGTTAGAGTTAGAATTAGAGTTAGATATAGGGTTAGAGTTAGGGGTTTTGGTTAGGGTTAGATGTAGAGTTAGAGCTGTTGTTTAGGTCAGGGTAAAAGGTAGAGTTAGAGTTAGGGTTAGATTAAGGTTATATATAGGGTTTAGTCTAGGTTTAGATGTAGTGTTAGAGTTAGAATTAGGCTTTGGTAAAGGATTAGATGTAGGGTTAGATTTAGGGTTAGATTTAGAGTTTAGGTTAAGGTCAGAGGTAGGGTTTAGGTTAGTGTTAGATGTAGGGTTAGAGTTAGGGTTTAGGTTAGGTTTAAAGGTGGAGTTAGAGTTAGGGTGTAGGTTAAGGTCAGAGGTAGGGTTTAGGATATGGTTAGATGTAGGGTTAGAGTTAGAATTAGGGTTTAGGTTAGGGTTAAAGGTGGAGTTAGAGTTAGAATTAGAGTTTAGGTAAGGATTAGATGTAGGGTTAGAGGTAGAATTAGAGTTTAGGTTAGGGTTAAAGGTGGAGTTAGAGTTAGAATTAGGGTTTAGGTTAGGGTTAGATGTAGGGTTAAAGTTAGAAAGGGGGTTAGAATTAGAAGTAGGGTTGGGCTTAGGTTTAGAGTTAGTGTTGGGGTCTGGTTGGAGTTAAAGTTATTGTTAGGGTTATAGTTAGAATTAGGTTTTAGTTTTACTGTAACTTTCAAAGCACTGATGCTGGGGACTCCACCCATAAACAACAAATAAACAAATCTCATTGCACTAAAACATGCACACATTTACTTTGTGATTTAAAATTGTTTATTAATAATCTCAGATGATGGAGTGTCTGCTGGAACGATCTTAATGAATAAACCATTACCATAGAAACCGTATTAGCATGTCACGATTAGCAGCTACACTTTCTGCTATACAGTCCAATGCTATGGATTTATCTCTTCTTTAAAATCCAAAATCATGAATGGACACCAACTTTCTGAAAACCTGACAAACCAGACATCATGCATCCTACTCTCTAATAAACAAACATAAGAAATAAACACAAAGCTTCATTTTTATAAAAGAAATCCATTTTGCATAACCCCAGATACTTCCTACTCGCTCAGTGTGTGATATGGAACGATGAAAGCGAAACAAATGATAGTTAGTTTGTTATGAATTTTATGAAACGTGACTTTGCAGTTGACTTGCTTCGGCCCTGCTGTCGATGAAAAGGTCACATGAAACTATCAGACAAATAATATCGATATCATCTATAATATCCATTATATCTATGATCCCCCTGAATATGTGGCTGAATGAGGAGAGAGCTGCAGCACCCACCGTGAAGAATGGGTTTATTTTCTCTCTGTGGGAGAGAGAGAGAGAGAGAGAGAGAGAGAGAGAGAGAGAGAGAGAGAATAGAGATAGAAATATAAAGAGTGAAAAGAGATAAACGAGAGAGTGGGCAGAAGACTGGTGAAGACACTCTCTGGTGGTGGTAAAAGAAAGTAAGAAAGAAAGAAAGAAAGAAAGAAAGAAAGAAAGAAAGAAAGAAAGAAAGAAAGAAAGAAAGAAAGAAAGAAAGAAAGAAAGAAAGAAAGAAAGAATGAAAAGAAAGATACATAAAAGAAGATGGAGAAATGTAACAGTCAAGGAATATAAACTAATTGAGAAATATCAAGAAAGAGATGGAGAAAGAAAAGATGGAGTGGGTGAGTGATATTAAGAAATGGGTTTGGGAAAATGGGAGAAAGAATAGAAGACAGACGAAGAGAGATGGGAAGGAAGAAAGATTAGAATGAATATAAAGAACTCCATATATAGAAGAGGAGAGGGTGGGATTAGGAGACAGAAGGCAGAACTAGATGAAGACAAAAGAGATTTAGAGAGAGAGAGAGAGAGAGAGAGAGGAAGAAAGGTGAGGAGAAAGAGTAGGACAGAGATAGAGAGAAATGTACAGATGAAGAAATGAAATCAGAGGGAGAGAGAAGAGAGATGGAGGGAGAAGTGATGGAAAGCGGATGGAGGGGTGCGAACACTGCGGTGTCTCACAGCTCTGCGCAGCAACATGTTGCTCTGTAGAGGATCTCACACACACACACACACACACACACACACACAAACAGAGAAAGAGAGAGAGAGAGAGAGAGAGAGAGAGGTGGAACGTGTGTGTGTAAAGGAGACAGACAGGCGAAATATGTGTGTGGTAAAGAGAGAGGGAGAGAGAGCGATAGAGAGAGAGAGAGAGAGAGAGAGAGAGAGAGAGAGAGCTAGAGGAATAGAAATGTGTATGTGCGTGCATATTTGTGTGTTGGTGTGTGTGTGTGTGTGTGTATATGTGAGGAAGAAAGAGGAATAAAGAAAGGAAGAGAAAGAGGAAGACGAAGATGCGTGTGATAGATAGATAGATAGATAGATAGATAGATAGATAGATAGATAGATAGATAGATAGATAGATAGATAGATAGATAGATAGAGGAACAGTTAGAGAGAGAGAGAGAGAGAGAGAGAGAGAGAGAGAGAGAGAGAGAGAGAGAGAGAAAGTGAGAGTCGTACAGCTGCTGAAAAATAATCTAAAAACCGCAACACATCTGGGCACATCTGTTCTTTTTTTTTTTCTTTCTTTCTTTCTTTCTTTCTTTCTTTCTTTCTTTCTTTCTTTCTTTCTTTCTTTCTTTCGTTCTATAATAATAATAATAATAATAATAATAATAATAATAATGATAATTTCTTCTGCAGCCAAACACCGCGGCATCCCAGTTTCCTCCAATCACGCGAACTTCAGATTTATTTATTTATTTATTTATTTATTTATTTATTTATTTATTTATTCATTTATTCATTCATTTATTCATTTATTCATTTGTTTATCATATTTTTGTTTTTAACTCACCAGGTTGAGATGTCTGCTTCCACTGTGTCGGAAACACCTTCCTGATGCTCCTCAGTGGAGTTTCCAAGAAAATCCCAATTCCCAAATAATCCGTCTTGGTTTGACATAAAAAAAAAAAAGAAAAAAGAAAGAAAGAAAAAAAAGAAAAGGAAAAAAGGGAAAAAGAAAGATGCAAATAAAATCAGGAAGAATTAAAGCTCATGCTCCATGGAGTCGGTTCAAATCGACTTGGATGCTGATGAGGCTGGAGATGAGGCTGGAGATGAGGATGAGGAGGACGCGAGCTCCACGAACCCGTTTCGCATAAACATTATTCCTTCTTTCCGTCTTCATATCGGAGAGAAAAAAAGAAAGAAAGAAAGGAGATATATGTAGAAAATGTATTAAATTAAATTGGTAATTAAATTATCTCTATAAAAAAATCCCCCCCCCAAAAAAAAGAAAAAAGGAAGATCCAGGATAGAGAGATGTCAGAGTTCCCCGTGATGTTCTCCGACGAGCTCGAAATCAATCCGCGGAATTTCAATCACCTTCTTCCCAGAAGAGCAGAAAGATCTCATGCCTGACGCTGGCGACAGGATCGTGGGTTTCAGAATGAAAATCCAGCGCTCGGATGGTGGATGCGGTCATTCCGCTTCCTCCGAGGAGAAATCGAAGAGAAAGTTGGAGGTGAAGGTGGAGGTGGAGATGCCGGGCGCGGGCGCGGGCGCAGACGCAGCGCGCAGACACCGTGCTGATGATGGAGAGTTTCAGCTCCTCACTCTGCGCTTCAATTCAGCACCGGAGCCCAACAGCATGGGTTGCCAGATTGGCTGAAACAAACAAAAATACAGTCCTTGCTGAAATCGTGTTTAGATCGCGTGGGAACCTGCCATGTCAGAAGCTTCTTCCGGGGGCGGGGGGGGGGTGGTGGTGGTGGTTTACTCTGTTATTCTTCTTAAATCCACCCTCTGGAACTGGAATCCAAGTGGTTAAGGTTCTGGGTACCTGATGGGAAGGTTGGGGAGTCAAGTCAAGTCAAAGTCAATGTCAAGTCAAGTGTCTTTTATTGTCATTTCTACTATACACAGTGGTACACAGTACACAGTAGAAACAAGATGTTCCTCCAGAACCCTGGTGCTACACCAAACAACAACATAGAGCTACAACACAACACAAACCTACATAAAGTGCATCGAGTGCAACCGAGTGCAAACAGTACAGACGAAAAACAGTACAGACAGTTTCACCCAGTTTGGGGCACTAACACAAATATTCAAATGTGGGTCTAATTTGGATTTGTGTTTTATTTACTGTACATGGTCATAAGTTTTAAACCACATGCATAAAAAGCCTTCCTGGATTTCCTGGTTTGAGATCAGTTCAACGCACATAAAAATTCCCACCTAATTAGAATCTAGAATTTGAACTCAAGATGTTTTACTCTGCGACTTTCCTTACAAAGTTTGTTCAATAATCTCCACATTTGGTGAACTTCATCTTCCAAGTAAAACTCCCAATAGGGAGAACGATAATTCGGACTATTCCAAATCGTTCGTCCCAAAACAGGAAGTAAGTCAGAATCTCAGCAAGGACTCTGCAGTCTGAGACAAAACAGATCAGGCATCTCCAGACCTCAACCCCAGTCTACGCAACACACTTTTCCCGCAAGTGGAATCTACTGGTCAAAAGTTACAATCACTTGTGCAAAATCGGAATTAACTAAATGGTATTATTGGGTATCTTCCTACAAATCTTGTCCGGTCTCACCCAGGATTCGCTGTACATCTTCTTGACACATTGCTACCCATCTTATCTTTTCTCTACAGTTCATGGTTGAAGCATGCACGCTATGAGGAACGCTAAAATCCATAAAAACGCTTAAAGTAATGGCTCTGTTCTCCTGATTAGGCAGCAGTTGTTAAACATCTGTGGATGTGTAGCCACAGAATCCGTGTGCTTGGTCACTGAAAAAGCTGCTTGCTGCTTAAAATGTTTTGAACTGCTTGTTCATGTGTCTGGAAAGCCATATGTTACATTGAAGATACTGGATATAATAAAAAAATGACTTTTTCAGCCATATGTGTTTTTTTCCTCAAACTGTGAACAATTGTATGGGACGTCTGTGGATGTGTAGCATGAAACTTTCCCTTTACTTGAACTCTAGAACCCAAACCTTTCCCAGCATGACAAGGCGCCTGTGCACAAAACCAGCTCCATCAAGATATGCTCTCCATGGGTTGAAAGTTGTGCAATATCCCCTGCTGTAGAGCTCAAAACCCTATGAACACCTTTGGAAGGAATGTGAACACAAGATTGCACCTCAGGCCTCCTCACCTACATCAGTACCCAAATTGTACTATTTTGGCTGAATGAATCTCCACAAAAAATAGTGGAACATCTTCCCTGAAGAGTGGAGGGATGACGGTCAATGGAGACTAGATGTGGAATGCTCAGGTGTCCACAAACGTTTATCCATATAGTGTAGATTATAGAATAAAAATCCGGGATATGTGTCTAAAGTCTTCTATTAATTTTGTGTTATTTGGGTGGATCATTATTATATTTAATTTTCATCAATCAATCAATTACATTTGATGTTTACTAGATTTTGTAGAGATTTGTTCCACTCATGCAGAGACAAGGGTTTTAGTAAAGAGTAAAGGGTAAATATAAAACTTAAAAAATAGAAATATATATATATATATATATATATATATATATATATATATATATATATATATATATATATATATATATATATATATATAATTTTTTTTTTCCTGAATTGTTGCATTCTGAACGGACCCTCTCTATGCAAAAGGGTTTATAGATGAAGATAAATGGAACTGATGGAACTGGTTCATGAAAATGGTTCATTTTCATCTGTATGGTTCATTACTGAATGTTCTGGGAAGTTTATTGGATTAATACTAAATCAGCTTTTCTATAAAGTCTACCAGAACCAGCTGTAACTTTTTGTGGCTATAGGAGCAATAGCAGTGTACAAAATCTGGCAACCCAGCCTACAGTGCAGCCTGAATGAAGGAGTCTTTCTTGTCTTTGGGAAACCACCAAGAAGGAGAAGACACAGCTACAGAAGTACATACTCTGCTGGAAACATCTACTTGTACACCATTGATTGTGGTTTTACCCTTAAGGCTCAATAAATAAATAAATAAAAAGGAAATCATTCTGGGAAAAATCCGAACATACTAATTTAATAAAACACACAACATTAAAAGGCCATGATGACTTTATTGGAGCAGGATATGCTCATAGACCACGTGTGAAACAAAGGGAAATGAATAGAGGTTGATTTCGAGAGGGTGACCCATAGGGGCCACTGCATTACTGCATTTGGAGGAGTGATGAGGTGGCTGTTTTTATGAAGCAGTGGATAATAGCGTAGGAGATATTTAGGGGATTAAAATAGAAGAAGATGTGACATTACAATTACATACATTCAGTTTGAAAACCGTTTTATTTATAGGTATTTGCAACCCACGTATTGCAGAAACGAGGATCCACCAAGAGACTAGAAGCAGCTATGAGACACCTGAAACAAGAACTGAAAAATCCATTAATGAAACTTGGCTCATTGGTTAAAATGTATTATTCTGGTCAAGGCTGCAGAGGATAACGCGGATATTCCAGAAATACTGGGCACAAACCAGAAGGTCATCATGAATGTACCTCATAGATCTGCATTTGATCTCACTTCCTTCTGTATTCTACAGCAGTGGTTCCCAACCGCGTGGGTCAATTGGCACCGGGCCACACAGAAAATACATAACTTACATTATTTCTGTTTTATTTATTATCTGATTCTGAACGATATTTTATTTTGGAAAATGACCGGATTCTCTCCTTCACATCTGTCTATGACTCACTCTTGATGCATGTCATGATGCCTCGGTCACATGTCTTACCTCCATCCACTACCTTCTTAAAGGGGCTCCGGCCGCTAACACATAATACATTACTGCTAAATTCAAACCCCCAAGCGAGCAAAATGAACAAATAACAACACAGTGGATTCACATTTATTATTTTATTTAGAAAATACCAGTTTTTATGCTCGTATCATTTTATTTAGTTGTATTTATCCGCCACACTTTAAAGGCCGGTCCGTGAAAATATTGTCTGACATTAAACCGCAAAAAAGGTTGGGGACCGCTGGTCTACAGTGTGGGGTTCAGTCACCAAGATTCACAGCTTTTCTTTACCCCGTGATTAAAAAAGTTTCGAGTCTACCACTGTTTACAAAAAGTACTGTTTATCTACGTTTACACACTATCACCTTAATAGTCGTCTTGCTCAGCAATACAGCGATCCTAGCGTTCCTGACCCTTCTGGAATGAGCAATCCGAGGAACGACCGATTTCACAAAATGTTGTTGATTAAAAAGTAAAATATTTGAGTTAAAGTAAAAGTCTTTCCAAATGAAAACACCTCAGTAAACACCTACAGAAATGCAATAAAAGCTACTCAAGTACAGTAACAAATGACATTTACTCCGTTACAGTCCACCGCTGATTATAAACCCTGCAAGATTTGGCAATTTTAGGGATTGTTGTTGTTTTGGAATTAGGGTCCCTGGTGGTCTAGTGGTTAGGATGCGGCGCTCTCACCGCTGCGGCCCGGGTTTGATCCCCGGTCAGGGAACCAACCCCAGCCATTCTTAGTGCTGGTTCCAAGCCCGGATAAATGGGGAGGGTTGCGTTAGGAAGTCAAACATCCTAAATCAAACATGCGGATGATCTGCTGCGGCGACCCCTAATGAGAGAAGCTGAAAGAAAGTTTTTAGTTGTTGTAATGGACTTACATCCTTAGACTTTTCTAACTCTCTGTTGTGAAGTCACTACATTCAGGTGATCCCCAGAGTTCACAAAGAGATCCTGATTGATCAGAGCACAACTTTCAGAACATTTTAAATCGATCTGCATCAGCGTATATCATCTCCAAACTGGTGAATGATTGAACCATACTCTTAAAAACATGATGGGTTGGAGACCTTTATCCTCCTGAAACTTATTTCTTCTCTGTTTATATCATGTATTTGTGCATTTTAAAATAAAATGTGCTGCAATTCCTCCCGACAGCGTTTCAGACTGATGGGATCCGAAATCTGTATCCTAGTGAACCAGTGCTGATGCGATTGTTGTAGAAGATTCATGCATTCGTACCGAACCGTTTCAGTACAGGGCTTTCGGGTCGGTGCGCACGTGTCCTGATTGCAATCCTTTTTACATGTGGAACATCTGTAAAAGCTGACTTCCTTCACCAACACATTAAGAGGCAGACCACAATTTTGTTTAATCACGCTGCCACTTCCTGTCATCGCCCAACGTTTCTAACCACAGTCTCGCCATGTGGATTCTTTTGCATTTTATGTCCAGCTTTCAGAATTCCTCTGAAAAGGAGAAAATCCTGACAATTCCGCATATCGAGGGAGTGAATGAATGAAGATGAAGTCTGAAGTCTGCTGAAATATTTAGAACAGTTAAGTACTGTTAAGAAAAAGCAAACTGATTTACAAAATAATGAACAATCTAGTTTTAAGTAAATGAGACTAAGTCGAATTTGTTTGAAACAAGTGTTTTAATGGATATTTAAAGACATTTTCTTCTTTTTTAAAGCCTAGATATGATTTCCTATTTCAAGGAATCTTACCAGGTGTAATTATCTTACAGCACTGGCAGATATTTTGACTTGTTTCTAGTCGTATCTTCTTAAATCATACCTTTATGCTGAAATCAGTAGAACAGTTAAGTAGATTGTATCTTTATCAAATTAAATATTAAATGTAAAACACACACACACACACACACACACATCTCAAATAGAGTCTAACAAATGTAAATTATTTTATATCGTTTTTTTTTATTTGATCAATTTAATTTGTGGTGATTTAATCGATTACTCAACTGAATCAATATAATAAAAGTAGCGTATTGCATTCATTTGATTTCATATATATTTTTTATCTGTATATATTTTCTTTAAAGCAAGCAGGCATTTTATTTAAAATGGTTTTCAAAATGTAAACTGTTGATATTTACTAATGTTAATAATAATAATAATAATAATAATAATAATAATAATAAACAACAGCATTAATAAAATAAGACAAGCAATTTTATATTTTGACTCTGGGGTTCTTATCAGAAGGTCGAGAGTTCAAGCCTTGGTATCCCCAATATTGGGGCCCCTGAGCATGGCCCTCAGACACCTTCTGAGTGCTGCATCATGGCATTTTTAACTGCATAAATTAGGGCCAGTCTAATGAAACAATAACATCGCTCGAACAGATATCGAAAAGCGATGGATGCTCATTCAGAACAGAATGAATCAGCAGGTATAAACTTGTGTATGTGTGTGATCGAGATTGTGCCACAGAAATGGGCGAAATAAAATTTAAATACCCCTAAAGACACACTAGATCTGATAACAGGCACTTGCAAAACGATTAGATATTACCTCTCAGTGCCATTTTAGCAACATATTAATCAGGTACTGGTATATTATAATACCATAAAATGTGATATTAAATATTACGCTCTAATAAATTCTAATGGGCCGCAATCAGACTGGAGTTAAGGGTGTAGTGAAGATTCACAATTTCAAGTTGTGAAAAAACTACGCAGGAGCAGATTGTGTATGATTATTATGATTGTTTTAAGATTATTTACTGTTTTTTTTTCTTAGTTAGCTACTTAGTTAGTAAGTAGCTAACTTACTAACTAAGGGGGTGGGGGTGGGGGTGGGGGTTGGGTTGCCAAATCAAACATGCGGATCACGAATACAGATGATCCACTGTGGCGACCCCTAATGGGAGAAGCCGAAAGAAAGTTATTTTTAAGAAGAATTAGTTAGTAAGAATAAAAGCAATTTTTTTACCTGCAAATTAAAATGTCATTCGAGACATTGTATTTTTTAAGACTTTATTTTAGCTGTAATTAGTGGTTTTAAGGTTGCAAAGTAAAAAATGCTCAATAATCACACTTAGGACTTTGTAAGCACGATTTATTCCAACTACTTGTTTTATGGCAACGCCAACCCCTTTTTTTTTACAACCAAATAACAAATTATAACTTCAGTAGTAAGTCAGCACGCTCTTTCCAAACATTATCCAGTATGTTTGTTTTTTTGGAATTTACTTATAGCTCTTTACTGACGTATTCTGTCGTTTGATATTAATTTCTCATGTTGAATATCTTTTAGTGTTCAATTACGACAAAATACATTCAATGTTGTTTTACGAGGAGCAGCAAGTAATGATTTCGCTTTGTTTTTTTTGCAATTGAATCCTGATTTTAATAGTAAACTTGTTTTGAGCTGAAATGCTTCGTCTCATTTTAAAACAGAAAATATAGTGATGATTCTTATATTGTATGGTAGCAATGATTTTAAGATCTTTCACACAAATGAAGAAAAGAAAATTGTTTAAAAAATAATCAACAGTAGTTTTAAGTTAATTACACTAAGTTGATTGCTTGGAACAAGTGTTTTAAGTCAAGTCAAGTTTATTTCTATAGCGCTTTTCACAACAGACATTGTCTCAAAGCAGCTTTACAGAATTTAAGAGTGAAGGTGAATGGTGTGTATTTATCCCTGATGAGCAGCCGTGGCGACTGTGACCCGGAAAAACTCCCTTAGATGTTATAAGGAAGAAACCTTGAGAGGAACCAGACTCAAAAGGGGAAACCCATCCTCATTTGGGTGATTTAATGGTTATTTAAAGTTTTGTTTTTTTTCTAAAGCCTAAATATGTTTTTTTTTTATTTCGAAAAATCTTACCAAGTGTAATTATTTTGATTTGTTTCTAGTCGTATCTTACGGTGGTCGAATAGTGCAAAACACATTAACAAATCAGAAAACAAATTGACAAATTAGAAAACACTAACAAATCCGAAAACAAAATAACAAATGCAAAAACATAATAGCAAATCTGCAAACACAACGACAATTTAGACAAAGTGGAAAAAGTAGGTATGGTTTGTGAATGGAAACTTACCGATCATTGGACGAGACACCTGTCATTCAAGATATACAGGAAGTGTGAAATCTTATAACTTTGTTTCTTGTACATGTGTAAAGTTCTCCGTTTACTATAAACTATTTTTTATTTCGATTAGTGCACCTTCAAATATAAAAAAATAACAGAAGTAAACATTGGCAAGCAAGGAGAAACTGCAATTAATTCAAATCTACTTTGAGGAAGGACATTCATATGCAGTGATGTTGGAGATGCTGCAGTATATCATCACATAAAGATTAGCCTGTGCACTTTTACACATATGTTCCAACTTTCTCCTGCCGCAGACTGTTGAACTTCCTGTATATCTTAAATGACAGGTGTCCCGTCCAATGATCAGTAAGTCTTTCATTTGCTAACTATACCTACCTTTTCCGGTTTGTCTGAATTGTCGTTGTGTTTTCAGATTTGTTAACATGCGTCTGTATTTGTTATTTTGTTTTTCGAATTTGTACATTTGTTTTTGGATTCATTTTGTATTTGGATTTGTTAATGTGCACATTCCCTAGAGTAGGGATGTGGTACCTCAGTGCATGAGATGGTGGACTTTGGATTGGAAGGTTATGAGTTCAGTTCCCACCAAGCTGTCACTGTTTGGGCCCTGAGCATCTCGTTTAACCCTCAAGTCTGTCTGAATATGGGAGTCTGCTAAATGACATAAATGTAATTTACACTTTAATTTTATTCATTTACTGCATTTAACAATTGGTTCATTGCGAGTGACAACGATGGACAGGATTAGAGATGAGTTTATTAGAGGGACAGAGCATGTAGGATGTTTTGGAGACAAGATGAGGGTGATGTGATTAAGATGGTTTGGACATGTGCAGAGGAAAGAAGAAGGAATGCATTTAACAATGGATGTTGTCCCAAAGCAGCTTTACAGAAATAGATAAACAACAAATAAAAATTTGAAATGATTAAATTAGTCCCTATATGTTTATCCCTAATGAGCGAGTCAGGAGAAACTCCCTGAGATGGTATGAGGAAGAAACCTTGAGAGGAACCAGATTTAAAAAGGAACCCATCCCAAAAATGTCCATTTATTACAGTTCCATCATTGTTGAAGTCATCAGCTATTCTCTGAAGGAGACTTGAGTGCAAAACTCTTCATGATGATTGTAGCCCCAAGCCATAATGGTATTCAGACATCAGAACTGATGCTATTCTTGAACTGTAAGAACTTAGAAATCCTTCTCGTCTGATTCATCCTTTGAAATAATATTCAGAGAGCATAGGTGAACTCAATCAGGACCGTTTCATAATAATCATTAAGGGAAAAAAACATTTACGGACTATAAAAACTTAAAGAAGGTGTGAACTTGAGAAGCTTAACCAATAAACCATGCTAGCATTTCATTACCTTTGTGTCTCATGGCCATATTATTAAATTGCTTGGGCAATTTGGTTTATGTTTGTGGAAGGAACTAATAAATAAAAGAAATATTTGTATAGGCTTTCTTGTTATTTCTGCTGCAAATCAAAGAAGTTCATGCTGTTAACGATCGATATAATGAGATATATATATATATATATATATATATATATCTCATTATATCGATCGTTAACAGCATGAACTTCTTCAGCAGTTTGAGCTACAGGAGCTCGTCTACAGGAGCTTGTCGGACCACACAGACCAGCCTTCACTCCCAACGTGCATCAATGAGCCTCAGGCCGCCCACGACCCTGTCGCCGGTTTACCACTGTTCCTTTCTTGGAGCACTTTTGATTGATTCTGACCACTGCAGAACAGGAACATTTCACAAGAGCTGCAGTTTTGGAGATGCTCTGACCCAGTCGTCTAGACGTTACAATTTGTCAAACTCGCTCAAATCCTTAGACTTGCCCATTTTTTCCTGTTTCTAACAGGTCAATGTTCACTTGTTGCCTAATAAAGCCCACCCATTAACAGGTGCCATGATGATGAAATAATCAGTGTTATTCACTCACTGGTCATAAGGTTAGAAGGTCATAATGCCTGTGTAAGGATGGTCACATCTGTTCATGATCCTAGAACCCGACAACTGCCATGCAACTTCATGAGGCCAGACCCCTGACCTGATTGGTGTGCTTTACAACAACATTGCCAAGGGTATAAAAAAATTAACTAGAGTTAGTGCAGTGTCGCTGTGGCTACTCACATCGTACCGGAAATATGATGTTTAGCAGGAAAACTCTAAAGAATCCAGAGTGCTAGCGTTAGCCGCTAACCAGGAAGTGGCTCGCCGGCTAATGCTAGTGCTATAGATTCTTCTGCGCTTTACTTCCTGCTTCAAGAATTTCTCTTATAAGCAGAAAATCCTGACAATTTCTCATATTGAGGGAGTGAATAAATGAAGGATAGCAGAAGTTAAGACTTTTTTAAAGTGTGCTGAAATAAGTAGAACAATTAAATAGATTATATCTTTAAAAAATTTTATATTTAAATGTAACACACACACACACACACACACTTATACACACTTACATACACATCTGTATTACTCAAATGGGGTCTAACTAACGTAAATTATTTTGTTAAAATATTCCATTAATTTATTTTAATTTAGTCAAATTTATTTGTGGCAATTTAATTGATTACTGAATGTAATCAAAATAATAAAAAGTCTATTGCATTAATTTGGTTTATTATAATACATTTTTTTAATAACATTTTATACAATATTATTTTATATATTCTTTAACCAACCAGGCATTTTATTATTATTTTAATGTAAACTGTAGCTGTTTACAAATTTTAATAATAATAAACTGCATCAATAAGAATAATTAGTCTTTACACATTTCATTGAGTCATAAGTCTATATCAGAAATTATTTCTATTTTTGACCAATCATAATCCCAGATATAAGCCCCACACTTGTTTCCACTGCATTCCCAGAGGGATTCTTTTGTTCATCTTTTACTGAGAACGTGATTTTCTGGGCTCAGTATATGTGCTCTGGGTTTATTATTTTCAGACGCTGCATTGTTCATTTATATTTCTTTTTTCTCTTGACCTTGCACACTGATCCATCTGTATTCCCCGTGTCCTAATTATCGGCCCGGCAGCAGGACAGAAGACCTGCTCTGATTTAGCAATTATCATCAACTTCACCCACATCTCTCAAGAACAATTCGCACAATGTCACGAATTCCTCCTGTAAGGACGAGTAACGTAATGACACTCTCTGGCTCTGTATCTGTTCTCCCAATGTATTTCGATTTAAACAGGAATGTAGGTGGTGGCTCAGTGGTTTAGATGTTGGACATCTGATCAGAAGATCATGAGGTTAACCTTAACCCTCAATTGCTCATTTGTATAGATGAGATAGTTATAAGTTGCTCTGGATGAGTGCCTGCTAAATGCCATAAATGTAACTGTCTGGTGGAGGTGGTAATTTAGTGGTGACGGCATTGGATTTTGCAGTCCGAGGGCATGAGTTCAAATCCCAGCCACACTAAAGTGCCAATCCTGGGGCAAGGCTATTAACCCCATAGCTGCTAAGTTGTATGAATAAGGTAAATGTAAGTCACTCTCAATAAGGGCATCTCCCAAATGCCATAAATGTGAATGTCCATTGATACCCCAAGGCTGCAAGCAGTGACCAACTCTTCTATAAATTAAATAAGTATCTTCTTCTTCTTTCAGCTGCTCCCTCTAGGGGTCGCCATAGCGGATCATCCGTCTCCATACACCCCTGTTCTCTACATCTGACTCTTTCAAACCAACTACCTGCATGTCTTCCCTCACCACATCCATAAACCTCCTCCTTGGTCTTCCTCTTTTCCTCCTTCCTGGTGGCTCCATCCTCAGCATTCTTCTACCGATATACCCCATGTCCCTCCTCTGCACATGTCCAAACCATCTCAATCTTACCTCCCTCACCTTGTCTCCAAAATTTCCTACATTGTATGGTCTCTAAACCATACATCATCGCAGGTCTCTCATATTTGGTATATAATAATCCTGTAAGGATGAACGTTTGATAGATTTGCTCATATTCAAGATAATGTTGCTCACCAACATATTTTTTATTTGCAGTGTGTTTTTGTATTTGCTGTGTTTGTAAACAAATGCAATGACAATGTGTGTAAAGTCCAGACTTCTGATGTTAATTCTTTTTTTTATAATACAAACGTTACAAGGAAGCGCATCGAGCTATTTTTAAGCGCAGTCCTCCTCGGGGGGTGGGGGGAGTGATTTATTCGATCTGCTAAGTTCTTTTTGTGACAATGCGTCATTAACGTGTGCACAAATGAGGCACCAACAGGTCTCGAGTTATTTATGAACATGGCCTTCAAAAGCGTTTTCGAAATCATTAATGCGCATTAAGCAGGTAAATCAGAGACGGAGCAATAACATCAAATCAAACATAAACACATCAAAATAATATACATTATATGGCAAACATTTTTGGACACCTGATAATAAGATTCCTATGTGCTTTTTGGATATTCCATTCCACAGTCTTCATTTTCCCTTATAATAACCTCCACTCTTCTGAGAAGATGATTCACCAGATTTTGTGGAGATTTGTGCTCATTCAGCCAGTTAGTACAGTCAGGTACTTATGTAGGTGAGGTGAGGAGGCCTGGGGTGTAATCAGCTGCTTTCCAATTCATCCCAAAGATGCTCAAGAGGGTTGAGAGCTCTTTAGCAGGCCGCTCAAGATCTTCACTCCAACACATGGTCTCCATATGTTCATGGAGCTGGTTTTGTGGAACAAATAGGAAGACATTTCATGCATCCAAAACATCCTGTACAACTGTGTGCCTTAAATATCGTGCAAAAGAACCACATATGGCTGGAAAAGTCATGGTTCCTGTAACATTTGGCCATAATTGTACCACATACACATCTTTCATAAGGCACTGTTACGTTCCCACCTTGGCCAAGCCTAGGGAAGTGTGGGAACAATAACCATTTAGATGTTACGGGTTGTTTGGATAAAAAGCAGGACCAGAGTTTAGAGTAGTTATTGTTTTAATGGTCAAGTGCAGTAAGGTAAATAATCGATTTCCAAAAGTGTTTCACAGAGTCAAGAAGACTAGACTCACACTGGCAAAAGAACATGGACAGTGCCAAAGAAATTAACATAAGAAAAAAGGTCTACCCTATGCTGTATTTTGGAAGCTTAACCTAACTAACAAACAGCAACAGACTAACTGACTACACTGAGATATGCTACAAGAAAATACAGTGGGTGGCACCTGCCCTCTAACTAGGGTGTCTACACAATAGCAAAACCTACGTGGTGGAATGTAGGTGCACGCATATTCTTACCTGTTCCTCAACCAGGTGAGCTAGTAATCAAGACAACTAGCGACAACTACCAACAAGCTTTTGCTCTTCTTTCATTCCTTCCCCTTTCATTTTCCCCTCTCATTTCCCCCCCTGGGGACTTCAGGAGCTGCTTTTAAATGGAAGGCTTCGCCTCCTCCGGTCGGACTCTTGCTCATCATTGGTCCTTTTTCCAGGCCTCCATTTCAATTACCAGGTAGCTCCACCTATAGATAGTAAAGAATGAAGAAAAGGGGTGAGGGGGAGAGCAGTAGAAAAAAAAACAGCTAACATGTAAGAGGCACCGTAATGGTAAATGGTTCCTGCTGTTGCTAAATGTAATTTCAATTCATATGTAATCATTTCTAACCATATTTATTCTACAGAATGTATTTATTTTGCCTTACTATTTTGTGAATGGAGGTCAGAGCTGAAGGGAGTGAAAAACAGAAAAGTGTGTTCGTAAAGATCACACAAATTTTTTTATTTAAATTTTTTACTATCAAGTATTCTCTGTTGCAGTGGGTGACAGAGTGGAATAAAGGAGATGAGAGAGAGAAAAACCAGGCACAGGTGTGTGATCCTTACCACCCATTTCCTCCAGCTCTTCTCTTCATTCACAGAGTGGCACTTGCCACTGCTATAATAATAATAATAATAATAATAATAATAATAATAATAATAAACAATACAATAAAAATAATAAAAGTAATTATTATTAATAATAATAATAATAATAATAAAATAATAAATTAATTAACAAATAAAATAATAAATAAAAAATACAATAAAAAATAATAAAAGTAATTCATACATAAGGATAATAATAATAATAAATAATAATAAAAAAAATAAATAAAAAATAATAATAATAAATAATAATAATAATTATTATTATTATTATTATTATTATTATTATAAATATAATATAATAAATAAATTTGGATAAATGTGAAAAGATATCAGTTAACTACAGTTTACTACAAGCTCTGAATCCCACCACTGCCAAGTTACTATTGCTGGGCGCTTGATCGAGGCCCTAATTTTTAAATTGTTCAGGTGTATAAAAAGAAATAATTGTAAGTTGATCTGAATTTAAGTGTCTGCTGATATCAGTTGATATCAAATATGATTTCAAACATCTGCTGCAATCTTCAAAAAATTAGTAAAATCATTATATAAAACTACGATGTCAGTTTATTAGTAACCCTGTCTACACTAAACTCTAAATCACGATGCATATATTATCAATAAACTGTCATAAGATATGCCATTTTGGTCGCATCACTCACTCCTGGAACAAAGTCAAACGAAACTTCCTTTCTTCCTCCCTACTGCTGTTTAATACACGTTTTAAGAAAAAGTGCAGTGTGTTTGTTCAGATGAACGCTGAGCGCGGTTCCTGAGCTCCTTGCATGCTAATTGTGCATTATTGTGGTAGACGGAGAACCCTGGGGTTTCTAATATAACCACGAGGCGTCTTGAAATGGAATGAGAACGTTTTTTTTTCTCTCTCTTGTCACAAGGTGATATTTGAGGACGACGACAACAAAAATAACTTCAAATGATCTGTTTTTTCCCCTGAGATTTTCCAGAAAAGTAGTTGATAACAAACTGAATAGAATAGTGTTTTTTTTATATGTGCTATTTAGAAAGAAATATTTTTTTTGCCAACCCATAACTCTGTGTGTATAAGAGTGAAATTAAGCCGTCACTCCGGACTTGGCCTGACAGCCTACAGGCTAAATGAGGATCGTTGACGTAGCATAAAAACGCTTCTCTCTCTGGCAGTTCTCTTCAACACTGAGAAGACAAAACACAACACTGATAGGAGAGAAGGTACTGCTGCGGTCGTAACAACTCGCTCGGGCAAAAGTAAAAGTAGTGATCAGGGGGTGGAAAAAAGATTTCTCAGCTACGAGTAAGTCGTCACATGGACTAGCGAAGAGCAGCCTCAGGAGGAAATCCATAACTGCCTGGTTTGGAAAATGCAACATCGAAACCCTACGGTGAATGATGAGGACAGCTGAGAAGATTAGCGTTTGTCTTCCCTCTATCACAAATATTTACACCACATGCTGCATCCACAAAGCCACCAGCATTGTGGACACACACACACACTCTCTTTATCCTCCTGCTGGCTAGAAAACAGTACAGACGCATTCAGGGTCTTTAGTTAGACTGTGGAAGTTTCTGCCCCATGCTATCCAGACTTTCTTTACCAGGGATTGGAATGAAACACACACACACACACATGTACACACACGTTCAATAAAATTCAATTCAGCTTTATTTGTGGAGCGCGTTTAACAATGGACATTGTCCCGAAGCAACTTTACAGAGATAAAGTTTGTTCCTTATAAGTTTATGAGAAAGTGGCCTCCAGAGGAAACCTTGAGAAGATTGTCACAGAATTCCTTTCATTACAGCTCCAACATTATTGAAGTGTACTGTTCAGTAATCAGCATCAGAAATAGCTTCATTACCACACACAAGGAGTTTGTCTTGGCATCAGATGCTTAAATATGGTTCTGTTACTGCAAACTGTAGTCCTGAATCATTGTAGCAGACTGGTGATATTACAGTTTTTCTCAGTCGCTTTGGAGCGTTTCTCAGATCAGAAATGAAATTTCTCAGATCTACTTGTTCAACCTCCACATCATGTCGTCACTCGTGCTCATCATAAGAACATTTCGTGTTGTTTTGATCAAATTGCGAACGCTTTTGTACATCATTTAATGGATTGTGTACGAGTGTCTGCTGTTTCCTACATTATCAGTTGTTTATGTTCATGTTGATCAAAATATATTCTACTGGTTTCACCTGAATAGTTTTAACCCCCAAAACATCTCAGCATCAGTTCACTGTATGTAAAATGATTAAACCAGTCGTCATCATCTGTTATCTAAAATCTATATTAAACTGTTTTTTGTAAATGTGTTGAACTGATGAATCTTGAACGTCACTAACGAAGGCGAGTGAACGACATCAGATCAACCAATAATCAACCAGTTCTCTAAAACAGGTCAAAGGTCAATCTGGTAAAGCTTCAGTTGGAGAGTGATTACAGACAAAACACAGAAATCTGAAACTGTGCATCACACTGACAACATGAATAAACATTTTGTTTGGGAACAATGACAAAAGGGCCTTTTCATTCTGATGGGAATGAGATGTTCACTGACACAAATACTCAATGAAAGAAGGATTTTTGAAAAGTACAGACTTTTGCAAGAAATCCAATGTATTGTGCTGTTTGTACACATTGTTATGAGAAATGCACTGACTGGTTTGCAAATATTGTGGATGATTAAAAAAACTGTAATTACAGTCCAAATCCAGTAAAGATCCATACAATTACTGAATAAAATGAATATTAACAGTCTGCTACTGTGGTTCAGGACCATAGTTTGCATCAACAGCTCTGCATTTAGTCGCCTACCACTAAGCATTAGAGCTCAACAACGATTCTCTGACATAATGACTTAAGGATGAGTTTCGTTGTTAAGTCCGGATCCTTTCAAGGTTTCTTAATCATACATCTCAGGGATTCCACAGTCACCACTGGATCACTCATTAGACATAAACTTACAATTATAAGAAAAAACTTATAGGCAGTAAATGTATGCATTCTTTCATTAAACTTTATAAACTCTTTATGCGTAAAGCTGCTTCGAGGCAATGTCCAATGTTCAAAGTGCTCTACAAATCAAATTAAATCAAATTGAGTATATTACGCATGTGAGCTTTTGACCGAGTGAAATGCTGAAATGGTGAATTAAAAGCTGAAATAATTCGGTCTCTGCTCTTACAAATAGTCTTTATAGCGCCGGATTGGGTTGCCATGTATAGCAACTTGAAGCATTGTGAAAAAATGCTAATCTTGGATGAAGAATGTTCATCCGTCCCACCTGTCTCATGTGTCTCCACATATCTCGGCATTTCTAATAACCAGGTGGGGTCTAAAAGGTAGAATTTCAAATGGTATTTTTTACATGATTTAAAAAATAATAAAATAAGAAAATGTATTTCCTATTGACACATGCTGTCTTTTAATTGGCTTGCAGCCAAGATAAATATTAAACTATTTATGCTTAAAACCCATAATAGATTATAATCTAAATAATAGTAATAATTAAAAAATTATATAAGTGACCCGAATGAACCGCGATCTCAGGTGCAGTATCTAGAATACATGCAGTTCATTACTTTCCACACCTTCCACTGATGTCTACAGAAGGCCAGTGATTGACAGTGCTGTGATTTCTGACACATAAGAGCCCACTTTGAGCTCATTTGTCACGATGGCGGAAGAGGAGGAAGAGAAGGAGGAGGAGAAGTGCACCTTTTATTCAGTGAATTGTGATTTTGTCCGATCCAATGTCCAATCAGGTTATTATTTCTCCGCTTCATCACACAATTATCTTTAAACCCTGTGACCTTATTGTAGTGTATGGACAATGGTAACAGCCTACAATCTTCACTTCTTTACTTATTGCTTTATTTTTTATTTGTTAATAGTATAATCCAATACACGATTACATAAAATATAGTACTAATACTAGTCCTAAAACTAGTCCTCCTGTTTAAACCAGGAAACACCCAGGATCTAAAAACTGGCCCACTCTCCATCATCACCCTTTTTCCCTGCACAAATCACACTTTTCGTGCTACGGCACATTATACACTGGACTTGCACAGCACAGTGCACTTTACATTTCATATTTTCTTTTTCATATTTATTTCATATTTTTATATTCTTATTTTTATACCACACCATTCCGCACAAGGACACTTTACACCACACCTTACTGCACACGGACACTCATGGACAATCAAAAACCATGCCTAACTTGTTTACTGTTGTTTACTGTTTAACTGCACACTGCCATAAACATTGTTTGTGTATGTGTATATATATGTATATATGTATATGTATGTATATATATATATATACATATATATTTATATATATTTATATCTTTATTTATCTGCCTTCTTTTTCTTATTATATTTTTCTTTTTAAATTTCGTTATTATATTTATAATTTTTATTCTCCTTTTACCCCATTTTATTCCCTCATGCCGGACCGTCGTTAAAAGCATTTCACTGCATGTCGTACCCTGTATGTATGTGTATGTGACAAATAAAATTTGATTTGATTTGATTTGATAATAGTATAGTCTAATACACCAGTATATTGCAAATTTCAATTTTACTCTGTGCACATCTATACCCTGATTTTCGTTTTCTGATTTTAATTTTAAAATCTATCCTGTAGTCTCAAATCTTCTACCCCTAAATCTCCTACATTGTATACTAAGGTCCAAGGATGTTCTTCTCAATCTTATGGACACTTATTTAGCAAATATCATCAACAACTACTTGCACAAGGGAGGAGGAAGCAGTAGCTTAATGGTTAAGACTTTGAATTTGTGATCCTGAAGGTTGTATGTTTAAATCCCAGCTCCACCAAGCTGCCACTATTCAAACATAAAGGCTCAACCTTTGTGAACCTGACAGCATGTGGGGAATTGGTAAGGTAGTGGAAGTCTTGGACTTTTAAATCTGAAGGTCACCAGTCAAATCTCAGCTACACTAAGCTACCACTTGGGGCTTGTGAACCAAGCCCTTAACCTCGTAGCTGCTCATTGTAACACTGAGGTAATTGTAAGTTGTTCTTGATAAGGGTGTCTTCCAAATGGCACAACTGTAAATGTAAGTAAATGGGGGATAGTTTGAAATTCTACACATTGAACCCCACGTGGTTAGCAGCAATGTCTGAGATATATAAGACAGATCAACATTCCTCATCAGTGATTTTTATTTTGTCCAAAACACTACATGCTTCATGTTACCATACATGGCAACCCAGTTTGGGCCCTTGAGCAAGGCTCTTAACCCACAACTGCTCAGTTGTATAAATAGAATAGTTGTTAGTCACTATTGGGATTTATTTAGGGCATCTGCCAAATGCAATTGAGGAATTATTTACATTAACGTCTCTTTAAAATGCACTAATAAGGCTACTCTCAGGCTGCCATGAGGACTGGGCTCTAAAGGGGCTAAAACTCCAGAGGTTACACTGAAGTTACTGTCCGGAGAGTCAGACACAGGTGGTAAACTGTTCTGCTTAACACAGCATTAAAAACCAACACATCTGTCTCTCTTTTAAATCTCTGTGCCAAATGGTATGCAAAATAGATAGTGTTTTTGTGAATTATGAGTTTTTCATAGAGGCGTTTGATGTCAATCCTGCAGAGACTCTACTGTAGCAGTACAGGCTGTACTCAGGAGGAGAGAGAAAAACATATATAACACCTGAGATTTTCTGCCTGCTCTATAATTCATTATGTTACTTAACATTTCAGGGTAGATAGATGTTGAAAGGTATATCAATAGACAGACAGACAGACATGTAGACAGACAGACAGGCAAACAGACAGACAGACAGACCGATAGATAGATAGATAGATAGATAGATAGATAGATAGATAGATAGATAGATAGATAGATAGATAGATAGATAGATAGATAGATAGATAGATGTTGAAAGGTAGATCAATAGACAGACAGACAGGCAGACATGCAGACAGACAGACGTGCAGACAGACAGACAGACAGACAGACAGATAGATAGATAGATAGATAGATAGATAGATAGATAGATAGATAGATAGATAGATAGATAGATAGATGTTGAAAGGTAGAACAACAGACAGGCATCCAGACAGACCGACCGACCAACAGACAGACAGACAGACAGATAAGTGTAAGAGCATTATATATGAGAGCTTTATAAGAACATGTTATATTCTAGAGAATGGCTCTGTGTCATGTTGTTGCTACCCCATAGATTATTTTCCTGCATGCCCTGGAGGGTTTTATCTGTATTACAGCACAACCTTTTGCTTATGTTTTGTTTTTTTAGTTTTTATATAAAAAAAAAAACATGTCATCAGTTACATTAAACCTTGTACGTTCTTTTATTTAAGTTACAGTAGCAGCTGTTTGTGAACTTGTCTCTCCTTGTAATTAAAAGTCAATCCACAGCTCGTCTTGTTAATGAAAGGCCCAGAGTGTATCAACAATTACACTCGTTTTTAATCTGTTAAGAATAAGAGAGGCGTCCACTACATATAATTTAAGTCTTTGAATAAATGGTTGATATACAAAACTGTAATGTATTCGATCAAGCACATTCATATAAAACTGTGATTTTTTTAGCTGCTTTGCTGTTACAGGATGTCAGAGAAAACCCACTGACCAATCAGAATCAAGTACAATGTTACCCTAAGAACTGACATGCTGTATTTTGCAAATGAATACAAATAGGGAACTCAAACGATTCTTTAAGCGAGGCCGCCTCTGCAAAAGCTGCTGCTCTCTTCTCGTGTTGCACTTCAGACTTCAGCTTTCACTAGCATTCTCTCTACTTTGATTTCTATCTTTTTTCCTTTAAAAAACATATCTTAGCCCATTTTCCCTCCCGCTTCATTAACAACATCATCAGATCTTCTGCGAACGCAGTCAACTTAAAAACGAAATAATACGGCTGAAATGACTGCACTAAATTGAATTTCGGAGTGTTCATTCGTTCTTCGGCTGTATATTACCTCTACAATGCTTCGTTTAATCCATGCTCTTGCCTGTTAGCTGGAACATAAATAGAAAACAGTCTATTCATGTTTATTTTTTCATTTCATGTATCAATTAATTAAGCTCAGCTTTTTTTTGAGAAGTGATAAGTTCATACTGAAAGTGATCACATCACTATTCAAATCCCTGATGAGTTTCACCTCTACCTAATCTTTCTGCTTCTGCACTTCTAATTCATTGTTGGAGAAAAAAAGCACTACATGAAGTGGTATTTGACAAACTGCTCAGTGATGAAGCTGGACATATTGCAGTGATTAGATTTAATTCTAGAGTGCTTTATTTCAGTGCTTTCTATCTTCTCATTTATATGTACAGGATTGTGATATCAGGCTTTCATTTAAAAAAGGTTATTGACTGCATACTACAATAACACTACTGCAAAAGATAGATAGATAGATAGATAGATAGATAGATAGATAGATAGATAGATAGATAGATAGATAGATAGATAGATAGATAGATAGATGTTGAAATGTAGATCAATAGACAGACAGACAGACAGACAGATAGATAGATAGATAGATAGATGTTGAAAGGTAGATCAATAGACAGAGACAGACAGACAGACAGAGATAGATAGACAGACAGAGAGACAGATAGACAGATAGATAGATAGATAGATAGATAGATAGATAGATAGATAGATAGATAGATAGATAGATAGATGTTGAAAGGTAGATCAATAGACAGAGACAGACAGACAGACAGAGATAGATAGACAGACAGAGAGACAGATAGATAGATAGATAGATAGATAGATAGATAGATAGATAGATAGATAGATAGATAGATAGATAGATAGATAGATAGATAAGCACCACCTACATTTTATATGTCTATAGATATGACACTTGTAAGTTTTTTATATACAGTATATTAAACAAACTTCAGCTCTGCTCCCTTCTTCCCAAAAACACCACACCAGTCAGTCTACGGTGTACAAATTGTTTAGTTTGTTTTATTTGATGACTTTGTGATTTAAATAATGTGTGACTCTGAATTCAAGGAACTTTCCGACCTCATCGACTCTGAAAACAGTCCTCTATTTATTTGCTGCTAGTTACAGTATGATATGTAGAATCAGAATCAGAGGGAAAGCGAGTAGAGTGTGTATATTATGTTTTTCAGTCCTGAAGTGACATTTCCCAACCCACTTACTGGTTTTCTAAAAAACATTAAGAAAAACTAAACGATGAAATCTAGTGTTTGCTAACTAATGAACTTATCACTAATATTTGTAATGAACAAACCTCCTGCTTTAACATTTATTCTTCTGTTGCAAAAGCAAACTTTCAAGCAAAAAGTATGATGTTCTATCTACCAAACAATGGGATCAGTTTGATATATATGTATTTGACATATTTTGTGGACATCTGACCATAAAATGTTTCTACATATTTTAAGAAGAAGGAAGATCATAGAGTGACGTATAAGAGTGGAGGAAGGTGCACACAGGTGGACTATGCTCTATGCAGGAGATGCAACCTGAAGGAGATTGGAGACTCTAAAGTGTTGGCAGGGGGACAGTGTAGCTAGACAGCATCGGGTGGTGGTCTGTAGGATGGTTTGGAAGGTGAAAAAGAAGAGGAGGAGAGTGAGGACTGAAAAAAGAATAAAATGGTGGAAACTGAAGGAGGAAGAGTGTAGTGTGAGGTTCAGGGAAGAGGTCAGAGAGGAGCTCGGTGGTGGTGAAGAGGTGCTGGATGATTGGGAAACTACTGCAGAAGTGATAAGAGATACAGTTAGAAAGGTACTTGGTGTGACATCTGGAAATAAAAAGAAAGACAGAGACGTGGTGGTGGAATGAGGAAGTGCAGGAGAGCATAAGGAGAATGAGGTTGGAGAAAAAAAGTGGGATAGACAGAGTGATGAGAAAAGTAGGCAGGAGTAGAAGGAGATGCAGCAGCAGGTAAAGAGGGATGTGGCGAAAGCCAAGGAAAAGGCATATGCTGTATGTTCTATGCAGGAGCTGTAGGAGAAGTTGGACACTAAGGAAGGAGAAAAGGATTTGTAGCGATTGGCCAGGCAGAGGGACCGAGCTGGGAAGGATGTGCTGCAAGTTAGAGCAATAAAGGATGGAGAGTGAAATGTGTTGACTAGTGAGGAGAGTGTGTTGAGAAGATGGAGGGAGTATTTTGAGCAGCTGATGAGCGAGAAAAATGAGGAAGACAGAAGGTTGGAAGGTGTGAAGATTGTAAAACAGTGCATTGGATTAGTAAGGAGGAAGTGAGAGACAAAATGTTGTGCTTCTTTATGAACATCCAATTCCACATTGAACCTCTAATAATCTGGGAAGATGTTCTACTAGATATTGTGGAGATTTGTGGAATGAATTCAGCCACAAGGGTGTTAGTAATGTGAGGTACTGATCAGAGGTGGAAGTAATGAAGTATAAATACTTTGTTACTGTACTCAAGTAGATTTTTCGGGTATCAGTATTTTATTTTATTATTTATTTCTCAGAACTTTTTACTTTCTCAATACATTTTTACACAAATATCTGTACTTTCTTCTTCTTACGTTTTAAAAACAGACTCGTTACTTCAGTTTTAATCCATTTGGTGACATTCATTCCAAACAATTTTCTGCTTTCAACATGTTTTTTGTCATTGTGCGGTTTTTTAAATCTTCCACTGGTGTATCATTTCCTCTCACACACCACAGACGTAGACTAGTTTATGAAGCTCACAATGAGCAGTCAGAAGGCAGTAAGAAGTCTGAGGTTAACGTGGATGAGACAGAGGGAGTCAGTGATGAGAACATGACTGAGAACTGAGACATTCCTAATCACCTGATCATCATCATCATCTTTTCTCTGCTTGTGTTCTATATGGTGGATCTTCAGCCTGAACACATTCATTAGAGAACAACATTCTTATGTATTCATATATTAATATGACGTGAGGTTCAGTTACCAGCGTGACACTAAAACAGGTAGTAATAATCACTACTTTTTACTGAAGTTCATGTCAGAGTACAAACGTCTTTACTTTCACTTGAGTGAAAAAGTACAACTTGTACCAGAGTCTTTTAAAACATGAAGATCTGCACTTTTACTGAATGAATGATGTGTGTACTTTTGCCATCTCATGTACTGATGTAGGTGAGAAGGTGAGGAGGTCTGGGGTGCAGTCAGCATTCAAATTCATCCCAAAGGTTTTCAATAGGGTTGGAGCTCTCTAGCAGGAGATCTTCCAATCTTCCAACACATGGAAAGCATATCTTCATAGAGCTGGCTTTTCATATTTATTTTTGCAATTGTCATTTCAATTTAGCGTAAATAGCGCTCACGCTTTTTCGCAAGAAAATTTTTTCTTGAACCTCTGGTCATAAACTCACCACTCGTCTGCGCGTTTTCTTCCCAGAACGCGCTGTTTGTTTCGGTTTCTCATGCAGCTGTCATAAAAGTGGGTGTGAATGGAAAACAAGATGAGCCGGGAGTCGTGGGAGGTTTAACTCGGCCCGGGCCTTCAGGTCACTGCATGATGACAGGAGGAAAAAAAAACAACAACCTGAAAATAAAGCCAGCTGCAGGGGAAACACACTCGCTGCGTACTGTGTGCTACACGAAAGCCTGAGGGGTGGCGAGAAATAGACGTGAGCTCACGTGTTGGGTTTTAATTCTCCCGCTTTGAGAGAAAAAAATCGAGTCAAACGGCTTTTACGGTCATTTCAGCTGGTCCGGTACACGGTAAAATGAAAGAGCGTTCCTCCAGAACTACATACAGTGCATAGAACCAAAGCAGCTTTCCGTTTCTGTCTCCAAACCTTTCCAGATCTTTCTCCACAGGTAGAGGTGCGGTAAAGAAATTACACTATATGAACAAAAAGTTGGACACCTGACTAGAAGATTGGTCTGTGCTTCAAAAAAAAAAAAACAGAAGGAAATGAAATTTTCTAACAAAGGCGTCTTAGTGATTTTTTTTATTGGTATCTAAAACCAAAGCATTTATACATATACAAACTCAACACAAAAACAACATAGGGCTCAATACATGATTATATAAATGGCTGGATAGTGGGAGGCCATCAGGGTCAGAAAGGAATCACTGATCAGAATCACCGACTGATGGTCTCAGAGTCTGATGGTTTTGCATCTAGTTTGCTTGATTACTTTGTGTGTTGTTCAAATCTCAAGAACACACTTTTTTCCTACATGTGCTACACCTCTGTGATTTCCGCTTCACTTTCCTCATCTTATTGAGATAAATTTCACTCGACACTCTCTCGAATGCCCTCTGATTAACCTGAGTGTGATCTTTTCTGTATCTAGAAATTAGTTTGTATTTTTGTGTGCTGTCCAAATCTCCAAACCCATTTTCCACCGTGACCGAATTACATCCTACAGGTGAGCTGATCCAATATTTTTTGTTCTGACAGTCTCAAACCCAAACATGAATGCTCTCCTCCCCTTGCCTAAAGAAACCCACTGACGACAGCAAAATCAATATAAGCAAGATCAACTTCCCATGCTCCTCCTCTCGACCTTCCACCTCGAATCTTCTCCTTCACAAGGTTTTTGAAGATTACATAATAAAATAAATCTCCTTTAAAGGTGTTGGAAAAGATCCCAGTGGTGCTCCACACAACTCTCAGTGTTCCTGAGCTGTGGAGTCTCTGAGGGACATTCTGCTGAGACAAAGCTGTCTCCTGGGAGAACCTCCTCCTCTCTTTTCTGCATAAATCATCCCTCAGTCCAGGTGTGTGCTAATCTACCTAATGGGATTAACACAAAGTGTATGTGGTAAAGCTTGAGCACACATGCACACGCACACACACACACACACACACACACACACACACACACACACACACACAAGCGACACAAGTGTGCAAGTGTCAAAGAGGTGCTAATCAGCTACAAATGGAAGGGTATGTTCACGGCTAAGGATATAGAGTACCTGCAGGAGGTGTTTTTCCACGGGCTTCCCACACAGTACAGATGTGACTCTGTAGTCAGGGAGAACATTTTTACCTCCATATCTGAAGTTGGCCTTGAGATTTATCGACAAGGTGTTAATGTAATGCTTATTTACTTTCTCTCATAAATCTCCTCATACATCAGCCCTTAGGCTAAAAGGCTAAGTCTCTCTCTCACACACACACGCACACACACACACACACACACACACACACACATAGAGAGCAGGCAAAATGTTCGCTCGTTTAGCCCCATCACTTGCTAGAACTCTCTGTCTGATGTCCTCATGCGGAAAATGAGTAATAAAACAAATCTGATTCAGTTTTAAGCTTTGTGACTCACTATCTATCTATCTATCTATCTGTCTATCTGTCTATCTGTCTATCTGTCTGTCTGTCATTTATCTGTCTATCTATCTATTATTCTGTATATCTGTCTGTCTTTAAAATTATCTATCTATCTATCTATCTATCTATCTATCTATCTATCTATCTATCTATCTATCTATCTATCTATCTATCTATCTATCTATTTGTCTGTCTGTCTGTCTGTCTATCTATTATTCTGTATATCTGTCTGTCTATAAAATTATCTATCTATCTATCTATCTATCTATCTGTCTGTCTGTCTGTCTGTCTGTCTGTCTGTCTGTCTGTCTGTCTGTCTGTCTGTCTGTTTGCCTGCCTGCCTGCCTGTCTGTCTGTCTATCTATCTATCTATCTATCTATCTATCTATCTATCTATCTATCTATCTATCTATCTATCTATCTATCTATCGAGTCTGTATATCTGTCTGTATATAAAATTATCTATCTATCTATCTATCTATCTATCTATCTATCTATCTATCTATCTATCTATCTATCTATCTATCTATCTATTGATCGATTGTTGAAGTAGAAAAGCACTTTAGAGTGCAGGATCATATGCTGGTCAGCTGTAAATGTAAAAGAAATCATATCTAGTTATTTGTCTATTTTACTTTGCAATAAAAAGAATCCACCTGCTCTTTGTCCTTCACCCAACAGTATTTACTGGGAAGATCTACATCCATCTCTCCTCCTGTGCTCCTCCTCTTGAACTTTTTGTGCTCCCTCTTACACAAGGTTACTAAAGGTCATGTAATAAAATGCTTCAGTCTCCTTTAAAGGCGCTGGAGAAACTCCCACCGGTGCTCCTCACATCTCAGGGTGATCCTGTGCTGCGATATTCTGAAGGAAAATGAGCTTTTATCTGGAGCTGTTATCGTTCCTAGTCAGCGTTGAGTAGCGCCGAGCCATCTTCGTAATTTACTGTCTGGCTTTTTTTTGTAATCACAGCAGTGGAACATATCTATATATTTTTATGGCTCAATTCTTCTCCTGTCTCTGCAGCAGTCTGAGATTTGATGTCCTGTAAGACACCGGCTCTAAAGCTGCATCTTTATAGCCTGAAATTTCATCATCTGCCTCATCTATGGAATCGGGAAATGAAATGGATTCGTTCCAGCAGCGTTCCAGCATGTTGCCCTGAGATTAGTATTAGCATGTTGTCATAAATAAAAAAATAGTCTTCATAAATTGAGGATTTAAACTTTATCTCCAGACTGAGGCTTAAACCAAGTTGAAGGTCTTACTTGTTTTACACCCTACAACTAAATGTGGATTGGGACACACCCAAATTAGACTCTGTTGTTATCATGACGTTGGATTGGAATTTAATGTGTGTGATTTAAGACACAGTGGACTGGTGATGGTGTTAGCATGACCATTTGAGTGGATCTGTGTGGTTTCTGACGCACCCACAGTGGACTAATGGTGGTGTTCATGTGACCTTCTAAGCAAATTGTGTGTGTGGTTTGGGTCACACCCACAATAGACTCATGATGGTGTTAGCATGACCTTCTAACTGCTACAATGGACTGATAATTTGTTAATGTGACCTCTTGAGTTGTGGTGTTTTTTATATCTGAACTTCTAAGCAAACATTGTGTGGACAGATTAATGTAATCTTCTAAGTGAACAGTGTGTGTGGTTTGGGACACACCCACAGTGGAATGATAATGCATTAATATGGCTTGTTGGGTGAATGGTGTGTTTATAGTTTGGGACACGCCCACAGTGGACTAATGGTGGTGTTCATGTGACATTCTAAGCAAATTGTGTGTGTGGGTTGGGAAATTTTCACAGAAGACAAATGTAAATGTGGTCTTCTATTGTATGTGTGGATTGGGACACGCCCACAGTGGAATGATGAAGGTGTTTAGATTAACTTTTAAGTGAATAATGTTTGTGTGGTTTGGAACACGCTTACACTGGGCTGAAAATGGTGTTAATGTGACCTCTTGAGTATATTGTGTGTGTGTGTGTGTGTGTGTGTGTGTGTGTGTGTGTGTGGTGGGGACGGGGGACAGTGATGGTGTTAGCATGACCATCAAACTAAACATTAAGTGTGTGTTATTAAGGACACAATGGACTGATAATGGTACTAATGTGACCTCTTGAGTAAATAGTGTGTGTGGTTAGGGACACACCCACGGTGGACTAATGTTGTTGTTAATGTGACCTTCTAATCAAATAGTGTATGGGTAGAGACACGCCCACAGTGAAGCGATAATGGTGGAGCGATTTAAATAACAATTGAACTAAATAATGTGTGAGGTTTGGGACATGTTCACAATGGCACAATGATAGTGTTTAGATGAGCTCCTGGGTAAATAGGGTGTGAGTGGTTTGGGACACTATGACAATGGACTGACTGTGGTGTCCATCTGACCTTCTAAGTTAATATTGTGTGTGATTTGGGACATGGCCACAATGGCAGAATGAAGGCTTTAACACGACCTTCTAAGTGAATAGTGTGTGTGTGGTTTGAGACACACCCATAGTGGACTAATGGTGGTGTTGATGTGACCTTCAAAGTGAATATTGTGTGTGGTTTGGGACAGACCCAGAGTGCAATGATGGTGGTGTTTGGATGACCTTGTAACTGAAAAGTGTGTGTGTGTAGTTTGGGACAGTGGACCGAAGTGGACCAATGATTTAATTAACATGATTTTCTAAGTGAATAGTGTGTGTGGTTTGGGACATGCCCCCATTAGGTCAGTAATGGTGTTAGCATGACCTTCTAAGTGAATATAATGTGTGGTTTGGGACATGCCCATAGTGGATTAATTGTGACAGTAATACTGATAGTGTTTAGATGACTTTCTATATGAAAAGTGTGTGTAGGCAGGAACATCATCCCAGTGGACTTATGGTGTTGAGATAACATTTGAAGTACATAGTGTTTGTGTGTGGTTTGGGACAGAGAATAGTGTGTGGGGGGGTGTTAGGACACGCTCACAGTGCACAAATGATGGTGTTAATATGGCCTTCTAACTGACTAGTGTGTGTGGATTGGAACAAACTCTAAATGTCCAGATCTCTTTGACTGTTCACAAATTTCCCACAGTGCACTAGTGGCATTTATATGGATTTGCCAAGGTGAACACAATGCTCACACTACAGGTGTGTAGTTAACCTGGACAAGAATCCATTGTTTCTGACTGTATATATAAAAAAAAATGTCCTGCAATTTGTATCTGATATTTCAATAAAACGTTGTTCTCTCTACTTGAATTCTCTCGGGTTCAACCTTTTAGTGCCACACAGAGTCAAGCATGAACTTTAGCTCAAGTTCTCTGAACTGTTTCTTCTATATATATGTACATTACTATTCAATCCTCAAGGCAACTGAAGTGGTTTGTAACATGTACAGTAAAGAGACTAAGAATAATAAATAATTGAACATTATTTTGAAAGTTTTTCAGAAGGGTTCGCAGGGCATCTGGTTGGGAATTGAGGTGTCATTCAGGACTGCGATCCCACAGGATGCAACAAAAACTTTGCACAAGCAAAAGTTCATTTTCTTTTAAACTTTTCCTCTAATGCAGTTTTGCGTATGCAGAGAGTTGTCTCCGCCGCCAGTCTTGTCATTGGTTTATTTCCCAAGTAATGTGCTAAGAGTGTACTGTAACTGCAGTCTATAATATGTTAGTATCCAAAACCAGAAACAGTAGTCTATCAGTATGAATAGAATGGTCAGCTGGCAATGTACACACACAGAAAACTGAGCTCCAAGCTCCTCTGGTCCAGATCTCCAATAACCTCCTCAACTGAATAATCAAAGACTATTAAGTGATGACTTTTTCAATTACTTTAACATTATGAACTTTCTGGAAGCACTTGAGATATAGAGCTCCAAAGCAGGCTAAACTGTCTAACTTCTGTTTTCTCTTTCTCCCATAATGTCTTCTTCTTCTTCTTCTTCTTTCGACTGCTCCTATTAGGGTTCGCTACATCGGATTATCTGTCTCCATGCCCCCCTGTCCTCTACATCTGCCTCTTTCAAACCAACTACCTGCATGTCTTCCCTCATCACACCCATAAACCTCCTCCTTGGCCTTCCTCTTTTCCTCCTTCCTGGTGGATCCATCCTCAGCATTCTCCTACTGATATACCCCATGTCCCTCCTCTGAACATGTCCAAACCATCTCAATCTTGCCTCTCTCACCTTGTCTCCAAAATGTCCTACATGCGCTGTCCCTCTAATAAACTCATTTCTAATCCTGTCCATCGTCGTAACTCCCAACGAACACCTCAACATCTTCAGCTCTGCTACCTCCAGCTCCACCTCCTTTTTTTTACTCAATGCCACTGTCTCTAAACCTACAACATCTTAGGTCTCACCACAGTCCTATAAACTTTCCCTTTCATTTTCACAGATACTCTTCTATCACAAATCACTCCTGCTATCACTCTTCTCCACCCACTCCACCCTGCCTGCACTCTTTTCTTCACTTCTCTAACACACTCTCCATTACTTTGCACTGTTGACCCCAGGTACCTGAACTCCTCCACCTTCTCCAACTCTTCTCCCTGCAACCACACCACTTCACTGCCATCCCTCTCATTCACACACATGTACTCTGTCTGACTCCTACCGACTTTTATTGAGTGGAGTGGTGCACAACGAGTGTCCGCTATAAAACCTTTAATAAGAATGGTGATAGTGTGAGTGCTGCGCAAAAGGAATTTTAGTTTTATTCCCAGTTAGGACGTCACGATTGTGTCCCATCTGCAAATTTCAAAGAAATATTGTAATCCCATGCGCAGACGAGACACAATCGTGACGTCCTAACTGGGAATGACGCCAAAATTCCTTTTGCGCAGCACTCACACTATAACCATTTCTATAAAAGTCTTTTACAGAGTACGCTCGTTGTGCACCACTCCACTGCTCCATTATAAGTAATGGTAAGAGGTTCAAAACGAGATCACACAAGATTTAGCCAAGCATCACCAAATCCTTGTTTCAAAATTCCCCACTTCCCTGCACAACCCTGTATCATAAATACAGTGTATAACATTACATGTGCAATTCATCTGTACCTGTGACTAATCATAATGTACTATAAGACTGGAACAGTTGATTTGTCAGTGATTCAATATGAATCAGACCTTCTGGTTTAGGCCACGCCCAATCTGGGTTTCAGTCCAAATACAGACACAGGTAGCGTTCTGTCTAACACAAATCCAGCAGGCAGATCTCTCATTACAGACCTTCTCATGTTCATTTGGACAGGTGTACAATAACGTATGCTTGCAGACACAGTCATCTTCTCGCCAGCACTCATGTCACATGCTACTTTAGCTCCAACGGACGTGAACAAAACAAAATTACAGCCATCAGATACCCAGAAACAAGACAGAAGGATTGATGAGTCAACCATCAGGCCAGAATGTTGTGTGTGGGGACTTGGCATGAGTCAGACCGGGCAGCCGTGATCTTACTCATCAACAGCAACACGGAAGAGGAAATTCAAATTCGTGTGTGTCAGTTAATGTGTGTGTCCTTGATTTTTTCTCACATGTCGAAAGCAATTACAGTAAAATTAGCCAAACAACTGTGTGAGTGTGTATATTATATTATAGATGTCCATATCTTCTTCTTCTTCTTCTTTTGGCTGCTCCCATTGGGGGTCGCCACAGCGGATCATCCGTCTCCATACCCCTCTGTCCTCTACATCTGCCTCTTTTAAACTAACCACCTGCATGTCTTCCCTCACCACATCCATAAACCTCCTCCTTGGGCTTCCTCTTTTCCTCCTTTCTGGTGGCTCCATCCTCAGCATTCTCCTACTGATATACCTCATGTCCCTCCTCTGCACATGTCCATACCATCTCAATCACACTTCCCTGATTTTGTCTCCAAAACGTGTAAATAAACTCATTTCTAATCCTGTCCATCGTTGTCACTCCCAACGAAAATCTCAACATCTTCAGCTCTGCTACCTCCATCTCCAACTCCTGTCTTTTACTCAATGCCACTGTCTCTAATCCATACAACATCTCAGGTCTCACCACAGTCCTATAAACTTTCCCTTTCACTCTCACAGATACTCTTCGATCACAAATCACTCCTGCTATCACTCTTCTCCATCCACTCCACCCTGCCTGCACTCTTTTCTTTATAGATGTAAAGTATAAAATATAAAATATAAAATTAATGTTTTTGATAAATTTGGTGTGGTATGTTGTAAGGTGTTATGAGAAGTCTTACATTCTAGTTACTTTGAGCTGTTTGTTTTATATATATATTTTTTTTAATGGAATATATTGTATTCCATTCTTCTTATGTTTTTGTTAAGGACTTTTATTTTGGTGTTTTTTCCGCCGATAAGGAGGGTGATGGAATGTGAATGGAAGTGCGGGAAAAAGTTAAAGGGAGTTGAAGTCGAGTGTGTCGGGCACTGAGAGTACTGTTGCTGTAGATTTAAAATTCCAAATATAACATGCGTAACGTTATAATCTCTGTCAGAATAAGAATCTAAGATGTTTTCCATGTGTTTGGTCGCACGGTCGGGGATGCTGTACTGTCAACTGGCAACCGCTGCCTCACAACGTAACAACCAATCACAGCTGTGCAGATTCGGTCTAGGGTTGGTCTGAGAGTTTGCTCCTATATCCAAAAATAAACAGCTTTTGGCCACGTCCACGCTCACATGTTTTCATTTGAAAACGAATATGTTTCTCTCCATTTTGGCCTTTCGTCCACAGTGAGATGCCATTTTCAGTCAATGTAAACAATGCAATGCTAAAACGCTGCAATGATTTTTAGTCATTGCAGCAACGGGCGAAATAGCCAGAAAGTAAATAAATGGCAGGCGGAAATGACGGGGTCAAGTCAAGTCAAGTTTATTTCTATAACGCTTTTCACAACAGACGTTGTCTCAAAGCAGCTTTACAGAATGATGTGTATTCATTGTTAATGTAGACGTAGCCTTCTTTAAAAAAAAAAACGTTTTTACAAATTTGTAATTTGATATTTCAGAAAACCGAATACAGTCAACCTCAACAATTCATGGCTCTGAAAATGTGTGGGTTCTCATTTATATCCTGACAAACAGCAAGTTGTGGAATATTTAAAAATTCCGTGCAAGTTCAGTGGGACCAAATGCTTTTACTAACAATTTTTATAAAAACACATTATTGTATAATTAATTTTAAGTGATAAATAAAGCGTTCATGTCCATTCCTAGTATCAAAAAGGAAACAACTTACTGGCATAATCTCAAGATGAATTCACTAAGGTACCATAGGGGCTGCGGGGGTTTCGTTCTAAGTGAGTTCAGGGGGACCACTGTACAGCAAAAGTATAAAAAAACGAATATTTTTCATTTTTATTCCCCTCACCATACTAATCCAGACCGCTCATAATGTTATAAGGTCATAATGTTATGCCTGGTTGGTGTAGCCCCCACAGGCTTGTAAACTAGGAACTAAGGGGTGATTTTTTTTTGGCCAGGCAGCATATTTATGTTATAATGCATTGACAAGCCATAAAACACATTGTTATAATGATTTTAAAATGTATTAGCAGCGTGTAGTATTGTTTTTAATGTAAACTGCTTATAACACCTTTATATTGCCATTAGGTCATCCCATAACACACTATGCATTATAAGAAGGAATTTCAAGGGCAATGCACTTTCATTAATAACTATAATCATGCACGTAGTGACTTATAAATGCATTATAACATAATGTGAACGTATATCATAGTTCAGAATTCATGTATATAAAGGTAGAAATGGATATAAAGGTTTATAACAGTTACATGATTTAAGATGAATGAAACAGTTCATTAATCAGTAACCAGATGTGCAGAAGCAGGATTTTCATGCGACATCATGCAGGGGATGTTCACTGCAGTCCTTTCAGAGCCTGGCCAGACCATGCAGCGACATGCTGCATAACTCTGGCACAGACTCGCTCCATCCCTCTGCTAAAGTGCCCCGTCATGTTTCTTCCTGAAGGACGACGGAGGCAAACAATCGCCTGTTCTCACAAATGTCAGAGCGGAGCAATGTTAACGAGCAGATGGGACAGGACTGTCAGAGCGATTGTGATGAGTCGCTTTAAGCGTGATTGATCAGGCTGGAGAAAATGCCCTCAGCTGCCAGAATCCCTGCAGAATTATTGGCACTCATGGTAAAATGAGCACAAAAAAAATAATGAAAAATGTTGTTGGTTAGATTCATCTTACGAAGCAGATTTGCGAGAGAGCGCATTATTTGGTGGCATTTAACCAATTCTAAAGAGATTCTTAAAGCTTAAGGACACCTACATATGCCCTTTAGGATAAGTGCTAGAAGGATACATAAGTATTTTTAAGCTTTATATCAAGATGAGAAGGATTATTTTGACATCAAGTGGTGCTCAGATATCTACAATATGCCTACCTACATTAGCCAAACCTTTAAGAACATATAATGAGATTTAATACTAGTGCTCCAGAAAACATGAATACGCCATTAATATGTTTTATAAGAGTTTTGAAGTGAACAGTGTATGGACAGTACAGCTGTATGAGTGGTGTTCATAGGGTTATAGCACAGCTGTATGAGTGGTGTTCATAGGGTTAAAGCAAAGCTGCATTCGTAGTGTTCATAGGGTTATAGCACAGCTGTATAAGTGGTGTTCATAGGGTTAGAGAACAGCTGCATTCATAGTGCTCATAGGGTTATAGCACAGCTGTTTGAGTGGTGTTCATAGGGTTAGAGAACAGCTGCATTCGTAGTATTCATAGGGTCGATGTGTCACTGGAGAGGCACGATAATCCTGGGGCATGAGGAAAGTCAAGTGACAGCGGTGGACACAGCGGGGCTTGAGGCAAACTGCCACTGTAGAAACTGTAGAAAGGCCACATGAAGCACCACCTGGGGGTGGAGCAACATAGCCAGCAAGAATTGGTGCAAGTAAGGTAATCTGGCGTCGAGCTAAAGTCTTTGGTGTCCTTAAGGTATTTAAGGACACCAAAGACTGCCCAGGATCTTTCGGGCACACGGCGCGCACTTTCGGTTTCGCGGGGCGCATGTCCGGGTTGGCGGCCAGCTTGTCATTTTTCCGACTACAAGATGGCCGCCGACCGGATGTGCGAGTACAGTCCAACCGTAATATCGGTAAGATCCAAAACCTTTAGCTATTAATGTAGCGTAATTCTTTGTTATATTCACCCATCAATCATATACATATGCATAGGTAAGGAAATGTTTTGATTTTAATAGCAATGAATATGAAAAAATGCCATTATGATAGTATTAATGCTCTTTCAATAGGCGATATAGCTCTTGAAAAGTAATGCTCATTTGTCAGTATGGTGTAAAACACAACAATAAACTAATCTAGAATTAGGATGCAAATAAAGACATTTGAAATCATAATTAAAATCTCCACAATAATACTCTTAGACACTCGTGTCATTTTCTGTTACAGACTGACCAGTCCCTATAAAAGAAAATACAAATTATAATGCCCTCACAGAAAAAATGTTTGGGGACCCCTGATTCGGATGGTTAATACATCCAAAACCAAATCATTAGATTATCAAAGTAAATCAAATCAGTTTAAAGGTCTTGTAAATACATCTCAAACATGCCCAAAGTCTTTTGTATCCCACAGTCATCACACAATCCTAAGAAAGCAAACTAAACCCGAAGGCTGAGAAACCTGCAGTGCCGCTAACACACCATTTTGCTTTTCAGTGTCTCTGAATTATGAATTAATATGAATCTAAGATTTCAGCCCCAGGTCAGCTAAATCAAACTGACAGTCTCATTATTGGACACAGAGGGGTGGAGTTGAGAGAGGAAGAGACTGTCTTATTACTGAAGGAGCTGGAGACATTTTCACTCTGTCTAATCTACCTAGCATTAGTGAAATTAGTGACCCCAAATACATGGCACATTCCTGTGAATTGCCCTGATAAACTTCATTAAATACTGAATCTTCCACACAGACCAATCCATCATTGTTCCTTGAGCAAATTTTGAGAAAGTATGAATTTTATTTCAATTTTATTTTATTTATTTATTTATTTTTTGGTTGGTTGGTTGGTTGGTTTTTGGGAAGCATGTTGCTGTTGCATTCTCTGCAGTCAGTCTCTAATAATGCCCACGGAGTCAAAACTGTTTCTCTGCAAACACCTGGACATAATTTGGTTTCTTGGAGCGATTTTTCTTTTTTGAAAGGTGATGTGATGTGGAAGTTATCAAAGTATGTCAAACAAAGTAAGTATTGATCAGCATCACAACTAGGTGGCAGTATGAAATGTAACAAAAGAAATGTGCTCAAGTTTTAGCTGGTACACTGATTTGATTCAATGCAATAAAATGTTGCAAAATGAAGCCTGATACTGGTTTAAAAAGCATTAAAGTCATCAAGCTGAAAAAAAAAACACACCTCCTTCTTGTGACTTTCTCAAATTAGGTGTCATGGTGTCACCAGAAGTCACAAAAATCCAACTAATTATTAAATGTCATGTGACCTCAATATACATAAACTTGCTCCTGAAAGATTATTAGAGAACATTCCTAAAAAAACAGCATGAAGAAGAACAAGAAGAGACTGAATCACGTTTTAGTTTGATTAAATAAAAAGAGTAACATTAAATACTTTATTAAACCATGAATAGAATATAAAACATCTGTGGTAGACCAATGCCTAAGTGGAGAGGTAACAATCAACACGATGCCACCGCCACCATGCTTCACAGTGTGGTAATGGCTGGTTTCCATTAAATGCCAAGCTATGTGCAATAAACATTATTGCATTGATTGCATTTCTCCTTAAAATTGTCTCATTTATACAAGCAAGCAGTTAATATATATAATTTATATAAATATTATGTACATTTATGACATATTTCCAATTAAATGCATTATTTTCACATTTGTAACACTACAAATGTGGAAATATTCAAGGGGGTGAATACTTTTGCACGTTGTTTAAAAATATTCATTTCTTATAAACTTTGGATTTTGGAAAAAAAAAACCCTGCATAAGCAAAAAACTTTAGTTCTCATTAAATATAAAAATCCGGTAAATGTGTCACCCATTTAAAGAGTTTTATTATTTAACTTGTTTCTCACTGATATACATATTTTTGTTCACTTTACCACAGATTTCAAGACGTGACAGATTTAGGCTACATTTTGAGCGTGGTGTGCGTTTGATTGCAGCTACCCATGCATTAAACTGCCAGCTATCACACATGGCACTGCAGCTACAGGATAATTAACCAGATGCCTGCGTTTAAAGCGCTCGGGGTTGATGTCCGGGAGGAAGACAGCTCATTTATGTTCTTTTAGTTTAAAAAGCTACCTTAACTATGTGTAAACTACACACACTATCATTTATGCAGTTATTTTAGATTGAAATCAGTGTAAAGAAGTCACTTTAGTCCCTGTGATGTAAATAGAAGCATTTTGATCATTGTAATTTGCAGATTCCTCAGGGTTCTCCAGTTTCCTTCCAAATTTCAAAAGAGGTATAATGTCAACTCTGTATAATATAGAATATTCTCTCAGATGTGCGTAGTGCTTTTCTGAGCATGTTGGTTTACTGTATATATGCATTCCATAATCAGAGTCACCAATTTTAGTCCTCGGTAAAGTTCCACATATATTTAGTTATTTTTAGTTATTTTCAGAGGACTGATATACAAGCTGCATATTGACTGCTCTAAAATATGTCCAAGTTTAATTTCTATAGTATTGTCACTTAAGTAGATATAATAAACTGGTTGCTGATATTTGAGAGGTAGACTTACTTTTGTGAGATACTGTGTGTATATATATATATATATATATATATATATATATATACACCGTATTTTCCGGACTATTTTTCCCCATGCTTTGAACCCCGCGGCTTAAACAACGAAGCAGCTAATTTATGGATTTTTCCTGCGTTTTTTTCCCGGTTTCACAAGCTTCATGCCAAAAAACTGAGCCCTGTAACATTAGACCAATGAAATTGCCGAACGGGTTCAATGAAACTCTTTATATTAAATCAGATGCGCTCCCACTGAATCGGGCCGCACCTCATCATAAATATAATATATTATATAAATATAATATAAACAAATTTTATTAACGTGTTATTATTACTACTAGCATTTTTATTAAATGTATAAATAAATATAATGGAGGCAAAATTAAAACTTACAACATGTATTGATGACGTCCTTTTTTACTTTATATATATATATATATATATATATATATATATATATATATATATATATATATATATATATATATGTATAAAACACCTTTTAAAAAAATTTAAACATTTTGAAATCACTAAACATTTGTTTTACTGATGCGCCAATTCTCAAATCAGCACCAAAATCGGCCATGATGTGCACATCCGGCAATAAAAACCGTCCATGTAGAAACATAGCAAAAGTTTCGTTTGGTGTCCTGATGATTTACATCATTTAAAACACCATAATTACATAAAAACATTTACAAGAATATTTAGTTTTCATGCTCTATGTTGAGTATAGTTTCAGTAAAAATAAACATACATTTGCATCTATAAAGTGTCACGGATAGACCAGGCGTCAGAAACAGGGAGTAATAATGTTCTTTATTGTCCACAAATACACACACAAGAGTTTGAGAAGTAACTGAAGCAAAATGGCACACTTAACTGAGTGCTCCTTAGAAGCGTAGCCACGAGCATGGACGCATGGAAGGATGGAAGGATGAAGGATGGAAGCACAGGGAACCAGAGAGGTAGGAACCTCTCTGTTTCCCTGTGCTTCCATCCTTCCATTCTTCCATGCTTCCATGCTCGTGGCTACACTGTGTGTATTTCAGGTGATCTATGGTCATAACTGGTAGATCGGACAGTCAGTGAAGGGGAATAGGGACCTTATAAAGGGGACGGGTAAATGGAGGACAGGTGTAGGTGAGTAGTAGAGGAGGACAGGTGTAGGTGAGTAGTAGAAGGAGGACAGGTGTAGTTGAGTAGTAGAAGGAGGACAGGTGTAGTTGAGTAGTAGGAGGAGGACAGGTGTAGGTGATTAGTAGGAAGAGGACAGGTGTAGGTGATTAATGGGAAGAGGCTAAGTGAGAGTGTGAGCCTTGGAGGGAGGCCTGACTGGTGGCTCCCTGACATATAGAGTACTGAAAACTTGAAAAGTATTGTGATTAATTACAAGTAAATCTTGACAATCTTGTGATTAATCACGATTAAATATTTTAATCGATTGACAGGCCTAAAATATATATAGTCTCTGCAGGCAAATATATGAGTCTGAAAGCAGAAATAAATTAAATCCTCACTACAAACACAAACGCCAGAAGACTTTACTGGCCTTTTTGCTACTATTATTTCCATTTACACTAGCACCCTAGCAAGAAAACAGGATCTGTCCTACTTTCAACAAGTCAGACTGTCAATGTGACTCATCATTAGTCCTGGACCATGTCCATCCCCGAAACTTAATTATGGTCCAAGAAAATTACTCCAACAGTTAAAAAAACCCCACAACAACAGCAATCCAGATGCTCTACTTCCCTACTTACAAATTTATGTAAGCGATAATGAAGTCTTGATTGTATCTCATGCGAGGCGTCAAACAGCAATGAGTCTTCATTACGCATGGATCAGGCGCTAGTTAGTCATGTGTGACTCAGAGCAGCAGAGCATCGGAGTGCATGAATCACAATAACTATCTTATTTGTAGCCTGGACAGAAACAATGCCTTGTGTGTCCGGGATAAACTGGATGGTCTAATGTAAGTAATCAAGCTTAGATTTTTTTTTTTTTAGTCTTAACACTCACCAGACTGCAGAACAAAGCGGTACATATTGCCTATGTGCACTAGTGTTATACGTTAGTATACAGTAAAACAGTATACAGTAATTAATGATGTGAACATTATGGTTTCATGACCTTGATGCATCTCGCAGCTTTATACCTTGCCTACAATTACCGCTGCAAAATGCTAAATATTAGGTTGTACTGCATCAGGTGCTATCTTTTCTAAAGCTGCTAAATAATGTCATCATATTATTCAGTATATTCTCCATTAATTCATACTATTGTTATATAATCTGTATGTACAGCAGAGGTGCAAAATGTCCCTGAAAATCATATTTGAGTTGAAGTATGGATAGCTTACTGCAAAACTTACTCCATTACAGATTGTCACCAATTCCAATATGACCTGAGGAAAAGCCTTGGAGTATCTGATTTGAGCAGTACTTGAGTATTTGACTCATTTTGGACATCGGCTCAAAGATGTTTTGAGTTCTCAACACCGAGACACGTGTTAGTGAAAAGCAAAAACAGTTGATTTGCGAGGTTTTATTTTCTAAATTGTCGACCTCAACACTGTATTCGGGATGATGAATGTTCTATAAACCCTAAAGAATTTGTATCAAATGTTGTTTTTTTGCTTGATAAAAAAATGCTAGCGCAAGCTTTTCAAGACATGTCAGGTCAAATTGCACACCAAGACAGCTCATATTGTTCAACATCCTTTAAAAATCAAGTCGAGCTGAATGTGTGCCGAACTGGAATACCACCGACATTTGAACCGAATTGTTTGGTGCACTTGCAACAATAAGCTGCTATCAGCAGGACGGTGAAAACACAAGGCACACTGCCGCTAAGATAACTCTGAGAAGCCATGTTTTCTTTCCTTTTTTAAATATTTATTTCTTATTTAAGACCACAAATACAGGCGCAGCGTGCGCCACCCTGCAGGTTTTTTGCGGTAAGTCAAATCGATGAAATCAAGAATTTCCTTACTCCTGTCAAATTTCTGACGGTCGTGTAATAGTAATCCACAAGCAGCACCGTGTCATGGGTCTTGGGTTAGAACTGGGAGGAAATGTGCATGAATAAGGCATACGGCAGCTCAGATATGTCAAGAGTCCACATACTGCATATATATAGGCTTGAAAGAAGTCACACCGTGATAACAGGCAGGACCCGACAACCAGTCAGTGGAGCTTAGTATTATAATATTTACAAGAAAAAAAGTACAGATGTGAGATTTTTTGCTTTTTCTGCTGTTCCACACATCCTTTACTTGCTTTTCTTCCCCCCTACACTAATAATTAAAAGGCATTTGTTTTATATAAAAGCATTATGGAAGTTGTTTTGTTGGCCGTTCTCAAAGTCGTTTAATTTTATTATTATAATTTGATGACTTTAGTTGAAGATGTTGAGATTTTCATTTTGAGTTACGAGGATGGACAGGATTAGAAACGAGTTTATTAGAGTGACTGCACAAGTAGGACGTTTTGGAGACATGGTGAGGGAGGTGTGATTGAGATGGTTTGGACATGTGCAGAGGAGGGACATGGGGTATATCGGTAGGAGAATGGTGAGGATGAAGCCACCATGAAGGAGAAAAATAGAAAGGCAAAGGAGGAGGTTTATGGATGTGGTGAGGGAAGACATGCAGGTAGTTGTTTTGAAAAACGCAGATGTAGAGGACAGAGTAGTATGGAGACGAATGATTTGCTCTGGAGACCCCTAATGGGAGCAGCTGGAAAAAGATTATTATTTGATGACTTTATTGGTTATTATTTATGGCGCTTACATTTATATCATTCATACTACTGGGCAGTTAAAGGTTAAGGGCCTTGCTCAAGTGGCAGCTTTGTAGTGCTGTTATTAGAACTCCTGATCAAAAGGCCAACATTCTTACCACTAAGTTACCCCCTCCCTGATAACAATAGACTGTTACACCTATTGTGTAAAAAATCACAACTCGATATAGACCTCACATCTTACCATGCACTCCTGACCAAATTTTTCTTCGGCTGTGACCTCTGCTAAAACTGACTTTTACAAGGAAAAGCTCAAAAACTACCAACTACCTTCAAATAAGCAAGGGTCATTCTCATCTTAAAGAAACCTGCTTTGGACTCATCAGGCATCAACAACTACAGACTGGTATCAATTCTCTTTCTTTCTAAATCTCTGGAACACACTGTTTTTAACCAACTATCTATCTATCTCTCACAGAACAACCTCCATGATCCAAACCAGTCTGGTTTCAAAGCTGCACATTCCACAGAGACGGCCCTTTTGGCTGTTTTTCAGAAACTGCATTCTGCTCGATCAGCCAAGCTGTCATCTGTACTTATCATCCTGGAACTTTCAGCAGCATTTGACACAGTCAACCACAAGACTCTATTGTCTACCATCAAGAGCTTCAGAATCCACGGTACAGCATGGGAATGGTTTGTTTACTACCTGGAAGGTCGCTTATACCAGGTAACATAGAGGGATCCACATCTGCCCCGTGCAGACACACCACTGGTGTCCCACAAGGCTCAGTACTTGGTCCCCTCCTTTTCTCTCTCTATACCCACTCCACTGGTGAAGTCCTATCCTCACATGGGTTTTCTTGCAGATGACACTCAACTCATCTTTTCTTTCCCCTTTCTCAGTTACCACAGCTTCCGCTCAGATCTCGGCATGCTTGACAGACATATCTTCATGGATGAGTGCTCATCAAATAAAACTCAATCCCTGTACAAAAGAACGGCTGGTCATCCCAGGTGATTCATCTCCAGGTCAAGATCTCCGAATAACTCTTAATGACTCTCTGCTCTCCCCTTCAGCCACTGCTCGTAACCTTGGGGTAACCATGGACAATTAACTGTCCTTCTTTTCACATGTCGCTAATGTGGCTCGTTCCTGTCGATTTCTTCTCTACAACATCCAAAGGATTTGACCATTTCTGTCCACACAGGCTGCCTAGGTGCTCCTGTCATTTCAATACAGGACTACTGCAAATCTCTGCTGGCAGGTCTTCCTCTAAACATATTTATTCACTGCAAATGATCCAAAACGCAGCTGCACGACTTGTGTTCAATCTGCCCAAGTACTTCCACACCACCCTACTGCTGCGCCCCCTCCACTGGCTTCCAGTAGCTGCACGTATCAGATTAAAAATACTGATGCTTGCCTACAAGGCCAAAAATGGACCAGCACCATCTTACCTCAGAGACCTCATCACACCTTACACTGCTCCAGCACTGCTCGACTGGTACCACCTTCTCTCAGGATGAGAGGTAAGTATGTAAGTTTCTGTTCTGGCACTAATGTCAATTCAAGTCAAGTCAAGTTTATTTCTATAGCGCTTTTCACAACAGACATTGTCTCAAAGCAGCTTTACAGAAATCAACAGTCAAGGTGAACAGTGTCCATTTATCCCTGATGAGCAGCCGTAGCGACTGTGGCAAAACTCCCTTAGATGTAATGAGCAAGATTTTTGGGTGACATCAAGAGTTTGATCATAAATCTTTCAACAATACAGAACACTGGAGAGTGAGAACTAACATGAGCACTGGAGTATTAGATTATAAGTAATGATGTGTTGGAATGAACTTCCCCTAGATGTCTGTACAGCGGAGTCCCTGGCTATTTTTAAGCGATGGTTGAAGACCTACCTATTCCTGAAACACTTAAATTAGCACTTTCCAAGTTTGCTCTGTAGAATTAAAGAGTTATATTTATATTAAGTTTGTAATCCAGCGTACCAGTTTATATTTATTCATTTCTAGAGACTTACAGCACTTTTGTTTGTCGCTCTGGACAAGGGCGTCTTCTAAATGCCGCAAATGTAAATGTAATGTAAATTATATAAATGTAAAAGTATGATCTTTGATCTCTCCTTCAACCATTGCTCGCAACCTTGAAGCAACCAAGGACAAGTAACTGTCCTTTTCCTTACATGTTGCTAATGTGACATGATCTTGTCGGTTTCTTATCTACAAAATCAAAAAGATTCAACCACACAGGCTGCTTAGGTGTTTGTTCGGTCTTTTGTTATTTCGAGACTGCCACTACTGCAACTCTTTGCAGGCAGGTCAACCTTTGAAAGTAATTCGTCCTCTGCAAATGATACAAAATGCAGTTGAGGGACTTGTGTTCAACCTGCCCAAGTTCTCCCACACCACCCAACTTCTGTGCTCCCTCCACTGGCTTCAGATTCAGATTCAAAACACTGATGCTTGTGTACAAAAAGAGAAAAATGGACCAGCACCCTCTTACCTCAGCGGTCCGATCACTCCTCACACGGCACAATGCTTCCTCAGATCTTCTAGCACTGCTCGACTGGTCCCACCTTCTCTAAGGGTAAGCGGTAGGTCTACATTAGGAAAAAAAAAGTTTACTATTGTTGCTCTAAACAGAGTTTTAGGTTGATGGTGTTCTAAGTCTGCAGTTCAGTGAACCTGTGTTAATTAATTTATTATAGAGACTTCAAAGCAATTTTGTGCATCACAATGGATAAGGGCATCTGCTAAATGATCTAAATGTAAATGATATGTTACATTTAATAGGATACAGTAATAGTTCCTATTTTAATAGACTTTCAATGCTATTTTCTTTTTACATTAACTGATCTGTGTTTGTTAAAAGGCAGACATTTTACCTCAACTTTTCAGGCTGAATTACAGTCCTTGATAAAGAATGGTCCTTGATGAAAGCCTGTACATTTCCACAGCTTTTAGTTTAGCTGGTTAGCAAATGTTTGGTAACTGGCATATTTTCTAAGATAGGGCTTACCTGGGCTTACCTTGAAAAATAAAAATAGCAGTCTCCCAGATGTGTACAATACAGTTTTTAATTCTCCAACACATGTTAATAAAAAAATCTATACTGAGGCTACTGCATGTTTCACACCATACGCATACTACTAGCATTGCTAATTTATTTATATAGATATTTATTTAGTTTTCACTGACAAAAATTAGCTGAAAATTAAATACAAATCATCGTTAGTGAGAAAAACTACGACGTCATCGATCAACCACGAATAAAAACGAGACGAAAATGTTTAAAAGTGACAATTTTGGAAGAGATCCTTTCAGAATGTTTTTTTTAACTGTGTGGAGTGAAAATCTCTGGAAAAAACACAACAAGTGCCTTTTGCAGACAAGTCATTCTGAAATTCATGAAACGTTATTTACCAGCTTTCGCTAGTTAGTGTGTTTCGCTAAACTTGAAATACGACACAGTATATAAGGACAATAAGGACTGACCGATTACCCTCGGCCAACATGACAGACAATTCAGACAAAATCACTCATGGCTCTTGACTAAATATCATATCTTAGCTTTTTTGATTGCTTTACTCGTTTTTTCTAGATTTTAGTCGACTAAATTTACTTTTGATTTAGTAAATTAGACTAAAATAGAACTTAAACTAAATGTACTGTGTGTATAGTGCACATTGTGTATAGTGTCTGGTTTGAGATACATCCTTAGAACAAGTCTGTGAGCGTGGGTTAGAAAGGAGTTTTCATTGTGCTTTATTGTACACAGATGATATATTCATCCTGTTGCTGCTCCATTCTATTCCACTTTTTTATCTGAAAACCGCATGAAACGAAATGAAAGATCTGTTCTTTACATCTGATATCTACCACGATTCCAGGAGGCCTACGCTATCAATAAAACCAAAACGAAAATGTGTTTACTTTTTATATTTTCAGTACATCCATGTACTTTATGAGGGAAAAAACATTTGCTACAGGGATTCTCCTGTCGTTGATCCAAAAATACTCTATTAATCAAAATGTTTCTGCAGTTTTGTTTTTTGGAAATAAAGTCCGGCCTATTGGGAAAAGATTTTGGTGACACTTTCTGAACATCACTGGTGACACTTTCTAAAACATCTCACTATCATAACAACGCAGGTTTTTATAAAATTTTGCTTATACAACAGTTGAATTTAAAAGAGAGTGAAAATTCTTCTTGCTAAAACATTTTCGACCAAACAAGGCCAAGTCTTTCATCAAGCAGCTTTTGGTTTCAGTCAAAGGTAAAGCAAATAAAAAGTAATGGAGAGTGTGTTGGAAAAGTGAAGAAAAGTGTGCAGACAGGAGGTGACGCTGGAGGTAGCAGAGCTGAAGATGTTGAGGTTTTCATTGGGAGTGGGGAGGATGGACAGCATTCGAAATGAGTTTTTTAGAAGGACAGCGCATGTAGGACGTTTTGGAGACAAGGTGAGGGAGGTGAGATTCAGATGGTTTGGACATGTGCAGAGGAGGGACATGGGGTATATCAGTAGGAGAATGTCGAGGATGGAGCCACCAGGAAGGAGGAAAAGAGGAAGACCAAGGAGAAGGTTTATGGATGTGGTGAGGGAAGACATGCAGGTAGTTGGTTTGAAAGAGGCAGATGTAGAGGACAGGGGGGTGTGGAGACGGATGATCCGCTGTGGTGACCACTTATGGGAGAAGCTGAAAGAAGAAGAAGAAGAAGAAGAAGAGGTAAAGCAAATAAAACCTAACCCTACCTTAGAACACCAGGCCATATTTCTCTCTTCCTCTTAAAATCACCAACAGGTTCAAGATTTTTCCTGCTATTTTCAAATCACACCAGACTCTCCCAGCCTGAAAGAACATCTGGTGCTGTACATTCAGATATTTGAAAAGATCATAAAACCGTTCCTGCTTTAGCGGTTTCAGCTGGATGTGGCCGAAACAGAAGTTATTAATATTATTACAACAGTAAAGAACGCTCTGATAGGGTACACAAGATAAGCATAAGCAACAACGAAGTAACCACCAAGAGCATGCAGTATAGCGATTATTCTTGTCCAAGTCAAAGATATTGACCACCATTCTTTCATTTATTTAATGTACTTCTGGATGGAGGTCTCTTCAAGTGAAGACCACCTGCTGCTGCAGTTTTCCAATTAGGCAGCCTACAGACAGACAGACAGACAGACAGACAGACAGACAGACAGATAGATAGATGTTGAAAGGTAGATCAATAGACAGAGACAGACAGACAGACAGACAGACAGACAGACAGACAGACAGACAGACAGATAGATAGATAGATAGATAGATAGATAGATAGATAGATAGATAGATAGATAGATAGATAGATAGACAATGTTTTAAATACACAAGTGCAGACAAATGTGCAACTGGCATAAGCAGTTTTTGCATTTAACTCTATATGAGTGAACAGCTGATGAGCTCAGCAATGATGGAACTGTAATGAATGGACATTCAGTGATGGGTTCGCTTTTGAGTCTGCTTCCTCTGAAGGTTTCAGGCCGTCTCATACATTAGTTTTCCTTCATCACCGTCACCTCTGGATCTCATCAGGGATAAGCGTATAGGGCGAAACTTATGAAAATAAAATTAATATTTTGTAATATATTTATTTCTGCAAAATTGCTTTGAGACATTGTCCCCCTGTTGAAAGCACTATACAAATAACATTACTTTGAATCGGCAAAATATTTATTTCATTATTGAATGCAATTATGCATTTTATGTGCTCATGTTTGTCTTGTTCTGTCCCTGCTCCTGCACTTTATTCCAACTTTTCATCAGAAAATCGTATTGAATGAACTAAAAGATCTGTATTTTACATCTGATAGCTTACCCTGATTCTAGAAGGCCTACGCTATCAATAACACCAAAAGAAAATGTGTTTACTTTTTATATTTTCAGTGCAACCATTTACTTTGAGGGAACTTTCCACTTATATTTTTACAAATAACATTACATTGAATAGGAAAATATGTATTAATGTGTTTATTTATTCATGCATTTTTTTTTATTGCTTTATTTTTGTGGTTTATGTGAAAGTTGGCTATTTAACAAGATTACTGTTAAAATACTTGCATATTGAATAAAACTGTTTATATAGATAAACATATACATATTTATAGAAACTGATGTATAAATTAAACATTTAAATATTTATTTCTGTAATGCTGCTTTGGGAGAATGTCCCAAATACATTTACAAATGAAATCAAACTGAATTGTATTGTTTTTAAGAATGCATATGTCTAAGGAAAGATTGAAAATAAACAATTTCCACTCGGAAATCGCAGACTAAGTAACCTAGAGTCTAAAATGTGGACTACTAATTTTATTAATGAATGCATCGAGAGGGAACTCGAACACCCTGTAAAGTGCATGTGCATACTTGTAGATAATTCTGTTAAAAAAAACATATTTCCCTGTGCAAAAAAAAACCCAAAACAAAAAAAAAGCAAAAATAAAATGCTCTCATAAGCATAGGAGCGCTAAGCTGTCTTCAACTCTTATGTCAAATGCTCCTAGAATAGGGTTAAAAGCTGTGTATTGAGTGGTGAAGAAGCAAATATCTGAACACCAGCATAAAAAAGCTAAAAGCTACCTGACCTTCTGACCTAGCTGTTTTTTGTGCAGGCGTTATAAAAATCCAAAATATCAGTATTCACATGGACAGAGCTTCCTGCCTATCTTCATATCACAATCTTTGTGTGTTCATGTCATTTTTCTGACTTTCTCACTTTATTCCCATGTTTCCTTAATCAGGCAGCGCTGTCCTTTAAGGGACCGTCCTCAAAGTGCATGACTCAATGTGATTTTCTGCTCAAGATCCCTTAAAACAAACCAGATGAGTGTCTAAATTCTTTTGTTATCTGACCGTGTACACCTGTTTTGTGTTTAATTCTTGATCAGTTTTGTCAAGTCCTGATGCAGTACAGTGACAATGTAATGTTAATATTTAATAGGATACAGTATTATATGTCTGTGCAATATATACAATAGCATGTTCTATATTATAATTAAACATGCAGCAATAAAATTAGCCAACACATTTGACGCTGAGGTACAGTATAAAGATATTTAACGGAGGATAATGTAAGCTACATAGATGCTATCTTTCCCAGTTAGCATAATTGCTAAATATTAGGATTATTGGCATAAAAATAATTAACATATTGTATAAATCTCTTGAAATGGGCCTAATTGCAAAATTATTTCCGCTCCTTCGTGCTTGTTTTCTTGAGGGAAATGTATGCTACATGGACAAACATTTTGGGCACCTGATGTTTCCAGCCATATGTGGTTGAGGAAAATGCATGACAATGCACCTGTGCACAAAGCCAGCTGCATGAAAATATAAAAGCTTAACTTGGGATGAAGTGGAAGATCTTCTATAAAGCTCTGACCTCAAACCTATTGAACACCTTTGGGGTAAATTGGAACACACAAATCGCTACACACACTCAACATTCTAGTAGAACATCTTCCCAGAAGAGTGGAGGTTGTTCTAACAGCAGTAGTGGTGGTGCATTTCACACCCTGGCCTTCAGTGACGCCACGACTGTAGAAACTATATATAATATAGAATCTATCATATAGAATCTATAGAATCATTGTTATAAAGAAACTCAGAACAGAGCGCTGCATCACAGATAGGAATCTCAAGTAAAGCAAAAAATCCAATGAACACAATTCAACACGTCTCCTTTCACTGTAGCCACAACTGCACCGCCCACATACATCATCTCTAGCAGAAGCATCGATATTAACAACGTATAATGGCCCAGGATTTTCCCTTAATTTTTCCACATTTCCTTTTTTACAAGCATTACATTTTTTTTTTCGTGGGGATTTGAAATAACTGTAGATTGTTTTCGTGCACTTTACAGGAAGGAAAAACACAAAAGTAGAAATGGTTGACGAAAAAGTTCCCATTTTAAATCGTTCAGCCCGAAATTTCCTCACGATGTCCAGCTTCTCTTGTAAAAGTCAGGTTTGTAAATGTATCTGCAAAAATCAATTTCTTTTCCTCTGTCATACAGCAGTCCATTTAATTCAGCTAAACTCCGTTCCACTTGATTACACTCTATTTAATTCAACTCAATTCACTTCCTCTTAATTTCTCTCCATTGTTCAATTGTGTTCTCCTCAATTACACTCAATTTGAGTCAGTTAAATTCGTTTCTCTCAATTATTCTCCATTCAATTCATTTCAATTCCTCTTAACTACACTCCATTAAATTCAGTTCAATTCTTCTTTTCTTCTTTTTTTTTTTTCTCTTCTGCTTCTTCTTCTTCTTCTTTCAGCTGCTCCCTCTAGGGGTCGCCACAGCGGATCATCTGTCTCCATACTACTCTGTACTCTACATCTGCTTCTTTCAAACCAACTACCTGCATGTCTTCCCTTACCACAAGGCAAGTCAAGTCAAGAGGTTTTTATTGTCATTTCTACTATACACAGTGGTACACAGTACACAGTAAAACGAGACAACGTTCCTCCGGAACCCTGGTGCTACACTAAACAACAACATAGAGCTATAAACAGCTATAAAATCCACATGAATATGTTTAAGCGTGTGCAGTTTGCTACAGATGCGGTTTGCGAGCGCTGACTAATGCTTTCTCTGAATGTCCAATCAAAGGATGTGAAAACGCAGACGTTATTGTATGCCTGCTAGCGGGCCTCGGAGTCACCAAATTGAAGTGTGATAGCTTAAAGCAACAGGTTCAAGCTAAATACAATAGAGTTTATGGAAGAGAAGTCTGCAGTGCAGCACATCTGAGAGAAAAGCTATGAAATGAAGAGAATAGACTATTAAAAAGAATTTAATATTCATGGACAAAATGATATTAAAGACATAACAACAAATGTGGAGTACATATGGAATGTGACGTTCATAAAGCACATCTTATGGTCATGTTTTTTTTTTGTTGTGATAAAAAACAAGACCAGGACACCTCATTCAAGCGATGACTTCAATATTACATGTACGTTTTTTTTAAAGATCATATTTAAATATACAAAATGGATTAAAAATAACAACGCCATTATTTCCAACAGCAAATGAATCCTCGCCAAAATGTGACATGTTTGGTTAAATGTTACTCTCCGTGAAAGCAGCGGCGGCTCGTTTTGTTTACACACTCGTCCCCTTCTGATTTGTTTTTTTTCTGCTTTTGCTTCTCCTGATTTCCTTCACATTAGTGTAAAAAAACAAACCAAAAAAAACCCACGTAGCATCGTAGCATCTCATCCTCTTCAGTGCTGCCAGTCACCTGTGACTCTGAGAGCGGCTGTGTTCCAAATCAAATCGCTACGAGTGATTTGATTGCTTTAAAAGTTAGCCCTGGAGTCCCTCACTCCCTCGCATTCTTCTGTGATCAGTGAGCTGGCAGTAATCAAATCTCATGAAGAGAATGCACTCAGGGAGAGAGGGATGGGGGAGAGAAAGAGAGAGAGACTAGTTGTGATGCTGGAGAACAGAGAAGAGTGAGAAAAAAGAAAGAGAGCTTATGGAGTCAGGATTAGTGCCAAGTGCTCACAGGCTTCTATATCTTCAGAGCTCTTCGTTCCCTTCCTCTGCATTTTCATTCTCTTCTTCTCCTCTTCCCCAGTGTTACACTCCTCCCCCTGTTCCATTCCTTTCTTTTCTCATTATCTTTATCTTGTTTCCCTTTTTCATTTCTGACCTTTAATTTCATTTCAGTTCCTCTCCATTTCCCCACATTTCATTCCTACCCTTGTTCTTGCCCCTGTATTCATTACCTTATATTCCTTTCCACGCCATTTCTTTTCCATTTCAATCATATTTCTTTCTTTCTTCTTTCTTTCTTTCTTCTTTCTTTCTTTCTTTCTTTCTTTCTTCTTTCTTTCTTTCTTTCTTTCTTTCAATTTTATTCCTTTCTAAACTCTCAATCATGCAATTCCATTCTGTAAGTATTATTTCCTCTACAATCCTTTTTTATCTCTTTTTTATCTGCTTTCCTTATTTTATTTCTCCCATTTCTTTCCACACTTCTCCACTGCATGACTTTTCTCCTTTTCATTCCATTACTCCATTTTTTTAACAATCTATTCGATTCCATTCCTCTCCTTCCAGCTCAGTTCTATTTTTCCTCATCATTCAATTCAATTTTATTTCATCTCGATTCAATTTAATAAAATTACCGATTCTCTCTCTCTGTTATTCTCTACTCAATTTAAATCCATTCCTCTCACTTTCCTTTCAGTTTAATTTTTTTCCATTTCCCTTATTTACTTTCTATTCAAATTAGTTCATTTAAGTTCCTCTCAATTCCACTCCATTAAATTCAGTTCAATTCTTCTTCTACATCTGCCTCTTTCAACCCAACCACCTGCATGTCTTCCCTCACCACATACATAATCCTGTCCATCGTCATCACTCCCAACGAAAATCTCAAAATCTTCAGCTCTGCTACCTCCAGCTCCACCTCCTGTCTTTTACTCAATGCCACTGTCTCTAAACCTACAACATCTCAGGTCTCACCACAGTCCTATAAACTTTCCTTTCACTCTCACAGATACTCTTCTATCAGAAATCACTCCTGCTATCACTCTTCTCCACCCACTCCAGCCTGCCTGCACTCTTTTCTTCACTTCTCTAACACACTCTCCATTACTTTGCACTGTTGACCCCATGTACCTGAACTCCTCCACCTTCTCCACCTCTTCTCCCTGCAACCGCACCACTCCACTGCCCTCCTCTCATTCACACACATGTACTCTGTCTTACTCCTACTGACTTTCATTCCCTTCTCTCCAGCGCATATCTCCACCTCTCCAGGCTCTTCTCAACCTGCTCACTACTCTCACCACAAATCACAATATCATATGCAAACATCATAGTCCAGGGAGACTCCTGTCTGACCTCGTCCGTCAACCTGTCCACCACCACTGCAAACAGAAAAGGGCTTAGAACCGATTCTTGATGCAGTCCAACCTCCACCTTGTTCCTACTGCAATTCAGATCAATTCCATTCATCTCAATTCCTTCCCACTGTTCAATTATGTTAATTACAATCCATTCAATAAAGATTCATTCCATTCCATTTAGTTACACTCTATTCAATTCAGTTAAATTCCTCTCAATTCCTCTCCTCTCCTCATCATTCTTTTTCTTTACATTTGACTCAGTTCACTCTATTTACATTCCAGTTGATTCATTGAATGTATTTTCATTCTCCTCTCCAGCCCTTTCCATCAACTCAGTTTCTCTCCTTTCCACTTCAGTCTACTATCAATCCATTCTCAACTCTAATTGCTGTACCAGAAACAAAACTTCCCCTTTCCTGAAGTTTCATGTTGCATTTAAACTCACCAGCTTTATCAGATTTTTTTATTTGTATTATTTTCTTAACAGCTTTTAAACATTAGCAACAACTCCAACATGCCCTATTTAAAGTGTTATTCTTTTCACTTACTTAGTGGCTGCGAACTGCAGTTTTTTTTTTTTTTAACAGACTGTAAGAAGAAAGGAAAAAACGAGTAAAACGGATGCACCATACGTTCTGCATCGTTATTTCTGCTGCATTCAATCCTGAACTACCTGAGAGACGAGATGTGTAGTTTTGAATCTATTTTTGGAGCAAGAATGAAAGCCTTTGCTTTTACTCTACACTGTTTTGTGCAAATGAACAGCTTTTTTTATACATTTGCGTCGAAATAATGTGGCAAAGCTCCATTGATTTGTTTGATTTATTTTTACATGGGAGATATCGTTATATATTTTTTTCATCACTATACAGTGCAATTCAAATGTTCTTTTCTCCCACATGATTTATTTATCATTTTACATCTTCCTACTTATCCCTTTATCTTAAATCTAATATTATTAATGATATAATGACTATATTTCTTTGTATATTAGTTATTTATTTATTTGCATGTTTGTTTATCAATTAATTTTTTGACTGTGCATAAGTACATTGGCATTTTTAAATTTTTTATTAATTAATGCAATTATTGATCTGTTTGATGATTTATTCACCTTATTATCTATATCTCTGTAATTTAAAACTTAATTTGCAAATATTGTATTAAACCAATACATACATTTTAAATCTGTGATTTTTTTTTTTTTGTGTCCTGCTGAATTTATTTAGTGATTTTTTACCACATAATTAATTAATTTCTACATTTTCACACATACAAAATTGGTGACCTTTTTGAATGATGGGGAATTTCAGTGCAATTTTTTATTCATCAAAATTTTATCATAGAAAAAGGAGTCCCTTTATAATCGAATACACGCAAACACACATAATTGAAAAGCGTTTTAGAACTGTACAGTGACATACAACCACATTTATTTGGCTGTGGATGAAACCTAAAAATCTGAATAAAGAGTAAAGGGAAAAGAAGAGAAGGGGGAAGAAAAACCCTTCCTAAGCCACCCTCATGACCCTGCCGGAGAAAGCGTTAGGTCCGTGTGGGACTCGGGAGTTTTAATGTGTGAGATTCTGCTGCTCACAGCGTGAAAAGCCTTTTAGAAAGTCACCTCTAACACTTATCGCTCCTCAATTCTCTTAATCCCAGATGTCTTCCAGACTCTTTCAGCACACACATTAAAAATACTGAGAAGTTTCATTCAGAGCGTAATAAGAAGAGCTTGGGTTTATAGGTTACTGATGAGAAAATAAATGTTGAGGCTCAATGGAAGAAAATTAGAGATAAAAAGAGGTCATTCACTGAAAACTGTATTTAATTCTGTAACAATCACAATCAGGTTTATTGACTATACATTTAGCTTAGATCAGGGGTCACCAACCTTTTTGAAACTGAGAGCTACTTCTTGGGTACCGATTAATGTGAAGGGCTACCAGTTTGATACACACAGTTGTCAGTTTGATCTGATATAACAAATTTGCTAAATTTACCTTTTATTATGTGATTAATAATTCATGATATTCATCTATGTGAAGACACTGATCATGTTAATGATTTCTCATAATAATTATCAACAATGATTTAAAGTAGGAAACAGCTATTTTTAGAAAAGGCCCGCGAGCTACTCATGTGGTCCTTGTGGGCTACCTGGTTGTCACCATGTTGGTGACCCCTGGCTTAGACTATACAAGACAAAATAGACTATACGAGACAATACAGATGAAATAAGGACACAATATACAGAGAATATGACAGAACAGTAATGCACATAAAGTGTGGGAATGTATGGTGGTGCAAACCGCAGTATTCCGCGTCACATAAGATAAAAAGGATAAAACACTCTGTCTCATTCTGTATAGGAAAATAATTAAATATGGTGTCGCTGAGTTGTTTTTTTTTACACTAAGCTTAATTTGCTGCCTATAACAACACATCCTGAACTATTCCATTTCTCTTATATAGCTTTTTTCCAGCCATTTCTGGTTCTTCTCCAACTTCACCAGAATGCTGGTGGCACACAATTGCAAAGAAGATCTTTGGATGCTGTAGGATGAAATTACCTTTCAATTAAACTAGGAAATTTGTTCCAGCATGAAATGCCTCAGAGGACAACGCCAGCTCCATGAAGATATGCTTTGCATGGGTTTGGAGTGGAAGATCTAAAACTATAGAGCTCTAAACCCTACACATCTTTAGGATGAATGTAAACAATGACTGCACTTCAGGCCTCCTCACCTCACCTACATCAGTACCTGACTTTACTACCACACTTTTGGCTGAATGAATTTCTATGAATCTTTAAAAATGCTAGTGGAACATCTTCGCAGGAGAGTGGAGGTTATTATAACAGCAAATTAGGATTAATGTGGATTTGGGTGCTCAAAAAGCAGCACATATAATAGTACTTTCACCACTTCTTCTACTAAAGATAAGAACAATCCATCAAATCTACTAGCTTTAAAGTTTTTCAGTTGTAATAGACTTGAGTTTTGAAACAAACTACTTAATAAAGTTTATACTGCACTTTTAACTCTTTTTATAAGAAATGTAATACATTCAATAAAAGAAAAAAAACTGAAAAAATATTTTGAGGTTACATTAATATACTATTGTGCATATGAAAATATCATCATTTCAAATATTATACCATCCTGCCTGTACATCAGTGAAGTTAAGATCTATTAAAGATTTATTTTTAATTCTATTAATCAGTATATAGCACCTTGTGTCAGACATGATATGAGGTTTTCACAGTAAATGCAGTTGTTCACTCCAGGCACTGGAGGTTCAGTGTGTAAAGCTTTGGACACGTGCTCAGAAAGCTGCGAGTATAAATCCCGGGACTGTCAAGCTGCCAGATATGGGCCACTGAGCAAAGCCCTTAACCCTCTCTCTGCTCCAGGGGTGCTTCCACAGTAACCCTAGCTTACTAACAAGCTAGGAAAAAATACTTCACAGTTGTGTAGTTGTATACGCGACAATTTTGTCCTCTCCCTTTAATAGCAATTTATAACTTACCATAACTATTACAGCTTTCGTATTCATTTTAATAACAATAATCTCAAAATCCCATGATCATAGTACTTTAAAGTTGTTTAGATTTGTTTTGTCCATGTTATAAAATGTTTTTGTAGTATTTACAGACCACGCTGAGAAACTCATATGATGTTGTAGCAAAAATATTTCAACTAGCTATTTAGATAAACTGGTGAAATCGCTATCACTTCTACAACTTTCTATATTCATTTTCATACAGAAAGGTATTTTTTTTTATTAAATTTGACTGGTCATTTATTATCTGTAGGTTCTAAAGAATAAAAGGGTACCAGGTACCAGAAAGGCCACCTGGTACACTTTTTGGCCAGAACTCATAGATTCAAAGTGAGGCTTCCTGCTTTTGTTTCCGCCGCATTAAGCAATAAAGTTTACAAACTTCAACAAGTCACGGCTATTGAATTATGTGCAAAGCGAGCCAAGGAGAACTAATGAGGCCAAGGAGTGTGTGTTCTATTCCTTGATTAACAACCTGGATCTACTAATTGCAGTCTATGTTGATTGAATTACAATCCTAATTTGATTAACTTTAACTAAAGGGTCTATAATATCCTTTTTCTATCATGGCAGAAATGCTTCATTTGCTTTGAGAAAATAAGCTCAATATTAAGATGTCACAGGGTGAGACTGCTTGCTATATATATATATATATATATATATATATATATATATATATATATATACTGTATATATGTCTGAAGTCTGAGCTTCAAATACATACTTAAGTACATGAATATTTTTTTGTTGTTTGTTTTTAAGTTTGTATAAATGTGCAAAGATTTAAAACAAACTTTTTTACACTGTCATTATGTTGTTGTTTTTTTTTAACAATTTTTAGTAAAATAATAAAATTAATAAATTGACTGTAACACAACAAAATGTGGAAAAAGTGCTGTGAATACTTCCGGATGCACTGTACTTGGCCTAAATTTAGGTGGACACATGATTTGTATCTGTCTTCCATTCCACATTCAACCCCCATTTATTTGAAGATACTCCACTAGATTTTGTGGAGATTTGTACTTCGTGTCAGCATGCCAGTTCATCATGCTGGGTCTATGGGGTTTGGAGCTCTAAACCTATGTAAAGCAGATCTTCATAGAGTTGCTTCTTTGTGCACAGAGGTATTGTCATGCGGGAACAGGTTTAGGTCTCCGAGTTCAAATGAAGGGAAAATTTCATGCTACTGCATCCAAAGACGTCCTATACATCTCCTTGAACTTTGTGTTAAAAGTTTGGGGAAGAGCCACATATGGCTAGAACAGTCCTTTGTCCTACACTTTTGTGCATAAATGATAGTTCTCATGTTTCATAGATCTGACTGACATTTTTAATTGGCTCACTATTTTGCAACACCTGCAATCACTGTTTTATGAGCTGAACAGTGCATGAAGTTAAACGAGTGTGTCAGATGCATAGGATTAGTAAACGAGCAACTAAGGGGGAGGAATTTGTGTACACCCCTTTGTGCTCACAGTAGGGTTCATCATTCCTTGTGTTTGTCATCGCAAGCATGATTAAATAAGATGACAAAATTAGCATTAATGTAGTCTTGAACATGATGCCTGAGCATATATTTCACAATGTAGAGTATATCCCAATTGACAGTGACATCTGGTCTAGCGTATCGACTTGGTCTAGACGTCTGCTATTTAGCAGGACACTAGATGATGAATGGTGCAGGTTATCTGATTCAGACAGCGTTACTTCGAGCTTTCTAAACAAAATATAAATGGATAAAGCCATCGAGTCATATTTCTCTTGAGAAAACAGCAGTCCTTTGGCATATATATATGAGGTTCGAGATGCATCTGCAGGACCTGGATCATATCAGAGATATTTATAAGACGAAGGCAGACAGATCTAGATAGCATCTTTGAAGGTGAATTTTCATTTCGAACAGTCCAGATTTAATTAAAAAGGGAAGCTCAGGTTACAAATACACTTGTTTAATTCGCTTGCTTGGAGAACATGAGCTTAATATTATTACATTCCAGAGAGAGACGGTTGCTCTAGGTTTTAGGGTTTTGTTTTCTATATAATTTTACAGTTATTACCTAAATAAAATGTTTTATATATATATATATATATATATATATATATATATATATATATATACGTAGTACATGTGTGTGAATGACAGTGAGGACAGTGGAGTGGTGCGGTTGCAGGGAAAAGAGGTGGAGAAGGTGGAGGAGTTCAGGTACATGGGGTCAACAGTGCAAAGTAATGGAGAGTGTGTTAGAGAAGTGAAGAAAAGAGTGCAGGCAGGGTGGAGTGGGTGGAGAAGAGTGATAGCAGGAGTGATTTGTGATAGAAGAGTATCTGTGAGAGTGAAAGGGAAAGTTTATAGGACTGTGGTGAGACCTGAGATGTTGTATGGATTAGAGACAGTGGCATTGAGTAAAAGACAGGAGGTGGAGCTGGAGGTAGCAGAGCTGAAGATGTTGAGGTTTCTATTTGGGAGTGACGACAATGGACAGGATTAGAAATGAGTTTATTAGAGGGACAGCGCATGTAGGACGTTTTGGAGACAAGGTGAGGGAGGTGAGATTGAGATGGTCTGGACATGTGCAGAGGAGGGACATGGGGTATATCAGTAGGAGAATTCTGAGGATGGAGCCACCAGGAAGGAGGAAAAGAGGAAGGCCAAGGAGGAGGTTAATGGATGTGGTGAGGGAAGACATGCAGGTAGTTGGGTTAAAAGAGGCAGATGTAGAGGACAGGGGGCTGTGAAGGATGGAGCCACCAGGAAGGAGGAAAAGAGGAAGGCCAAGGAGGAGGTTAATGGATGTGGTTTGAAAGAGGCAGATGTAGAGGACAGGGGGGTGTGGAGACGGATGATCCGCTGTGGCGACCACTTATGGGAGAAGCTGAAAGAGGACAGGGGGCTGTGAAGATGGATGATCCGCTGTGGCGACCCCTAATGGGAGCAGCTGAAAGAAAAAGAAGAAGTAGCAGAAGAAAAGGTATTAATTACTTTTTACAATCCAAATGCAAGAATTTCTCATCCCAGCCCCTGACACAGCATGTGTGTGTGTGTGAGGAATGAATTTGCTGTTGGTCAGAGTTGCTTCCTGGGCTGAACCATGACAAAGCAGAATGTTTGTCCGACAGTTGAAAGAGAGCGACTTCAGAATGATTGGCAGGAGGGAGGCGGGTTTGAATGTTTTTTCATTCAGGTCACATCCTGCACTCTATTTCCTCATGTCACACTGGACAAGCCCAGACACATGACTTCTGACACACTGAATGAGAAATCCACCCGGATCCTGTGGAGCCACACACACTCTGAAACACAACCACCCACTCACACACTCTCAAACACACTCACCCACTCACACACACTCTCATAGTGCAAAACTTTGTCTGTGTGAAAGATTGTGTGTTGAAAAAAAGGCTTTTCAGAGAGACACACGTTTGCAGTCACACACAATCACATTTACACACACACACACATTCATACATATACAATTTTTTATACTCTCTCTCTGTCTCACACACACATTTAATCTCTCGCACTCACCCACACACCAGACACACTCTCACTCTTTCACATACACTTACACTCTCCTCCGTCTTTATTTCATACACACAAACTTAAACACCATTTTTAAAACTCACACTCACTCTTTCGTACTTGTGCACTTATTGACACACAATCATTTACACACACACACTCACACTTTCGTTCATGCACTCGCACACACACTTTTTTTTAAACAGACACTCTTGCACTTTCGTCCACAAAGACACACAATCTTTCACACACAGACACACTTTCTAATTACATTTAAACACACTCACTCTTTCTCACACACACACACACACGGACACACACACACACACACGGACACACACACACACACACACACATTTTCTATCTCTGTCTCAGGCACATATCCAATCTCTGACACACACACACACACACACACACACACACACACACAACATTCTTTGCACTCTTACGCACATTTACACATCTTTTACATACACAGACACAAAACTGTGCAATCTCACACACAATCACATTTACACACACTCACTCTTACACACACCACACACACACACACACACACACACACACACACACACACACAAAACACACTCATTCAATCTCTTTCACTCAGACAGACACAATCTCACTCTTTCACATACACTTACACTCTGTCTTTCTCTCTCTCTCTCACACACACACACACACAAGCACACACACACACACACACACACACACTTTTGTCTGGATTCCTATTTAAACAGCATGAATCATTTCTTTTTCTGGTTAATAGTTGATATGTTCAGGCCTTGACCAAACACTGGACTCAATCTCAACACCAACATTTCCCTATTGGCATTCAGGACACATTTCTGTGAACACAAAGAAAAACGCAAGGTTACACACGCAGCAGGGTTCCTCATAAAGCTTTCTCCAGCTACAACGCTCCATGCTGGGCTAAAATGCCATGATCTGTTGCACTCTCACGCGAAACATTAGCTGTAATGAGTGTTGTACTCGAACAATTTTTAACCTTTCTCTTCTGTTCCAACTCCATTATAATGCTTTCTGGTTTTCTCCCGACTCCTCAAAAAAAACCCTCTCCTGTTATATAACATTACTGTAAGGTTCAGATTAGGTCTTATTAAAAGAAAGAAAGAAAGAAAGAAAGAAAGAAAGAAAGAAAGAAAGAAAAGGTTGATTAATCTAATTATTTTATTATTTTTTATATACATTACTTTTTTAAGTTCCTTATAATTGTGTCTGAAACAAAAATTATATTTTAAGAATGTAATGGATGGAGGGATGGAAGTTTACATTGAAAGAAAGAAATTTGAATAGATGGAAGAAAAAAGGAGTTTAAATAGATGGAAGAAAAGAAAGAAGTTTGGATGGATGGAAGAATGGATGGATGGTTGGATTGAGAAAAGTTTAAAAAAAGAAAGTTTAAATAGATTGAAAAAAGGATGAATTCATGGATGGACTGATAGATGGATGAATGATTAGTTTAAAGAAAGGAAGTTTGTATGGATGGATGGACGGATGGATGGATGGATGGATGGGTGGATGGATGGATGGATGGATGGATGGATGGATGGATGGAGGAATATGAAGGAAGTTGGGTATTATGAAATAAAGCAGAGATGGATGGATGGATGAAAGGAAGAAATAAAATTTTGGATGGATGGATAGATGGATGGAAGGTTAGATTAAAGAATGGAAGTTTGGATAGATGGAAGGATAGATACGTGGATAGATAAATGGATGGAAAATAGGAAATGGTATAAATAGAAGAAGGGAAGAGTTATGGATGGAATAATGGAGTTGGTAGTTCTCACTCTCCAGTGTTCTGTATTGTTTAAAGATTATAATCACACTCTTGATGTCACCCAAATGAGGATGGGTTCCACTTTTGAGTCTGGTTCCTCTCAAGGTTTCTTCCTCATAACATCTAAGGGAGTTTTTCCTTTCCCACAGTCACCCCAGGCTGCTCATCAGGGATAAACACACATCATTAATTTTTATTCTTAAGTTCTGTAAAGCTGCTTTTTAGAAAATGTCCATTATGAAATGTGCACTAGAAATAAACTTGAACTTAATGCAACTCACTATAAATAAAAATACATTTCAAATTTAATTATTAGGATTCATAATTCAGAGTTTCTCTGAAAGACTGGCTACTAGACTGCTTCCTGCCTTCCCCCAAAAAATGTTAGATCTCACTTCAACCGTAAAGATGTAACTGTTTACTTGCAAAATGACAATCAGGAGACAGGCGCCAGTTTGTCAGAGCCACACAGCTGTGTTATCTCTGCTGACCAGCCTGATGAGTTCAGTTCACAACGCCATGCTGTGACATACACAGGCTGCGAAAGTCAATTACAGATGTTGATTCATCTCAAATGGCAGAACTGCAGCAAACAACAGCCGGGATATTACACTAGCCATATAATATCTATGGGCCTTGAACTTCCTGTTTCAAAAATAATGGACTTGAGGGGCCTTTGGCCTGTGAGCTTGATACTATTGGTAAAGTTTGAATGCTGTTTGTAGGGCTTGGAAGTGCTACAGAGATCTGACTAAAGGTCTTCTAGAAAACTGTGGTCTGGGATTCAGTCCATATCAGACACAGAGGGAAGAAATGGCTTTGATCAGGGCATTGTGTTATGAAGTGTTTTGATGGTGTGTCACATTAAAGAACAGGAAGAGAGTGCATTTAGATGGATGGAAGGAAGTTTGGATGCAGACCAGCCTGATGATTCCAGCTCCGTATGCCATGCTGTAAAGATCTTAATCTAGCCCTATTACATATTTGGGCCATGAATGACCTGTTTCGAAAATAATTCATTTGGGGACCGTTGGCCTGAGAGTTTGATACCACTGGTAAAGATAAAGAGGTTATGAAGTTGGAATGTATGTTTAGTGCCTATAAGTTTGTTCCTTTTAAGTCATTGGCTAATGTGGCAAGGAAAAACTCTTCAAAAAGGTATGAGGGAAAAAAAGAGAGGAAACAGACTCAAAAGAGAACCCATCCTCATCTGGGTGGCACCAAATAACCATTCAGTATATATCTGGGTGGCATTGTATGATCAGCTGTGATATCACACTAACCATACTACTAACAATAGTCTGGTTGAATGAATCTCCACAAAATCTAGCGGGACATCTTCCCAGAAGAATGGAGGTTATTACATTAGCAAATGGGGCTAAATGTAGAATAGGATGTTCAAAAAGCAGCACCAATCTTATGGTCAGGTGTCCAGTACCTTTTATCCATATAAATGTAGGAATTCTTTAGCAGAATCAAATTCAGTTCAATGTTCATCATATGAGCATTTTTACCAATAGACATCGCCATAAAGCAGCATTATAGAAATGATCGGATTAAGAATTTAATAATAATTTAGACTTTTTCAATCCCTAATCAATCCCAGATGAACACAGGTATTTCTGAGGTAACTTTAGCCAGTTAGCACTTCGATATGAAGGCTATGTAGATTTTTAGACATTTGCACAGCAGTATATAAAAGAACACTGACCCAAATGACTCAAATGTCAAACTATCCCAATCAGAGCTCTTCCAAGCACTGAGTATCTGTCTCACTGACACCTGACCTTTTCAGGTAACATACCTCATGTATCAATGTGCTTCCTCCTCAGTGTGACTGAATGTTATTGTGATTGTTATGAGGGCAATTCCAGGACTGGGGTGACTTCTGTATCTCACTGATGTGGCATATACAAATATGGATTTGTCATTTAAGAACCTGAATTTAATATTTATATGCATGCTTTTGATAAACCACTTAATTACAATCTACAGCACTTACTTACAGCTAAAGCCACTTCTGCTTTATTTCCATTGATTTATTAAAAAAAAACAATTGGGTACAGTTTGTACATTTGATAATATTTGCATTATTATAAAGCTGCCCTGCAACTTTAATACAACTTAAAACTGCTGTTGAATCAGTAATGTTTACACTCCAATACACTCCCACATCACACTCTCATACTGTATACATTTATTCATATAGTAAACCAGATAAATAGATAGATAGAAATCTTTCATTTTTATTATTTATATTGTCTTTGCTGTTTTATTATACTATATTGTCTGTGCTGCTGCAATATGTGGAGTCCACATCTCTGAGGATCCCAACCGCTCTCTGAACTCTTCTATACTGAGCAGAAAACGGCAACAGCGCCTGTACTTTTTCTGAGGAGAATCGAAAAGTCCAGACTGTGAAAAACTTTTTACTGCCGTACCATTGAGAGCATCTTCACAAACTGCATCTCAGTGTGGTACAGCAGCTGCACTGCTTCGAAGTGTAAAGCCCTTCAGAGGGTGATAAAAACCATCCTACGAATCATTGGCACTCAGCTACCCACCTTAGCGGGCATTCACAACAAACGCTGTCTGCAAAGGGCGAGGAGCATTATCAAAGATACCTCTCACACCAATCGTGGACTATTAACACTTTTCCCATTAAGCAGATGCTACAGGTGCCTCAGACTGAAGAATAGATTTCTTTCCCCTGTGGCTGTTACTGCACTGAACAGCTGATCATTATACAATGTTAACAATACAATACTGCACTTCACTTTTTGTGTTTTTTTGCGCCGCTTTATCTACTGTGCACCATGATCATTGCACTACTGTATATATCACCCATATCTATTCTGTATATACTGTATCACACATGCATTCATATTTGTATATCTGTCCATATCATTTCATTTTGAGCATGTTATCTTCTGACATGTCTATCCTATACACAATATTTGCATATTTGCACAGTTACACTGTATATTGCTAAATATACCATTACCATATATATTATTATCTTCTGCACCTTCTGTACATTATTCTTTTTTATCCCTGTACATATGGGCCTCATACCCTTATTTATCATACTGCTTTTAATTGTAAAAAGGCCATTTATGCACTTCTGGCAATAACGTTTAATTTATTCTAATCTAATAAATGAATCCATCCTTTATCAATTTATCGAAATATCCATCCATGTATCCATCCATCAGATTATCTATCCATGCCTTCATCTCGCTATAAATATATACAGACATCAATCATAATGAATGTATTCATCTATCCATTAAACCATCCACTATATTTTTCAACATTAAATTTTCTATCCTTCCATCAGTTTATTTAATTATCCATTCAGCTAGCCATACATCCATCTATCCATCCACTATAAATATGCCAATCCACCCATTTATTTATCCATCCATCCATCTATCCACTATAAATATGATAATCTACCCATCCATCCTTTCATCCATCCATTAATCCATGCATCTATCCATAACTGTATCCACCCACCTATCTATTCATAAATATGTCAATCCATCCATCTATCCATCTATCCATCTATCCATCCATCCATCTATCTATCTATCTATCTATCTATCTATCTATCTATCTATCTATCTATCTATCTATCTATCTATCCATCCATCCATTAATCTGTGCATCCATCCATACATTCACCCATCCATAAAGGTATTTACTCACCCATTTATTTATAAATATGCCAATCATCCATCCATCCATCCATCCATCCATCCATCCATCCATCCATCCATCTATCCATGCATCAATGTATCACCCCAATCTAATGCTTAAACAAGTCGTGTATTATAGATTATGAAAAGAAAACAATGTCCATTTTAGTTTTTAAAACTAAATTTGCTCCTATAACAAAATTGGAATATTCTACTAGTCACGTTGTCCAGAAATTGATCATCAGAAGTCTACTGATGATCCTGAGTAGAGCAGGATCACATGAGATGGGTGATTGCATGCATGCTAATTAAGTACATTATTGTGATGTACAGAACATGATTTTTGCTGATTAATAATAATGTTTTAATAATAATGAATCTTTAACCCTAACTGTCTTTTACTATCTTCTCTTGACCAAATCATGTTTTCATGATGCCCTAAAACTTTTCCAACGCTCAATCAGAGATTAAAATGCCTCCCACGGACTCTAAAACAGGTTTAATAATCACCAAGCTCGCTTTTGTGTACCAAGTTCAGCATCGTCCTTCAGACCATCATTAAGTCAAAGAACTTTTCAAACACTAGCACAGAGAAGATGTGATAAATATTGAGGATTTGTCTGATCAAAGGAGAACATCTCATTTCAAGTGTCTTTTAGAAATCCGGTGTTTCTACAAGCACATCGTTGATCTACTCCCAGCCTTCACCGAGAACAAGGCTCATTTGTCAAACACAGTTAGCATCTCGCTGGCAAAATGTTACATGCTTTTATCTTCAATGAGATTGCAGCTGAATGTTCATTTTTGTCAAGGTGCAGGTTTTTTCTTTTCTTAACACATAGACTAAGTTTTACTAACCAATAGAAAATAAGACAGATTTTAATCATTTCAAAATTAAAATGTATATACTGCTCCAACAAGCGGCTCTGATAGCATTTCAGCCTATAAACAGGCATGACTACACCCAACACATGCTAGCTGGCTAGTTCGCAGCTTTTATTCTGAAGTGTAAACTTTCTGAGAAAAATTTAAATAATTTGTAAACCTACACTTGAGGTATTTAACCTAGTTAAGATTATAGTTTCCACAATCCACAGGTCCATAGTCACCTGCTAGCTAGTTAGTTCAGGTCATCAATCCAACCTGAGGAAGTGGTAACTCAGTGGTTAAGACTATGGGTTACTTTTCAGAAGGTAGGAGGTTGAAGACCCAGATTCAAGACCCGTAACCCTCTCTGGTTTTAAAGAATGAAATACAATTAAATGAACACAATAATTTTATTAGCAGACACACTGGGTAACTGAATGTCCAGTGCCCTGATCGGCCCAGAAACCAACTACTGTAGTTTGTGTAACGTACAGAAGCTGGATGCAGGTAAGGGTGAGGGATCTGTAGTGCAGTAGCAGGTCATTTCACACCCATTTCAGGGGTGTCCTACCTGCACTAATCTACCTTTTAATATCATCATTATCACAACACAGCTATAGAAACCACAAATATTATAGAGAAGTGCAGTAGAACAGAGCGCTGCATCAAAGACAAGAATCTCATACAGTGAAAATGAATGTCATCACTAAAGCAAGAAACCCAATGAATACAATTCAACACATCTCCTTTCACTGTGGCCACAACTGCATCTCCCACATACATCATCTCTAGCAGAAGCATCGATATTTACCTCATAAAATGTGTTTTTCCAGCATTTTTGTGCATTTCTTCAGTGCATTACAGTTTTCCTGGGGATTAGAAATAAAGGCAAATTGTGTTTTTCTGTAAATTCTTCAGGAAAGAAAATGTAAAAGTAGAAACGATTAATGAAAAAGTTCAACAACTGTTTCAATTTTTTTTTTCATCTTTTTCTTAGGATTTAAAAAAAAGTCTGTCTTGTAAATGTCCTTGTAAGTGTATCTGCAACAAAACAATTTCTTTTTCTCTGTCAGTCATAGTGGAATAAAAAAACAACAGCTATTAAATCCACACAAATATATTGTAGCTTGTGCATTTTGCTCCAGATGCATCTTGTAAGCTCTGACCAGAGCTGCTCTCTGACCATCCAATCAAAAGATGTGAACATGCTTATGTTATTGCATGCCTGCTAGATGGCCAACTTGAAATCTGATTGGTTAAAGCAACAACTTAAAGCAACATGTTCTATATATGCTCCAGACACCCTGCTGATTCTGAAGGCTTCAGGGCAGATTATGACCTTAATATGTGATGTGGCAGCTGAAATCTGATTGGATAAAACTTTAACAAATGAAAACAATTTCTACACATTTCTGAAAAAATTACAGCCACTGCTATTCAGGAATCGTAAGAATGAAGCACAGATTATAAATCTATACTCGAACATTTTAAAAACACAACAATCTATGCAGGATGCAATAAACAAAACAATACGATGTGAAATTAAAGAAAAAATTAATAAGCCTATGACTGTGATGTATCTTGTTATACATAGACAAAGTGTATCAAGGACTAAACATAGAACAGGTCAACACATTCAGATAACAAACCAATGAGAAGTGGCTGTGAAGATTGAAGAAAGATTGAAGTAGGATATCTGCATCTCTTCCCTCGTAACTATTTCCAAATTCTGAAAAATAATCAAAAGTAGTTGCTAGTTCTTATTTTATTCAATTTTTTTTTATTTTTTATTTTTTTTTCAAAGATGATTCCATTTTCCCAAAGCATGATTAATCCTGGCAGCATTGACCATAAATGCAAGAGGTCAGAACATCATTAACTCTGTGCAGCAGGATGTTTTGGTCTGGATTCCTTGTCTTCCTGGAAGTACCAAGCCTGTGGTTAATATCACGAAAGCCGTTTTATAATTTACTGATCTGAACAAGGCTTTCGTACATCATTTTCAGCATCTACAGCAGTGTATGACAGAGCTAATGATTATAAATAGCACCACGAATGACAGCAGTGTAGACAATGCGAATCAATACTTTTGTAGGATGTGGAGAACTTGTAGATGCTGATGTGTTTAAACACACACACACACACACACACACACACACACACACACACACACACAGTTATTGTATGTTTGAGGAATTTCAGTATTTTGTAGTAGTATTTGCAAAGTTTCAACATACTGTTTTAATAAAATAGGTTGAATACTTAGAATTATTATAAATATTATTATTATTATTATTATTATTATTATTATTATTATTATTATTATTATTATTATTTTACTTAGTATTTTCACATAACAAATTACCACGCTCAAGACCCCTCAAAACCACACCACATGGTACAATTCAATACCTCAACACCACAGGGTACAACACAATACTGCACCACCACACATTACAACACAATACCACAGTAGCATACTATAGCCTTTAAATCTCATCACACAATACAAGAATATAGCTCAACACCACACCACATGGTACAATTTAATACCTCAACACCACACTACATGGTGCAATTCAATACCTCAACACCACACCACGGTACAACACAATACCTCAACACCACACGGTACAACACAATAATTCAACACCACACCACATGGTACAACACAATACCTCAACACCACACCAAATGGTTCAATACAATACCTCAACACCACACCACACGGTACAGTTCAATGCCTCAACACCACAAGACATGGTGCAATACAATACCTCAACACCACGGTACAACACAATACCTCAACACCACACCACATGGTACATCACAATACCTCAACACCACACCAAATGGTTCAATACAATACCTCAACACCACACCACATGGTACAATTCAATGCCTCAACACCACACTACATGGTGCAATCAAATACCTCAACACCACATGGTACAACACAATACCTCAACACCACACCACATGGTACATCACAATACCTAAACACCACACCAAATGGTTCAATACAATACCTCAACACCACACCACATGGTACAATTTAATACCTTAACACCACACTACATGGTGCAATTCAATACCTCAACACCACACCACATGGTATAATACAATACCTCAACACCACACGATACAATACAATACCCCAACACCACACCACATGGTACAACACAATACCTCAACACCACACCACATGGTACAACACAATACCTCAACACCACACCACATGGAACAATACAATACCTCACCACCACACAATACAACACAATACCTCATCACCACACCACATGGTACAACACAATACATCAACACCACACCACATGGTACAATACAATACCTCAACACCACAACACCTGGTAAAACACAATAGCGCAACAACACAAAACCCATTAAAACACATTACCTTAACACACTACATGGTACAACACAATTCCTCAACATCTCACCATTCAGTACAACACAATACCTCACCACCACACATTACAACACAATACCACAGTAGCATACTACAGCCAATATCCCTCATCACACAATACAAGAATATAGCTCAACACCACACCACAAGGTACAACACAATACCTCAACACCACACCATACACAACAAACCACAGCCAACACAAAGCAACACACACCAATACCACAATATTTCAGAATTTATTTATTTTTTTTTTATGTACTTGGCCAGAAATGTTCTACTGCTTATTTAAGTATTTTGCAATGTTCTCTTGCATATTTTGCATACTTAATTAAATGCAAATGTGTGCTTTTATTAATATTTATTTTATCAATATTTCTCCTTTAGCTATTGTGTTTCTGCAACAATTTTTGTTTTTTTCTTTTTGTAACATTTTCAGTCATTTTGTAAGCATTTTTGCAATATCGTTTCTTAAACACATATTTCAAGAAGCTTTTTTATATTTTGGTATTTCTATCATTTTATAAGGTATTTACTATATATTTATAATTTGTATACTACAATAAATGCATGCACTATAATGGGTTCCAAACACAGATTATGTTTTTGTTATTAGTATTATTATTTTTGGCTTTTGGGCTTTTTTGAAGGTGGATTTTTTCGATGCCACTTATTTTCTCCATGTGGGAGGACTGAAGCTCAGGAGAGTTTTAGAGAAAAGTGCTCCGCAATTAGTTTGCTGACTTGGAGCTTTTCCCAGAAACCTGTTTCAGTGAGAGTGCATCACACGTTTCTGTTTCTTCATTTTAAAAAAATGAACAAAAGTAAAGAAAACCTGAGAATTCAGGTCATTAGTGGTAACTGTTCTGCCTCTGTTAGAGGCTGTGTACATTTTGTGATGGACATTTGCATTCATCAGTATTATATTTCTCATGGACTTTAAAGTTTCATTTTGCCTGCCGCTACTGTGTGAGTGTAACTCTTATTTTGTGTTAACGCGAGCCAGGTAATAGGTAATGGGAAGCAGTGAAATCATGGTGCAGCAAGCGCTTAGCATGTCACAATTAAATTGATACTTCTTCTGAACCCTATCGAGAGCATTGTCTGTACGTTTATTTGAATAATTAATCTGTTTAGTTTATATTGCAATAGAGTATGTTTAGTTAAATGTGATAGGACCAAATATGTTTGTTATTGCCGATCATTGTGTTGAGAATGTTTCTATTTCGCAATTTATCTGTATACATTTTGCTTTTTAAACTGATAAGTTTATAATTTTAATTATTGATTTTCTATATATTTATTTCATTTCATTGACAGTTTTACTCGGTTCAATGTCCACTGAGTTTAACTGTTTAAACCACACATGTGACTATTAAAGTGTCAGGGATCCACCAGCCACGCCTTCACAGAACCCACCTATCACTCCAAGCAGCTTTTCTACGCACTAATCATCTACACCTGGAGCTCATCAGCCTCCAGGCTATATAACCTCCGTTCACCACCAAGCACATTGTCTGTTCTACAGTTTAGGCTGACGAACGCTGCTGGACTACCCAAGCTACCTTCACTACGTGTAGAAGTTTGGTTTTACAGTTACGGGACTCTGTTTAGCTCTTTGAGCTGCTGTCTGTTCCTGGACTTTACCAGGATTTACTAAACCTGGACCTATCCTCTGGTTTGCCGTTTTCTACTTTTGCCCTGTGTTACTTCATTAAACATTGTTTACTGCACTTCGGATTCTGGCACGTTCTTCTGCCTGACATAAAGAAGCAAGGTGCTCATATCCTGGCTCTTGAACAGAGTTTGGCTTGGAGACGCTAGACGCTAGGTAAGCAAAACCTATAAAGGGAACAGAAAAGAAATTATCCCACAGTTTTGCTTTCAATAGGTCATACAGTGTATATGTAATACAATTCAGTGCATTCACTCCTTAAAATTCTTTGCATACAAAGATGCAGAATAGTCACAACTATTACAGAACTGTTACATTTTATACAACCATTAATGATGTGTTTGTAGACATACTGCAAGGGAAGTGTTCGGTCAATGGTTACGATGTTGGACTTCTGATTAAAAGGTTATCCCAGGACTACCAATTTTCCACTTTTGGACCCATAAGTTACATCCTTAACCTTTAACTGTTCAGATTTACATTTTGACTGATGCCCATATCCAGATGGATTAACATTTATTTCATCCATACAGCTGAACAGCTATGGGGTTAAGGGCCTTGTTCGGGTGCTCAGGAGTGGCAGCTTGGTGTAGCTGGGATTTGAACCTTCAGATGACCTTCAGATACAAAGCCAAATGCCTTTACCACTATGCTACCACCTGTATGAATACTCTATATCAATGTATTGGGATATCTGACCTTTCCAGCCATATGTGGTTCTTCTTCAAACTGGTCGCACAAAGCCAAGGGTACACAATTGTACAGGATGTCTTTGGATGCTTTACTTGAACTTGGAAATCCAAACCTGTTCCTGTGCACAAAGCGAGCTCTATCAATATTGTATATAATTTACATGGGTTTGAGAGGAAGATCTTGAGTGGCCTGCTATAGAGGTCTGATCTCAAACCTACTGAACACCATTGGGATGAATTGGAACACTGACTGCACCCCAGGTCTCCTCACCTACATCACTACCTGACTTTACTAACACCCTTGTGGTTGATGAACACAAATGTCCACAAGCACACTCCAAAATCTTGTGGAACATCTTCCCAGAAGAGTGAGGTGCAATGAAATTCTCAAAAGGCACACACATCATACTTACGACCAAGTGTCCGCAAACTTTTGGCAATATAGTGTGTATGGATATGGATGTCTACCAAATGGCACATGTGTGTAAATGTGGCAAGGATTTGTTTCACAATTAAGTTTCCTGTTAATAATTTCAGCTAGTTCCAAGTAACAACAGAGGATCTGCTACAGAATCTAAGCTGCTTCATATAAAAAAAATCTTCAAACCCTGATCTATATCCATTTACTAACAGGGTATAGTTTTTTTTTCATCAGCTCTTCTACAGTATTTTTCCGCATTCAGGCGCATGTCCGCCACTCGAAGGGCCTGCTTTAGACTTCTCTTTCTGTGGCTACATATTTTTTTTAAGAGTCGGTGGTGATTGAACGCATTAAAAGAGCTCAGCTAGCCCACTAATGGCGGCATGTTTGATGTCTCGAAGTATTACGGAGATGTTCACAAGTCTGTGGAAAGCTCTCTTAAAAGCTCTGAGAGTAGGCAGTGCACTAAGGTACAGGCAGGCTGTAATCACTCCTCGTCCATCCACCTCTCTCTCAGCTATGTATTGAATGAAAACAGTGATTTGTTTGACAGAAAGCTCCAAGTATTTTATGCCACTCTGTGTTTTGGAGTTTAGTGTGGTTTAACGTAATTTAGGAATGTGGAATTTAATTTGGATCTTTCCTCTGAAGGTGAACACAGACTGAAGCACAAGAACACATGGGAGAGTAGTGTTCGGGTACATGCCATATGCTTTTCAGGACACTCGCCTTGCTGTTATAATGACCTCCACTTTTCTTGGAAGATGTTCCACTAGATTTTAGAGATCGTGCTCATTTAGACAAAGGTATTAGTAAAGTCAGGTAGTGATGTAGGTGATGTGGGAGGCCCGGGGTGCAGTCAGTGTTCATATCCCTACATATCCCAAAGGATTTGTATACACATGGGTCAGAGGTCTATAGTAGGATACTCAAGTTCTTCCACTTAAACCCATGTAAAGCATAGGGGTGTACTCACTTTTGTGAGATACTGTAAGAGATTTACAGAGATTTACTGTCCTCTGAAAAGAACTCAACATACAGCCATTATTGTCTAAATAACTGGCAACCAACGTTAGTACACCCTAAGTAAACATCAAAACTGTGTCCAAAGTGTGAATATTTTGTGTGAGCACCATTGTTATGTAACACTGTCTTAATCTTCCTGGGTATGGAATTCACCAGAGCTGCACAGGTTGTTGCTGGGATCCTTTTCCACTCCTCCATAATGACATCATGGAGCTGCTGTATGTTGGATGCTGGAAAAGCGCCATGTGGATGACACATGACGCTTTTCCACCTTCCGCTTCAGGATGCCCCAAAGGTGCTCAATAGGGTTTAATTCTGGAGACATACTTGTCTATGCCATCACCTTCAGCTTCCTCAACAAGGCAGTTGTCATCTTGGTGTTGTGTTTGGGGTCATTATTATGTTGGAAAACTGCCGTTCGGCCCAGTTACTGAGGGAAGGGCATCATTTTCTGCTTCAGAACGTCCCAGTACATGTTGGAATCCATGTTTCTCTCAATAAACCGCAGCTCCCCAGTACCAGCAGCTCTTATGCAGCCCCAGACCATGATGCTACCACCACCATGATTTACTGTAAGCAAAACAATTTTGTTGGTACTCCTCATCAGGACGTCAGCACACATGCTGAGCCAAACAAATTTATTTTAATCTCACCAGAGCACATGGAGTAATTCATGCTCTTGAACAGGTTGTTTGGATAGGGCTTTCTTAAAAGCCAGTTTTAATAAAAGGCTGCCTTCTGGGATGACTTGTGAGACCTGTTCCGAGTGGAACCCGTCTTGGAAAACCTCCGTATGATGTTGGCCACTGTACTGTTACTCAGTTTCAGGGTGATACCGATATTATTATGGCCGAGGCCATCTTTGTGCAACAATTATAATTCTCAAATCCTCAGAGAGTCTTTACCATAAGGTAACATGTTGAACATCCAGTGGTCAGTATGAGGGAATTGTACCTAAGTACCAAATTCTAATAGGACATGGGGACATGACATACAGCTGTTATAACTTGTGACAATAATTTGCTGACGTTGTTATTTTAGAGGACAGTAAATCTGTACTGATATCCAAACTGCACATTAACAACTCTAACATATATCAAAATTTCATTTTTTTAGCCTTGTCCCTTTAAAAGATACTACAATTGTTACTGAAATGTGAGGGGTGTACTCACTTTTGTGAGATACTGTACATAGATAGATAGATAGATAGATAGATAGATAGATAGATAGATAGATAGATAGATAGATAGAATGATAATTTAACATTTTATTTGTTATGAGAATGGAGTAAAATTGTGGTCACACTCTGGCTTGGTTTATTCAGAGCCCATATATCAAAACCTCTGAGGGTGGCACAGTGTATCCCCCTAAATAAACTTACCTGAACAGGTCCTGATTTCGAATCATTACTCTTCATTTAAGGCACCTGATAAATATACCTGCAAGTGTTTTGGGCACTTAATTCAATTTTAGTGGAATGGATACAGTGGGACTGGAGAAAGAGAAAGATGTTTGTCCTCGCTAGTGTTTTAATTAATTCTTCCTTCAGGTAAGTGTTTAACAAAGAACCTCAGCAGGTTACGTTTAGGCTGAGATCTGAATATCAATGGTTATGTATTAAAGAGATTTTTTTTTTTAAATCGCTGTAACAATATGAGATGCTAATAAACAAAAAATAAAGCTGAAATCTGTGAAAATCTGATTATCTGACTAATATCACCTAGTACTATTCCTGCGATAAAATATTCTTACTTTATTTTGCAAAATCCATAGTCACTCATCTATAAAACACGTTTCCATAAACACAATCCTTCTTCAAAGAGAACTTGAGCTAATAAGGATATTTTGCATCTGTTAGCATGTTTTCTTTACATTTCGCCATCCGTAACACCTAGTTGTCCCATAGCTTTAAGCGATTGTCGCAAAAACCTGCATTGATCAGCGACCGTGTCTGAAAAGACAACCAAAGTATTCATTGATGACGTGAGCTCTTAGTTTGCAAGGTGTAAATTCTGCATATTAGTTTTCTTTCCAGATGCTATTCAACACCTCTATGCATTGCTTTGCTAATAAGCCGTCGTTAGTTTTATGACGCATCAAGCTACCGAACTACTTTTCCAACCCAGTCTTAAGTCATTTTGTGATATAGTCACGAACTTTAATCTATTGACTCGTGTTCATGAACACGAATTTCCCTCTTTTTTTTTGTCATTCAGCACGAATTTCCATCTAATGTATTTCAATAGGGTGTATTTTTCGTGCCTCTGCCACATTGTTTGGGTCCACAGACGCTGTATTGTTTTTTTTTCCTCATTTGTTATTCAGATTTTGAATATTCTTCAAGCACTATTACTCAACATTTAATTAGGTGATTTTATTCTTGTTTTTAATGATTTTTATTCTGTAAGCTACTTGGAATTATAAATCATCACTGGTTGCTTCGAGTCAAAATATAGTAAATATATTCTCCTGGTAAATTAACAAGTCTGCAGATTTGTGCTATGGCCATCGCTTCTTATTTTGTCATTTATTCAGAGAAATACCATTTTTCCATCGGTTTGGTGTGTGAAATCTAGCAGTGAATCTACAGTACCTACCATGAGCCTTTTCGACCGTTGCCATGGTGAAGACACCAGCTGAAACTCATTGCGGACTGCCGCCAAATCTCTTTAATGATATTGTCATCTCTTCTCAACACAAACACGAAATTGTGTTTTATATTTCAACAATACGTAGTTATGACCATCAGTTTTAACTGTTTTTGTTTTGAGTCTGAGAAAAAGTTCTTTTTTTGTTTGGAATCAGTTGTAGATTAATGAATGCGAATGTATCAAGATAAAAGAACTTTTAACTATAAAATTGTATACTTTTTTTGTGTAATTATAATAAACAATATCACATACATTTTTTTGGAATGTGATTATGCAAAGGAATTTTTGAAAGAAATGTTTTGGATGTTTTGAATTGTGTTAAAAACACAATTTGAAAGATGGATAGAAATATAATTAGTGAGATAGATGGACAGAGGTGAAAAAATGATAAAGAAAGAGAGAGAGAGAGAGAGAGAGAGATGGTGGTTCGTAAAAGTGCCTATGGGTTCTATAAATCAGATGTAGTTGGATTTGGACAGGTGACTCATATTACAGGATCTGCAGGTATCACCTCCTTGTGACCGTTACGCCTCCCTCCCAGATGCGCTGAACGACTTCTACGCCCGGTTTGAGGTGCAGAACAACATGGTGGTGAGGAAGACCATCCCTCCTCCCAGTGACCAGGTGCTCTGTCTAACCACAGCTGAAGTGAGGAAAACTCTAGGCAGAGTTATTCCACTGAAGTCTGCTGGACCAGACAACATTCCTGGCAGAATAGCTAGACAGTTAGCGGATGTCTTTACCGACATCTTCAACATAACCCTGAGCAGTGCCATTGTTCCCACATGCCTCAAGATGACAACCATCATTCCTGTGCCGAAGAAGTCTACTGTCTCCTGCCTCAATGACTATCATCCCGTCGTGCTCACACCCGTCGGGATCAAGTGCTTCGAGAGGCTCGTCAAGCACTAAAAACAAGTATAAAATCTCCTAATTAAATGTTGAGTAATAGTGTTTGAAAAATATTTAAAATATGAATAACAAATGAGAAAAAAAAAAAACAAAATAGCATCTGTGGCGCACAGTGCCAGCTAAAAATGTGGCAAAGGCACAAAAATATGTCGTATTGAAATACATTAGATGGAAAGTCGTGCTGAATAACACGAAAAAAGAGGGAAATTCGTGTTCATGAACACAAGTCAATAGATTAAATTTCAGGATTAGATCACAAAATGGCGTGAGACTGGGTTGACTTTTCATAGCGCTTACCTTTTCCACACCTAGCATGTTTTTTCTGTTCATGCTAACACATAAACTGACTTCGTTCTTGCTCACTTTACTCTCACTTTACAGTCTAGCACTCAAAAAGAAAAATACAACTCCATGCTAAATATAGACTTAGTCACCAGACCTCTTTCTTTTTTCTTGGCCAGATGAAATAAGAATGTAGAAGCTGTAGAGAGAAGACTAAAGGAAGACTGTAGAAGATTCACACCTCTATGAAACGGTAATAGAGCCCCCTGTCTCAGTAAATAGTAATCCACTTGTCAACCCTGGTGACCCGAACATCCACCTGGAGGACTTTTACTCCAGTGACTCATACATTGCTTTATATTAGATCACTTTTCCATTTAGTTTCTTTCTTTTTCTTGCCACCATGACACCCCATCATTCTTTTTCTGAATGTTTATTTTAGATGTAATCTTAGTTTCTGTCTTATTCTTGTGTGAATATATATGTTGGACAGTCATAATAAACATTTGACTCCATGAGGGAGATTTCAGTAAATGTAAAATCGGTGAAATATCTTCATGTCTGAGTTCATGTGTGAGTTGGTGGAAATAACTGTACAGTTTTTCTAGCACATTTTCACAACCGATATATATTGGAGCTTCTAAAAGCAATTTTCAAGACACTTTTTCCGTTCACTGGAACCCCAGGTTCAATTATGTCCTCATATTACAACGTGCCCTACTATAGTAACACAGATTTCGCACAAATTGCACTGAACTGCAACCGAGTAAAATATGAAACATGCAGAAAGTCATTTTCCTTTAAGTTGAGCGTGTCCTGTAAAGACATCGAAGCCCAGACACTTTCCCTTTGCCGTGATTTAGTCTTTAAGCTTCGACTCGTTGAGTTTCACCTCATTATGTCCCTAAACAGCACACGGGCTGAAGTCGGACTCCTGGCATTTCTAACTGCCTGTAATGAATTGATTTGATAAAAAAGTCTGCACTACCTGGCTCATGAAATCTCTTACAACAGCATTAGTTGGAATATTTGCTAAATTAAGGCAGTAGTGATAATTGTAGTATTTAAAATGGTGGTATTCATGATGTTAATAGCAGTAACAGTACTATTAGGACTAATAATTGAGTAGAAAAAATTGCATTTTTAGCAGTATTGCTAATGAGACATATAGTAACAGTAACATTAAAATAGTTGTAGTAGTAGGACAAACCTGTTATAATATTAGCATCAGTATCATTAGTAGTGGAAATAGTAGTGTTTCAGTATTATTATTAGTAATACATTTGCATTTACAGCATTTGGCAATTTTGCATCTAAGCAGGGTTTAAGGGTTAAGCACCTTGCTAGTAGTATTGATATTAATAGTAACCACAGTATTAGTGGGAATAGTAACGTGATAGTAATAGACATGATAACAATGGTAGTAGCAACACCGGTACTCGGGTTTGTAGTGATATGCATAATAGTATTTATAACAATGGTATTAATAGTAGTTTTATTCATGGTAATAGTATAATTGTGGTTGTAGTAGTAAAATGAACTAGTAGTATTAGCAGCAGTATTATTATTAATGTTAATAATAGTGATAATAGTATTATGACTATGGTAGAAATACCATAATGTTGGTAATAGTATGGATATAAGATTCAGCAGTGGGAGAGATAATATTATTTCTAGTAATAATAATTGAGTAATAGTCAAGTCAAGTAGCTTTTATTGTCATTTCAACCATATATAGCTGACACAGTACACAGTGAAGTGAGAGTGAATCCTGGTGCTTCATAAAACAATATAGAGCTACATGTCACGTCAAGTTTATTTCTATAGCGCTTTTACAACAGTCATTGTCTCAATGCAGCTTTACAGAAATCAACAGTTAAGGTGAACAGTGTGTATTTGTCCCTGATAAACAGCCGTGGCGACTGTGGCAAGGAAAAACTCCCTTAGATGTTATGAGGAAGAAACCTTGAGAGGAACCAGACTCAAAAGGGAACCCATCCTGATAGTGTTGAATGCTGAACTGAGGTCTATGAACAGCATTCATACGCATTGTCCAGGTGGGGGAGGGCCAGATGGAGGGTCATGGGGAAGGCATTGTCCATGGAAAGGTTCGGACGATACGCAAACTGCATGGGGTCCATTAGGGTATCTGGGTCTTGAAGCATGTCATTACGGTGGGTGTGAGTGTGATAGGATGATAGTAATTGAGGCAGAAGACTGAAGAATTTTTTGGCACAGGGATGATGATTGTTGTCTTGAGGAATAAGGAAGAATGGCACTGCTCAGGGAGATGTTAAAGATATCAGTGAAGATATCCATAAGCTGTTCTGGAAATAGTAATAACAGTACAAATAGCAGTTGAAGTGGTAATAGTAATACTACTTGCTGTTGCAGTAATATCAGTGGGTTTAGTAGTGGTATGAGAATTAGCAGTAGCTGTATTATTAGCAGTGGTAATTAATGTGTGGTAGGTGATGGTGGTAGTATTATTAGTAGGCTGAAAATACGCTATGATGCACACATCCGTCAATTAAAACTGTCCGTGTGGAAACATAGCAAACGTTCCTTTTGGTGTTCTGATGATTTACGTCTTTTAAAACACCATCATATTCTTGTAAATGTTTTAAAGTAATTTTGTCTTTATGCTCTATGTTGGGTTTAGTTTCACTAATAATAAACATACATTTGCATAAAGCATCCATACTTGTCCATGCTATGTTAATTAGGAGCTTATTAAGAAGGAGATCAAGTTCTTAATGGGATTATGAAGAACTTGGAAAGTATTCATTTAAGGTACGTTTAGTACAGATAAAAATGTGTGAGATCATGTGATTAATCGTGATTAAATATTTTAATGGATTAACAGCTCTAATTATAAGTAATAGCATCTGGAGTGCTAATAGTAGTAATATTAAAAGTAATATTATTATTAATGGTGATAGTACTTGGAACAACTGTAAAATATGCAACTTAGCTCCCAAAAAACCCAGAATCATTTTATAAAACATGAGAGATACTATTTGATCAGTTTAGGAATTTATTGTGGATTTAGTAGCCCAGTGGTTAAGGCATTGAACTCTGGATCAGAAGGTTACAATTTCCAATACCGGCGCCACCAATCTCTGCCCTTAAGCAAGGCCCTAAACTTTCAACTGCCGATTGTAAGTCGCTTTGGATAAGGGCATCTACCAAATGCCATAAAGGTATTGAAACTCTCAACCCAGGACGTACAAGGCCACAGCGTACTAATTACTTTTCCACCAAGAGACAAAATAAGTATCAGATGGAATCATCTCCCACTTGAGGTTTGACTCTCTCTCTTTCCCACTCCATTGTACTTTTCCTCACATTTCTCCCACTTCGTCCCTGGCATAGCTAATTCAAACTAGAATAAAACTAGCTAGTTAAGATTTAACAACAACAGCAACAACAGTACAGTATTTAGCAGGAATAGTAGTCCTAGCAGTCGTGGTATTAGTGGTAATAGAATTGGTCGCAAATGTAGTAACACTTGTAGTGTTAGTAATGTTTGCATTAATAGTCATTAAAGTATAAATCAGTGGTATTAATAGTGGGAGTAGTGGTAGGAAGCCAAAGTGGGGGCAGTGATGACAGTTGCAGTTGTGGTAGTAGACCTAGCAGTCATAGTGATAGTAGTAACAGAAGTATCATTAGCAAAAGTATTGCTATTATAGAATGATAATGAGGTAGAAGTAGGAGCAAAAGTGATAGTATTAGTAATAGTAATAGCAGTGTGATGTTAGATGTAGATACATTTACGGCATTTGGCAGACGTCCTTATCCAGATTGACTTGCATTTGATCTCAAACAACTAAACAACAATCTAGTTAAAGGCATAAAAACCTTGCTCATGGGTTTAAGATCATAACTTATGACCTTCTGATCCGAAGTTCAATGCCTTAACCACTAAGCTACAGTACCACCTTCCCCCAGTAAGTTGTGGCTGTGGTGTGGTTGGTGATAATAGCGAAGATGCCGGTATTAGAGACTGATGCTATCATTTTGCAACACAGACATTGCTTGATTATTTTTATTCGTGAAATCCAATTTCTTTCCCCAACCCCCCTGTGTGATATATTATGCGTTCGCCGCCTCCTTGCTCATTTTAATTAATGCCGATCTAGTCACCGCTGGAAACATGCCATATCATTCACACTGATGTGTAATATCGGCCTAATGACTGTGATTCAATGCCAAGCATCTGCTTGTTTGTACTTTTGGCTAAAAATCAGTTCCTTTCTGGAACCACACCATGCAAACATTTGAATTTATATTATTTGACTCTGTAGCAGTTCTGTATGCTTTGCAGTTCAGTGTGAAATGAATAAAACTTTTCTCGCTTGAGGTTTCACGCTGAATGGAGTTGTTACATGCATCAATAATACATAAGGTATAGGTCCTTTAAAAGAAAACTCAACTATTGCTATATACAACACTTTCTGCATGGCATAAATGATTTACCTGGATGCTGTCTCAGAAAATAAATGTATGACTTTTAAGAGTGTCTTTTCTACAACCATGCCATTTATTTTTCAGCTTACTGTAGAAAAAAATGCTTAATGGTAGCTGTACAGAAGATATTGGTTCAAGGTTTGTTTTGTTTTATTTATTATTTTTCCTTCTCCTCCATCTTCATCTATTTACTCCAGGGTCCATTTCTGTGTTTAAAATGTTGGCTTGGGTCACATGCAAACCGTGCATTTTTCAGCAATTTGGGCTAAACTGTGGGGTCAAGCTAGCAGGCTATCCTTCACTCCTCACACACATCAATGAGTCCTGAACCACCATGAGCATGTCACTGGTTCATCTGATTTCCTAGAACATTATGCTTACATTCTACATTACACTTAAATTAGGATACTTAAATTATATCTAATTATACATTGTACTTAAATTAGCACTTTCCAAGTTTGCTTTGTAAAAATCTTGTAGTATGATTTATCTTAAGTTTGTAATCTAGTGTGCCAGTGTAGATTTTTTCACTGATAGAACCTCAAAAACCTTTTGTACATCACTCTGGACAAGGACGTCTGTTGAATGCTGCAAATGTAAATGTAAATGATTATGCAGTGGTTAGGACTGTACCTTCTGTTAATGGGATAAAACTTCACAATACCAGTGAAGCACAGGATATGCAACTTGGCTTCCAAAAAAAGCCCAGAATAATTTTATAAAACATGAGAGATACTATTTGATCAGTTTAGGAATTTATCGTGTATTTAGTAGCCCAGTGGTTAAGGCATTGAACTCTGTATCAGAAGTTTACAATTTCCAATACCGGCGCCACCAATCTGGGCCCTTAAGCAAGGCCCTAAACCCTCAACTGCCGATTGTAAGTCGCTTTGGATAAGGGCATCTACCAAATGCCATAAAGGTATTGAAACTCTCAACCCAGGGCGTACGAGGCCACTTATTACTTTGCGAGTACTTATTACTTTGCCACCTAGAGCCTAAATAAGTAACGGATGGAATCATCTCCCACTTGAGCTTTGACTCTCTCTCTTTCCCACTCCATTATACTTTTCCTCACATTTCCCCCACTTCGTCCCTGTCATGGCTAATTCAAACTAGAATAAAACTAGCTAGTTAAGTTAAACAACAACAGCATTTCGAGATGTCTTGTGTATGGAGAAAGGAGAGGAATAGAGTGAAAGAGGTTGTGGATTAAATAAGAAGAGGACAGAGAAGCCGATAGAAGCCCAAATACCCACTGCAATTATAGACAAACCCCAAAAACGGGGACTGCCAACATTCACAAGCAACTTTACAAAAAAAAAAAGAAGTTTAAATAGCAACTGTGAACAAGACGTGCTGTTTTAGAGAAACCCTTTCCCAGTTGTCGAATTGAGGGGGAACTGGGGGGAGCCGGGACCCCCAATGACAAGTAAAAAAATAGACTTAGGGTGGTCCCCAAGATTATTTTAATAATAATATGAATTACACACGAACTGGGGACACACCCCTAAAGACTTGAATCAATTCGAGCACTGGTCTAGGCATCACAATTTACCCCCCAGATTTTTATGCTTGCCTATTTTTCCTGCTTCTGACACCTCAACATCGAGAAGTGACCATTCCCTTGCTAGGTAATAAATACTGCCCCTTGTCAGGTGCCATTGTAAGATATAACAAGATAATCAAATGTTATTCACTTCACTGGTCAGTGGTTTTAGTGTTATGGTAGATCAGATATGATTAAATCAATAGAATCTCATTGGCTGAACATACTATCTGGCATAAAGATAGAAAGTGCTCACATTCAATATGGCTGAGCTATCTGCCCAGCAGGGTCAACTACACCGATTTTGACCTGTTACATAAATTAATTTAATATAAGATTACAATTTGACCATGACTAGGCTCAGAAATGCACAATCGGAGTCAATAGTGTGTTGTTCAACTATGTATACAGTCAACAGAATTACCTCATGCAGTATCTCTGTATATTCATGCATCATTATAGCATTGTACTGGAATTCTTTTTTTTTGTTTTTTACCTCTATACACTTGGATAATGGTTATCGACCTGGTTATGTTGACCCTATCTAGCAGAGCCTGTTATGGATCATTACTGTAAGTACCAGAAGAGTGCACATAACCCGAGTCTGTACTTTCATCTTCCTGCCTCTGTCTCTCTCCCGTCTCTCACACACACACACACACACACACACACACACACACACACACACACACAAAGTACCACCGGCCACCGAACCTCTCTGAAATATCTGTAATTTGACATCAGGAACATTATAGGCATTACAGGTTTTGAAATAGGCTGCTCGGGTCTGAAAGCATCCTCTGATCATCTCTACTGTACGGTCAATGTTTTGATGAGGAAATGAAGGACCTGACTGGGAGAGCATGTCCTTTTCCATCTAACACCATGAATCATGCAGCAATACATCAGACAGACTGGGATCTCAATTTAATACAGAATGGAATTTATCACTACATGTTAAATTCCAGTCTGTATTAAATTGAAATCCCAATCTTTACAGACTATGAAAACCCACCTGGAATTTGCCAAAAGCCACCTGAAGGACTCTCAGTCCATGAGAAACAAAAATTTACCTCTTTGGCCTGAATGCCAAGCATCATGTCTTAAGGAATCCAGGCACCACTTATCACCTGGCCTATACCATCACTACAGTAAAGCATGGTGGTGGCAGCATCATGCTGTGGGGATGTTTTTCAGCGGCAGGAACTGGGAGACTCGTCAGGATTGAGCGAAAGATTATTGCAGCAATGTACAGAGACATCCTTGATAAAAACCTGCTCCAGCTTTCTGGACCTCATACTGGGGCGACGGTTCCATCTTCCAATAGGACAACGAGCCTAAACAAATTAAAAATTATACTACATTGTGTTTTCTGAAAAGGCTCAAAGACATTATGAACACATGCATACATGTAGTCCCCGAGTTAAGATTTTTAGATTTTTCCCAGTTTCACAAGCTTCAAGACAAAACACTGAGCCCCATAACATTAGACCAATGAAATTGCAGAACGGGTTCAGGTGAACCAATAAAATACTTTATATTAAATCAGATGCGCTCCCACTGAATCGGGCTGCACCACATCATAAATATGGATGATGTTCCTCTGACGTTTGACCTGCCGCTCACTCGGACTGTCTACAGGAAATGTGAATCATTCGTCACGCTGAAAACAACCGGGCATGAAAACACACACACTTCACCTGTGTTCTGAGCTGCACGGCATCGGGAGAAAAGATTTCCCAATGGTGATTTTTAAACGCACGATGATGCCAAAAGAAAAACTCTCGAGAGAAATTGTTGTAAAAGGAAGGAGGAAGACAGTGAACAATGACTTTCTTGGTAGGCTACTGTTTAGATACAAGTCGTGTAACAGACACTGTCTTTCATTAAAGCCTGTGTAAAGTTCATTAGTATCAGTGTAGACACCTGCGGCTTATTTATGTTCAAGATAAAAATCTTTGTAAAATTCAGCTTATATTTGGGTGCGCTTAATAGTTTGAAAATTACGGTAATAAACTTCAGTACACTACCCCATACTGATCACTATTCTTTATACAACTCCTGCATAGACGTCTCAACTAACGATATCTTCACCTTGCTTTGACTGAAATTGCATTGGACCAGCAAGTGTATATGTCTCTTGTGGTCTAGTGGCTAGACTTAAGTGTTCTTACCTCCATGGCCTGGGTTCGAATCCTAGTCATGAAAGATCAAACATCTTACTACATTTCATTAACTCTGAACTTCTACTCTGCAAAAAGCAATTAGATTCTATTTTGATTTAGAACCAAAAACTTGATCTGGTTCTTGGTCTGTGTTCCATCCATGCAATACATTTAAATAAAATGACATTATTGTAATAGGACCTGTGGGGAGGATTGTAACTCAATGAGGCTTATCTGAATTAATAAATAAATATATTTATTAGGGGCAAAATAACAGCGTGAGTTCTATTAACACACGTGTTTAATGAGCTTCTAATGTCAGGACTCCTTTAGGGATTCGGAAAGAACGATGTGGCGTCCTTTCTCTCTCGCTCTGCACTCAGGGTCACTGCTCAAATCTCTTTAATCAGCTATGTTCCGCCGTCTTGTCCATCAAAATGTCCTGATTTAACATCTTTAGACTTTTCACATCCCACTGCACTCGCAGCGCCGTCCAATCAGGAAAACGTCACCTCACCTTGATAGTAATCATAATGAGCTCCCAAATTAGACACACATTTTTCCTCCCGAAGATTATGGGAAATCGTATTCGACGATGCTCTGGCGCATCTCACGCGTCGCTGCAGATTACACGGCCGGCTCGTAATATATTTCTCATTAGTCTTATTCTGCAAAATCAGAGGAGGAGAAAAGAAAATGACAGCTTGTATGTACCGGTTTTTTTTTTGGCTTTATGCTACACCATGATTCTCCATCCATCCACCTTTGTTGTTCATCTCAGCTTAGTTTCCTCTACAGAGCTTTAAATCGTGCTCGGTGTTGCAGGTTTATGGTTCATACAGAGATTTGGAACACAGCCGGTGTGAAATAAATCTCGGTTATGATAGAGAGAGAAAGAGAGCAGGGTCTGATAGAGCCTCGCAGATTAGAGCCGCTCAGCAGACGCCCAACTCCTGACACATTCACTGCTTTATTAAGAGTGTAGCTGGCCGTTTCCGGATCCACGATGTACAGATGGGAAACAATTTAATTATGGGGTAAAGTCCTCAGGGTTTGTGCAAGTAAGTCAACAGTGTGGTGAACATTGTGATTAGAAAGGAATTATTGTGATTAAAAAGGAACTTGTTTTCTGCACCTTTTTCTGCATAGCTAGCCGTTACATTATCGGAAAACTAGAGACTATAGAGTACACTATATAGACAAAAGCTTGAGACCAAAAGACTAGTCTTAACATCTCATTCCACATTTAGTCTCCATTTGTACATAATCTTCTGAATGTTCCCTGGTGGTCTAGTGGTTAGGATGCGGCACTCTTACCGCTGCGGCCCGGGTTTGATCCTCGGTCAGGGAACCAACCCCAGCCATCAGGTTGCACAAGCCTTAGTGCCGGTTTATCCCAAGCCCGGATAAATGGAGGGTTGCATTAGGAAGGGCATCCAGGGTAAAAACATGTGCCAAATCAAACATGCGGATGGTCCGCTGTGGCGACCCCTAATGGGAGAAGCCGAAAGAAAGTTTTTGTCCATAATCTTCTGGAAAGATGTTCCACTAGATTTCGAAGTGTGTTTGTGGAGACTCGTTTATCCACAAGGGAATTAGGCACCTAGTCTTTTATCATTGTTTGTTTTTATGCAACAAACTTAGTAAAAGGCAAAAACACAAGATTTGGACAGTGAAAGAGTGAAAGAAAGTTCTGTCGACTCCAAATGGGAAATTTTTTGTCTCTAACAGAAGAACTTGTGTAAAAGACAGAACAGGAAAGAAGATGTGATCAGACTGCCCTCACCCCCACAGTCAAGCATGGATGTGGAAGCTTAATAGTTTGGAGTAGTTTTGGAGCAAAAAAAAGGTTGGAGACTTATTCCGGAAAGTGAAAGGAATCCTGAACCAACATGGCTCCCATTCCGTACTTCAAAACAATGCAACTACATCTGGACTGCAGCACATTGGAACCGACTTCACCATACAACAAGACGATGAGCCGAAGCGTACGTCTGAGTTCTGGAATCACCTCACAATCCACGTCTTTAGTCTGAGAGCTGTCCTGATTAGTACAGAAAGCTACACTATTCACTGCTGCCCCGCTAAAGCTGCACACATACAATCGGCTTGTTTGTGGTGTAATTAATGAGTTTACACTCAGGAAGATTTGCGCCGAGGACAGACCGGGCAACAGGGTACATAAACATCTCGGTAAATCAAAGCAGCAGGAGAGATCACCTAACAGCAGGAACAATTTACACACAATGGTAAGTTTTGGCTTCAAAAGAACCTTAATGAAGACAGACAGAACAGACAGAACAGAAGACGTCAGAACTTCCTGCTCCTAAATCAGTTGAGCATCAGGGCTTTTGTTAATTACTGAGTCAAGAATTTCATGCAGTATATCAACTCACTGCTGAACATTTTGAACACAATTAACTGCTCTGTACTTCTGTTTCTCCTCAAAGACCTGCTTGCACATGCACACAAACGCTCATACACACAGTTTATTGGAAACACTGAATCTGCATTACAAAGAAAAACAGGGCAGACATAAAAAAAAGAGAAAGGCAGAGAAAACAGACAGAGACTTTGACTTTTTACAATCTTTTATTTCACACGTCATGTTAATACTAGATGGTATCAGGTTGACTTGTTAATTAAATAAATATATAAATAAATACAACGATAAATATACATTAATAAAATCAGACATGACAGTTAAAAGGTGATGGTGGGGTGATCATGTCGTCCAGTTTTGGTGCAAAGTGCAATTCTTCTTCTACTACAGAACACAAAAACAGTAAACAACAGCAGTAAAAGTTCTTCTTTTAATACATAAGTAAAGTAGAATTGACATTAAAATACCCATGCAGACTGGCATGCCTTTTCCTAGTGACGTCTGAGTGCACTTGCTGACCTGCACATCTTTCACCGGCACCCGCCCGCCCGTGCTCAGTCCCCCTTCAGCGACCCTTCCACCTGTCTCTGCTTGGTGGCTCTCTCCCGGAGGTTGGTGTCTCTCTCCACTTTATTGGCATCGCCAGACTGAAACAGAATGCACTGATTAGTCTTATCAGCTGCAGGTGTTTCTTACTGCTTGTTTCGTCTGTCTCTGCCCCCACTCTCTCACTGCTGGCACAACTCTCTTCTGCTGTTAGGGTGGACCTCCTGTAGGAGCTGGTTGACAAAACGCAGGGACCAGAGTACCATACGTGCTGCCAGGTCCTCGCCTTGTGACAATTCTGTCCCAGCTATGTTCACCAGCTCCCAGAGTGTGACACTCTTTGAGCAGATCAATAGATGGATAGTGTGGGGGTGGTCGCACCAGACGACTCCTGTAGACCAGGGGCTCGTCCAGCAGCCAGTGTAGTGTTCTGCAGCCTTTTATCTGTTTTTTTATTTTTTATTTTAAGTCTTATATAAAAAATTCCACAATAAAAGACTGGTAATCCAGAGACATCCAATGTGTTTGTGTCCATTAAAAACAAAGTTCTGTCCAATCCCAGTCCTTTCACCATGTGCAAAAGTCCACTGGCTGCTGTTCTCCATACCAGGTTCCAATCACTGGTTTGAAGTCGCTGATTAAACTAATTGTGAAAGGCTGCAGTTCTGCTGTCCAGCTGAACCAGCCCTTGCCCTTCTTCCTCCATGGGAACATAAAGAGTGAAATCAAGTGTAGTCCATCCCAGATGTTGTTGATGAACAGGGCCTAGATGTTTGCTAGCAGGTTTGGCGTCAGATCCATGCATGCCAGCTTGTAAAACAGAGAAGGTGCTTTCAGGTTGATGACAAACAGCATTGTCCCCCTGTTGAACATCTTTGGAACCAGCCACTTCCACCTGCTTAGTCTGCCCTTCATGTGCTCTACACTGCCTTCCCAGATTTTATTCAAAAAGACACCCAAGTATTTAAAACCTCCTTTTTCCCTGACACCAGGCCTCCTGGGAGTGTAGGCTTGCTACCTCCCCACTCCCCAACTAAAAAGCGATACTTTTCCCCCAGTTTACTTCTGCTGATAATAAAAACTCAAAGTCTTTTAAAACATCAATCAAAATATTCGCATCAGTCTGAGAGCTCACTATTACAGCCAGGTCATTTGCATATGCTGACGGGTAAAGTGAATCATTAATGTGTGAAATATTAAAAACAGAAATACGACTTCTCAGATTGATTAAAAGAGGTTCAATAGCTGTGTGCAGCATTCCTGAAAGTGAAGTCTTGTCTGTTTCTGCAGGCTCTAACACAAGATCCCTGATTCTGTTCTCACAGCATTCATCTTTTCTGTTCATTCATTTGTTCCAAACTGAAGAAAAATTTAGAAGGAGCAGGTGTCGAGCAGGTCATTCATTTTGGCCTTTTTATTTTTGAGGGCTTCAATATGCCCTTGATTTCCTGTTGCCTCCAAATGCTGAAGTTCCACTTTCTTTATCTCCAGAGCTTTCAGAGATCAGGCAACATCTCTTGTGACATTGAGAGTGTACTGTTGACCAAAAACTTTTACTTGTGCTCTTGTCACATCCCACCACTGCTGTAGGGAGTTAAGAGATGCCATCTTGACATTAAAACAATTCCATAAATAAATAAAAGACTCTCTAAAATTAGCATTTTCTAAAAGCGCAGTGTTAAAATGCCAGTTGGCGCACTCAGGTTCATGCCTAATTCAGTTGATGCTTAAAGCAATAAAACCGATCCAATCTCGCCAGAGTGGGCCAACGTGTACTGTCTGTTTCTTATTTAAGTTTCTCCATATGTCACCGTTACTCCCACAGGTGCTTACAGAAAGCTAAATGAGGTTCCACATGGTTCCTGTCTAGTTTATCTGCTGTGTTATGAAAAATAATTTCCCAAAATTAAAAACTCTGCAGTGCTGCAGTTTAAAATAACATTGTTGAGTTTGTCTAAAAAACTCATTCTGGTGAAAACACTGCACTGGTGGGAGCGTACACACAGATAAAAACAAAACCCTCATTCTCATAGAAATCACTCACTTTTAAAAGCCTTCATTTAAAAAATTCTTCCACCATGTAAAAACAGGGATTAAAATTTTAAATAAAAAGCAAGGCAACACCAGCAAGTGAAGTGACTTAGAATCGTCTCACTCCTCCACCCAGTCGGCAACATTGCTAATATTGCTGGGGGTTTCCTGTAGCATAACCACATCAACAAACTTTATGCCTTAATGTCTCGTATAGCTTCACTCCTTTTCTGCATTTCCTTGTTTAATTAATATTCAAACTGGCAACCTGGATTCCATTCATTAAAAAGAAGTGTAAATAGACCACACTTTTTTTGCATTTGTTGTTTTGTTTCACTTTATCAGTCTTCATCAGAATAAAAAAAAAAAAAGGCTTCTATTCTAAAATGCTTGACATCATGCATCGACACTGCTTGCGTTCTGCGAAAACCTCTTCAGTTAAAAACCTTTTTCTGCCACTTGTTGGTTCTTTAAATCTCATGTTCTTTAAACAACATTTAGCAGTTCCTCCTGAGACTCGTAGTTGAACACTGAATCCGACATGCAATCTTGACCGTCTGATTCAACTTCATCTACCTTTTAATTGTCCCTTACCTTTTGTCTTTCTTTTTGTTGGCACATTGAACAGTGTTCAAGTGTTCCTGCTCCACGTCTCACCCCCCCGTCCCCGTCCCCGTCCCCTTGCCCTGGTGTAGTGAACGGTGTCTCCTGGCGATGGTTATGCACCGCTGTGCCTGTTTCTGCCAGCACAAGCAGCTCCAGCAATGCTCCAAAGTCCTCTGTGACTTTTTCCGGTTTCCAAGTCCTTCTCCTGACCCGTTTCAGCCCTCCCAGTCTTGTTCAGACGAGCAGGGCTTCTCTGGGGTGGGATTAACTTTCATAGGGTAATTGGGTCGCCCGGACCAAGGCAGCTTTTAAACTATTACCTCAGAAGAACTGAGGGGACGAACCAGTATACACTCACTAATAACAACGATTTCTTTTTGGTTTAGTCACTTTATCAAGACTGTTAAAAAAAAAAACACAATAGCTCTGTTCATTCAGGAGACAGAGACAAATGTTCTCATGCCCCACCACATCTCCAACCGATAACACACTCCTCTACACACACACACACACACACACACACACACACACACACACACACACACACACACCATGTCCAAACCGCTAACACACACCTCTACACTCACACACAGACACACACACCATGTCTCAACCACTAACACACATTTCTCTACAGACACACACATAAACACACACACCACCTACACACCGTGTCCCAACCGCTAACACACACTTCTCTACACTCACACACACCACCCACAAACCATGTCCCAACCGCTAACACACACCTCTACACTCAAACACAAACACACTACCCACACACCGTGTCCCAACCGCTAACACACACTCCTTTACACACACACACCACCTGCACACATTATGTCCCAACTGCTAACACACACTTCTATACACTCTATCACACACACACACACACCATGTCTCAACCACTAACACACACTCCTCTACACACACACACACACTACCTACACACCGTGTCTTAACCGCTAACACACTCCTCTACACTCACACACACACACCATGTCCCGTGTCCCAACCGCTAACACACTCCTCAACACTCACACACACACACACACACACACACACACACACACACACACACACACCACCTGCACACCATCTTCCAACCGCTAACACACACACCACCCACAAGGAGATACTTTAGGGAGATTCACTTTTTGCTCATATCTTGGGAATAGTACAGTTGATTATATGATAACAGGTACTTCATCTCTCAGATCATTTACTGTTAAAGAACCAACTTTGTCTGATAATAGTTAAATTACTGTGTATCTAAAAAAGACAAAACATAGCTATCACATCTCGTAAGCTGCACAACATTAGAAAACCATACAGATGGACTGAAAACAGTGCAGAAGAATTTCAGAAAGCAGTTAACAGTCAAAAAATACAAGCATTGTTAGATAACTTTCTAAATAACACCCACTCCCACACCAAATGAGTCAAACTAGCTGTAAAAGATATAAATTGCATATTTGTAAATCAAATAAAATCAGTGAAACAATCTAAATAAAAAAATTGAAAAAGGAAAATAAAATCAGATACCCAAAGATGACAAAAAATTCGTTTTATCAGGACCGCCAAACCATTCGCAAAAAACTGAGAACATTTTCAAATCAGAAACACAGAGATCCAAATAATGCAGGGATGCAACTTCTTTACTATACAAACAATGAAAATAAAAAAAGGACATTACACATAAAAACAGCTAACAATCATTGAGAAATCTATCAACACAAACCAATTTTTAGGAGAATTGGAACAATATGAAAAAAAAAATTGTCATGAAGAATTAACCATTCAAAATGGAGAAATATTGAAAAAAATATTTTCCAAACATTGTTCAATAATGTACTGACAAACACAAACTGTAAGCAAAATCAAATCATTGGAAAAATTTGAATTGGCAGTCAAAGATTATCCAAATGTCAGGATCTCCTGGGCACATCCGGTTCGTGGCATGCACTTCCGATTTGCCTGTGCCTAGACCCTGGACTGTTTTTGGATTCTGTTTTTGCCTTTGCCCCTTTGCTTTACCTTATATAATAAATTCAGCTTTTTCCCTTAACCTTGTGTGCATCCTGCATTTGGGTCCTCCTTCCAGTCACTCTGCACCTACCGCTGCACGTGCTCGCTGACACCAAAACCCATAAGACTTCCCAATAACTGAAAAATCTTAAACCCCAAAAAGCATCTGGACCTGATGGGATATTAAATGAAATAATTAAACATACAAGCAGTAAATTCCAATTAGACATTAGAACATTTACTTATAATCTTATACTCCAGTGCTCATGTTAGTTCTCACTCTCCAGTGTTCTGTAGTGTTGAAAGATTTATGTTCAAACTCTTGATGTCACCCAGATGAGGATGGGTTCCCCTTTGAGTCTGGTTCCTCCCAAGGTTTTTTCCTCATTACATCTAAGGGAGTTTTTTTTTTGCCACAGTCACCACGGCTGCTTATCAGGGATAAATACACATCATTTACCTTCACTGTTGATTTCTGTAAAGCTGCTTTGAGACGATGTCTGTTGTGAAAAGCGCTATAGAAATAAACTTGACTGACTGACTGACATTTAAAAATGATTCAATATGGTTCTGAGTGTAGGTTACTTTCCTGACATCTGGAATCAAGGCTTGATAACAACAATCTTTAAAAATGGGGATAAATTTGACCCTAACAACTACAGGGGCATTTTATTGGCAGCAAACTGGGAAAGTTATTCTGTAGTTTAATAAATTCCAGACTCTTACACTTCATTACGACTCACAATGTCCTGATCAGAAGTCAAATTGGATTTTTACCAAATTACCAGACATCCAATCTCATCTACACATTACGTGCTCTAATTGAAAAACATGTTAACCGAGATCAAGGTAAAAATATATGCATGTTTTATTGACTTTAAAAAAGGCATTCGACACAATTTGGCACCAAGGACTATTTTACAAACTTAGTGAAAGTGGCACAGGAGGTAAAACCTATAAACTATAAATCAAATCAACATACACCAAAAGTAAAAACCAGCACAAAATGTACACGATTTTTCTTGTATGATTTTTCAAGCATGGAGTGAGACAAGGCTGTTATCCAACATTATTTAACATTTATTCCAATGAACTGGCAACCAGTCTGGAGGGATCTGCAGCCCCTGGTGATGAATCAGAAAAAAGGATGACATGGTCCTGTTGTATTCCATTGAACACAGCTTACAACAGAACCTGGACCTGCTAGAACAATACTGCCAGAACTGGGCCCTGACAATCAACCTCAATAAAACCAAAATTATAATCTTTTAGAAAAGATCCAGATCCCAAGGAACACAAGACACATTACACTACAACTACCTGATTATGAAAATGACTTCCACAGGAAACTTTAACATGCTGTGAATGAAGTGAGAGATAAAGCACTCAGGACCTTCTGTACCATAAAAACGTCAATGTCCTGTAGAGATCCCAATTAGAATTTAGCTAAAAATATTCGAATGAGTAATTGAGCCGATTGCCCTCTATAGCAGCGAGGTTTGGGGTCCACTGACAATCCAAATCATCAATTCACCAAATGGGAAAAACATGCAATTGAGACCCTGCATGTAGAACTAAATAAAGGTGCATCTCAATAAATTAGAATATCATTAAAAAGTTGATTTATTATATAGATTCATCACACACAGACTGATATATTTCAAGTGTTTCTTTCTATTAATTTTAATGATTTTGGCTTACAGCTAATGAAAACCCAATATTTACCATCTTATATTGTGAAAAAAGTTCAATATTGGAGAAACGTGGTGTCACACTCTAATCAGCTCATTAAATCCAAACACCTGCAAAGCGTTCCGACGCAGCGTCTCGTTCCCTCAGGGAACTAGGGTTACACACATAACCTAGAGATGTTCTTTAGAGCTGTTGAGAGCATACAGTTGACAGAACTGTTGTATTTGTACTTTGCCAAAAATCCCACCAACTTTGCATTGATTGAAAAGAAAGTTTTGTTCTAAAATCATCGCCAATTTTTAGTAGTGTTGAAGTGTAAATAAGTGCTTTGAGGCTTGATGGAGTTTAGAATAAAAGAACACTGTACCATATTGTAATCTGAGAAACTGACTGGTAAGATAATACAAATTTTACAAATGCTAAAATGGTGTTTAAAAGGAGATTAGATTAGCAGGTTTTACCTGTCTAATCTTACAGGGATAAAACATTATTACGTGTGTGTGTCCAAGTGTCATGCATCTGATTAACATGTAAGTGCTTCCAAATGTTATCTAGTTCGTGTGTGTTAACTTTAATTTTTTTAATTTTTTAAATTTTTTTTATTTTTTTTAAAGATTTTGTGAGGTAAATGAGGTTCAACAGGGTTACTGTTTAAGTTATGTTCTGTACAATTAAAGTCACCCCCCAGAAATAAAAATTCATCAATGCAGAGACAGACAGACAAATAAAGAGTGAGTGAGTAAGAGACAGAGATAAAGAGTGTGACAGAGAGAGAGAGAGAGAAAGAGAGAGAGAGAGAGAGAGAGAGAGAGAGTGCAACAGAGATAGTAATAACTGTCAGAGCTTTCATCTAATCCTCTATCTGATTTTAATCCACGACATGGATCATTAAACACACACACACACACACACACACACACACACACACACACACACACACACACACACACATTTCTGAACTCTTGCCCTCAGTTCTATTTCCTGGTTTATTCCATCGATTCCATTCAAAAAAAGATCAAGAAATATTTTACTCGTTAACATATTTGTAACAAACTCTACTCATCGGCAGTTTACTGATGCTGTAAAGTTCCCAGAACTGATCCCTGATCACACGTATCATTCAAACACTCCACCAATTTCATTTGTACAAAAGTATTGGGACACCTGCCTCTTGTGGTGCCAGCCATATTTGTTTCTTCCCCAAACTGTTCCCACAAAGCTGGAGGCACATATTGAAATTTAAATTCACTGAAACTAGGAGACCCAAACCTGTTTCAGCACTACAATGCTCTTGTGCATTAAGCCATCTCCATGAAGATATGCTCTACCACCTTGGGATGAATGTGAACACTGACTTCACCCTCATCTCACCCATCAGTACCTGACTTTACTAACACAGTTGTGGCTGATTGAGCCTCAAAGGTTTCATAAAATCTTTACAGAATCTCCACAAAACATCTTCCCAGAACTGGGGAGGTTATTGTAAGAACAAACAGGGACTAAATGTGGAATGCGATGCTCAAGAAGCAGCACCAATCTTATTGTCATGAGAGGAGCTCAGTATCAAGCTCCCAGACTGATTTTTATTCCTGCATCTGCTTTCCAAAGCTCTTTTTTTTCCTGACAGGAAACATGAGTGAACAGAACAATATTTCACTTTCTAATCACGCTGCATTAGAGCAGGCAGCATCATGGTTACCATAGCAACCTTGCCATCAGATTGGTCTCTGGCAGATTGTAACGAGGTCGTCACTCGCTTTCATCAACTTTTGCATGGGGTGAGGGGGGGACACAGCATATGGTTCTGCAGCCGTGGTGGCGTAGGTAGTACAAGAAGATGAAGGTGCATTATGGCAAGAAGAGAAACTCCGAGCCACTTCAAACCGAATCCAGACTGATGAGATGAATCAATTTAGTAATAGCAAACGGATCAGGTAAGGAGAAAAAAAAAACCTGAACGTTTGATGGCTTGAGGTTTATTCAGCAGGGATTCAGACACTGAGGCTGGAAAAGTAAATTATTACAATAATCACAATTTTAATGCTTCTAGTCTCTTCCTTCTTCTCCTCCTAGTAATTCTTCTCCTTCTTTTCATCATTTGCCTTCTCCTCATCCTTCTCCACCTTTTTTATCTAGTCATTCTCCTCCTCCTTATCCTTCTAGTCACTCTCCTCCTTTTTTTTTCTTCTTCTAGTCATTCTGCTCTTAACCCACCCATTAGGGTTGCTCAAGCCAGTGCATTCTTAGTGCCGGTCCCAGGCCCGGATAAATGATGAGGGTTGTGTTATGAAGAACATCCAGCTTTAAACATGTGCCAAATCAAATATGCGGATCACAAATAAGAATTTGATACTGGATCGGTCGAGGCCCATGTTACCAACGACCTCCACAGGTATCGTTATCCAACAGGGTACTGGTGGAAATTGGGCTACTGTTGGCCGAAGGAGGAAAAGGAGAGGAGGAAGGCGTTTACAGAGACAGCAGGGAAAGGAGAAGTGTAGGAGAGTGAAGGTACGGGTTGGTACTTTAAATGTTGGTACTATGACTGGTAAAGGGAGAGAGGTAGCTGATATGATGGAGAGGAGAAAGGTAATGTTATGTGTTCAGAATGCCAAGTGGAAAGTAAATAAGACAAGGAACATTGAAGGTGGGTTTAAACTGTTCTTTCATGGTGTGGATGGAAAGAGTAATGGTGTAGGGGTGATTCTGAAGGAAGAGCACAGTAAGAGTGTAATGGAGGTATTGAAACGTGGAAGCCAGGCTGAGAGGAAAGGTGACCACTGTGAGCAACAGTGTGGTTTTATGCCGAGGAGAGCACCACAGACACATTAATTGATTTGAGAATGTTGATGGAGAGGTTTGCTTTGTTCGTTGTGGATTTAGAGAAAGCATACCAGAGGGTGGAGAGAGGAGTTGTGGTATTGTAGAAGAAAGTATGTGAGGGTGGTGCAGGACATGTATGGGGACAGTGTGACAGCAGTGAAGTGTGCAGTAAGAACGACAGACTGGTTCAAGGTGAAGGTTGGATTGCGTCAAGGATTGGCTCTGAGCCCTTTCCTGTTTGCAGTGGTGATGGACAGGTTGACGGACCGAGGCAGACAGGAGTCTCTGTGGACTATGATGTTTGCAGTTGATATTGTGATTTGTGGTGAGAGTAGTGAGCAGGTTGAGAAGATCCTGGAGAGGTGGAGGTACACGCTGGAGAGAAGGGGATGAAAGTCAGTAGGAGTAAGACAGAGTACATGTGTGTGAATGAGAGGGAGGGCAGTGGAGTGGTGCAGTTGCAGGGAGAAGAGGTGGAGAAGATGGAGGAGTTCAGGTACCTGAGGTCAACAGTGCAAAGTAATGGAGAGTGCAGGCAGGGTGGAGTGGGTGAAGAAGAGTGATAGCAGGAGTGTTTTGTGATAGAAGAGTATCTGTGAGAGTAAAAGTTTATAGGATTGTGGTGAGACCTGCGATGTTGTATGGTTTAGAGACAGTGGCATTGAGTAAAAGACAGGAGTTGGAGCTGGAGGTAGCAGAGCTGAAGATGTTGAGGTTTTCGTTGGGAGTAACAACGATGGAAAGGATTACAAATGACTATTAGAGGGACAGTGCATGTAGGATGTTTTGGATACAAGGTGATGGAGGTGTGATTGAGATTGTTTGGACATTAAAAAGTTTTATGGATGTGATGAGGGAAGACATGCAGGTAGTTGGTTTGAAAAAGGCAGATGTACAGGGCAGGGTGGTATGGAGATAGATCTGCTATGGCAACCTCTAATGGGAGCAGCTACCAGAAGTAGTCATTCTCCTCCTCATACTTCTCCTACTCATTGTCCTCCTTTTCTTCTAGTCATTTTCCTCGCCCCCCCCTTTGCTTCTTCATTTTCTTCTTGCTTCTCCTTTTTCTAAACATTATTCTCCTGCTTCCTCTCCTTCTTCTTCTAGTCATTCTCTTCCTGCTTCTCCTTCTGCTTGTAATCATTCTCCTCCTTGTTTTTCCTTCCATTATAGTTTTTTTCCTCCTCCTTCTTCATCTTCTTCTAGTCATTCTTCTCATCCTTCTCCTCTTTCTGCTTCTTCTAGTCATTCTCCTCCTGCTACTTCCTTATCTAGTCATTCTTTTCTATATTCTCCTTATCATTTCTTTTCTTTCTCCTTGTCATTCTTCTCCTCCTCCTTTGTCTGATGATTTTCATTCCTACTCTTCATCATTTATCTCCTCCTCATCACTTCTCTCCACCATTTTATCATTCTTCTGCTCCATCTTGCCATTCATTTTCTACCTATCATTCTTCTCCCTATTGTCATTCTTCTCATCATTTTCTCCTCCTCCTCACCATTCTCCCTCTTCTCATCCATCATTTTTTCCTGCTCCTTCTTCATTTTGTCTTTCTTGTCATCTTTTTCTTTTCTCTCATTCTTCTTCTCCTTATTATTATAAATTAAAATTGGGAAACATATGAGCACCATCTTCACTTGGTTCCAGACTCTGAGCTTAAATTCATAGTGACTTTTGGCCAAAAACATTTTTACATTGTTCAATAAATTGCATTAACAGAACGTCTTCTCTTAAACTGTAGTAATAAAAAAAATCTAACAAAAGAAAGAATGAAAGAAAAAATATTTCCACACTTTGCTTTAAAGCTCAATGAAAACATACACGTTTTTATTCCTTTATACTCACAAATATTTCTATTAAAATGTAATTCGTTTCTGAATGGTACTTGGTTTTTAGGTGTTTGGGTTTCAAATCTGTATAAATCCCCCATTACAACTGTCTAAGATCCAGTGACGGACCATTAAGAAGGAATTTCCAGTTCATTCCTATACTTAAGTACCGGTACATTTTCTAAGCTTTAACAGGGAAATTGTTCCTTCACTCCATATAAACATTACTTTTAATTTCATTAAATGTGAAGAAGCTGTGGTGAGAGCACAAGCCAAACCCCAATGTTCTGTTGAGTGTGTATTGACTGAAGGTTCTCCAAGTGGGTGTTTAGAAAACTCTTTCCTTATAAAGAGAGAATGAAACACTGAACTGCATCTATTATTCACATATATACATATACACTGTATGGAGCAGAAGACTGGCATGTGCTTTTTATACATCATCTTCTATATTTAATTATTATTTGCTGTTGTAATGAGCTCCACTCTTTAGGGAAGGTGTTCCAGTAGATTCTGTGGAGATTGCTGCTCTTATTTTGTGTAGCTGTAGACTGTTGATATTAACTACAGTCTAAATTTATCCCCAAAATGATTGGATCTTTAAGCTGTTGATGTGGAACCATCCCCAGCTTTACAGAGGGTCTTGAATTTAAAAAAGCTCCATCCAGAGGTAGATCCAAAGCGAGAAAAGGGACGGAAACACCAATTGCTGGAACCTCAAGAGCATTTTTAACTTAACAGTTAAAATCTTCCACTCCAACCCATGTGAACTAGAACTTCATGGAGTTAGCTTTGTGCACAGAGCCATTGCCACATGTTCAAAAGTCAGGTGTCCCAATACTTTTGCCCTTGTAATTCAATGAAAAAAAATGGAGATCAGTTAACTGTTCATAAACTTTTTTCCTCTGTGTTTTTATGTGTATTTATGGGGTTAAAAAAAAAACAATAATAGAGGAAACTAGCAGGAGCTTTATTCATGCCTCTCTAATGGCTCGGCCATTCCAAATATATTAAAGTCCACACTTTGAAATCCATCGCTGAGGGGAATAAAACGGAATATGAGCTCCTTCCATTAGATGGGTAAATAGAAATGGCTTCTATGTGTAGCGTTCGAGTTCACTTTGCTTTTAGCGGCGGCTTCTAAAAAGACTCAAGTGCACAAAAAAAACATTTGCAACTTTTCCAGAGCCATAAATTTCATGCTAAAACACCTGCTGGATGATACGGTGCTTCTGCTCCTTTCGGTTTCCAGGATTGCTCTTGTTTCTCAGTAAACTCGACAAAAAAACTACGGAAAAACCAGCAGAAAAAATGTACGGGTTTATTTGGGGTCATAAAAGTTCACAGGGTTGAAAACCAAAAGAATTCTGCCCCAAATGGCAGCCGTGTCACTGTTACTGTTCCACTATTAATGGGGTTATTAAGTCCACACTGACCTGACATGGCACTGGAGCTGATTAATGGCCTTTTGTTCCAGTTTCCTTCCCTCAGTCTTCCAACACACTGGATTAACAAAAAGGGTTTTGAAAAATTTCTGCACAATGGAAGAGAAAGAAGAAAAAAACAGATTCTCCAGATGGCCCTATTTGGGAATTTGAACAGCTACTTTTTATATCAGCTAAAAATATATATAATTATAAATATAATATATATATATATTTTAATATTTTGTAGTAGTAGAAGTAAATTGAAGTAATGATAATAATATATATATTTTTTAAATAATTATTACTATTATTATTAGTTCTGCTCTTCATTAAAAAATCATTTAAATTGGTAAAAAATGTTAAATATAATTGTGCAATATAATTACTTGCAGTTAGAATACTACTACTACTACTAATAATAATAGTACATTTTTGTATTTTTTTGTTCATTTGAGTCTTGCTGCAGCTCCCAAAAATAACTTTCGAAATGAGTGATGTTCAAAGGCATTGCAAAAAGGACATTTTTTTTATTTATTTTTTTTTATGATATACGGGTCTGTGCTGATTTTATGGACAAAAAAAAAAGTATTGGGACACCTACCTTTTTGTATTTCTTTCACCAAACTGTTACCACTAAGTTGAAGGCACACTGTTTTATAGATTGTATTTGGATGTGGTAGAATGATATTTCACAATCACAGATTAAAGCAGACCTGGGCATTATACGGCCCATTGGTTGACTCGGACCAGCCCGCTTGAGGTTTACTGCAAATTTTTAAATAAACACATTTCCAAATGTTACCTAATGCATGAGCTAAAGCTGCTTTACTTTTATTTCAAAGTTTTTTTATCCACGTGCACGCGACGCAATACGTAAATGAATGCTGCGTATTTTTGAACCTGTCACAAGCAGACAACTTTAGCTCTCAAAAATGTCTGCTACAAAAAGAAAGGTAGATGTTGAATGCAGGGTTTTCAACAAAACATGGACTGTTAAGTATTTATTTATTGAAGTCAGAGGTAAGGCCACTTGTTTAGTTTGCGGAGAGCAGATTGCCTTGTTGAAGGATTACAATTTGAGCCGCATTACGAAACAACTCACGCTCAGAAATTTCTGACAGAAGCTAAAAGAGCGTGAACATCGGAGGCTTGCAAACTAACCTACAAAAACAAGCTTTTTTACGAAGCTTCACGCATCCAGGGATGCAGCAACCAAGACCAGCTTTGTGATATACCACAAAATCGCTAAAAACAGTAAGCCATTCTCGGAGGGGGAGTTTGTCGAAGAGTGTTTGGTGTACTCTGCTGCACTAATATGCCCCGAAAAAAGAAGCATTTCAGCAAGTCCCGCTGAGCAGCGCGGGCTTCCCGAATGACGTCATGACGTAGCACAGCTCAATCGCAAGAGAAAATACTTCCGCCAAAAAAAGAACTAATTCATTTAAACAGGACATAAAACATATGAAACAATTAAAGCAAATAAAACAAATAGGAAGGATTATTAGTGAAATGCATATTTACATCGTAAAAATACATACTTGAAGATTAACATCAGTCACACACTTTATCAGGGTGCGAGCAGTAAATCACAGACAGTTTGTTGCACTTTTGGAGGAGCAGGAGACTAAACATAGAGACTGAGGCTACCACACAGCTGTCAGATCGTTCAGCCTGGGCAAAATCCTAGAAAAGAGTTTGGGATCAAAAAGCATTGATTCGAGAATTTTGTGAGAAGAAAGGCAAAGGTATCCCAGAGCTCTCAGATGAGGACTGGATGGCAGATTTTGCCTTTGCTGTTGATGTGACTGCACTGACAAATGAACTGAACACCAAACTGCAAGGCAAGGGCCTTTTTGTTCATGAAATACACAGCCTGGTAAAGGCTTTCATGAGAAAGTTGCAGTTTCTTTCAAGCCAATTGGAGAGCAACAATCTCACTCACATGCAAACCCTAAAGAAGTCACACCATCAACTGATCACCTCCGCAGGTACTCATCTATGTTAGCAGCATGCCATGGTGAGTTTTTAAGGTGATTTGAAGATCTCTGAACACTTGAGGATGAAATGCTCGTGATTTCCTCTCTCTTTACCTGCAGCGTGGTTAATGCACCCAGTGATGTTCAGCTGGAACTAATTAACCTGCAGTCTGATGTGATACTGGAAGAACACTTTAAGTCAGGTTCACTGCTGGATTTTTTTCTTCTCTCAAGGAATAGAACTTTCCAAACATGAGAATACATGCTCAGAAGATGTTGGTTCTCATTGGCTCTACCTACATGTGTGAACGAACATTTTCATTGATGATGTTTAACAAATCCAGGTCTAGATCCTCGCTCACTGATGATTATCTGTCAGCTATGCTTCGCATCTCCACCTCAGACATTCAACCTGACTTTGATGCACTCGTTAACAGCCAGCAGAGAGATCTCTCCCACTGAAAAATAGAGGCTCAATGGTTAAAAATGTTCTTGTTCTGTGAAAATTCATTGAATAAATGACCTTTTGTGTAAGGCAACTTCACTTTTTCATTGCTTGATCATAACATATACTCTTACCAGTTTGTCAAAACAATGCTATGTGCTGCTTTTCATAAAGAAATACAATTAATATTATGCAGAATTGAGTTCAGACTTTTGGGTCGGCCCTCCGCAATATTTTTTGTTTCTCATGTGGCCCCATGGAAGAATAATTAGCTATGGATTAAAGTAATCCAGTGTGATTTGTCCTTAAAGTGTCCATGTGCTGTATAAAGTGACAAAGTGACACTGTGCTGGACAAGTCCAGAGTTTAAGTGACAAACAATAGTGCAAAAATAATTGTGCAGTGAAGAAAAAAATAGATGGAGAGAAGTCCAGGTATTAGTTGCTGGGTGTCTCCTGGTTTAGACACTGAACAGCCTGCGGGAAGAAGATCCGCCTTATTTTTCCTGCTTTTATAGAGCGAAAGTGTTATGGAACGTAACAGAGAAAAGTGTCCATTGTTGGGATGGCTGAGGTCCTTAAACAAAACCAGCTCCATGAGGATCTGCTTTACATAGGTTGGAGCTGCATCACAGACAGAAATCTCATACAGTGAGAAGGAATCATTACTAAAGCAGAAACCTAATGAACACAATTCACTGTAGCCACTGCACACATCATCTCTAGCAGAAGTGTCCATCAACCAAAGCAAATTGTGTGTTTGTTTTTAATAAATTTATGAAAAATCTAAATGTAAAAGTAGAAATGGTTCGTGAAAAGCTTAACAACTGTTTAGCTTGTCTTTATAAGTTTGTCTTGTAAATGTCCTTGTATGAGTATCTGCGCCCAAAAAGATTTCTTCTCCTTCGCCAGCCGTTGTGAATAAAAAAACAGCTATTAAATCCACATGAACATATTGGAGCTTGTACAGTTTGCTACAGATTTTGTTTGTGAGCTCTGATTAGTGCAAATCTGACCATGCTTGCTAGATTGCCACGGTGTTGCCAACTCGAAATTAGATTTGTTAAAGTGACTTTATGTGAGGAGAATAGACTATTAGAAAAAATGTAATACTTATTAATTTAAAAAAATATATCAAAATGTCAGATAATTCCATATAAAATGTGACAAGTAATGTGTTTTCAGCATTTATCAAGGTTATCAAGTCATTGGTTATGCAGGGCTTATGCAGATGCTGCATAGTGTCTTTAAATGTAAAAGTGAATGAATAATATGTCAATGAAATACACCTGACATGTCAAATTTTATTCATGGCCACCAACAAGATAGAAAGGTCACAGTCTGTTTTTTCTGTCTTCTTAAGCACCAAGGTTTGAGCCTTTAAACCCGAGTTTAACCTTAATTGGTCACGCGCGAGTCCATTGTGTTCACGCTCTCAGTAAAAGTGCTGATGTGAAACGAACGTGCTGAAAAATGATTTGATACTGAAATGATTGAATAATGGAGGAAGTAATACAACAATCTTTTTTTTGTCCTCGTTTTTTGCACCTCATCACCTGGATTTGATTTGTTCTTTGTCCAGGACAGATTGGAGTAAAAGCGATATTTATTAGGAAGTCAGAGTGTAAAGAACAATCTTGTAGAGACTGCAGAGACTGCAGCATTCTGTCTGCTGTCTGAGATGCCTCGGGACTCGTAATTCTGCTCCATTTAGTTTTCAGAGTGAACGCAAGCTTTCTTGACCAAATATAATGCAGGAGGTCTGTTCATGTAGCTCTAATAGCTTTCAGGAAATTTCTTTTTTTAAGATTCATCACATCTGGACTGGGACAGCACACAGTCACTTTAGTACCAGCGGGTGGTCACTTTAGTACCAGCGGATGTTCACTTTAGTACCAACACAGAGTCGCTTTAGTACCAGCACACGGTCGCTTTGGTACCAGCGCACGGTCACTAATAATACCAGCGCACGGTGGCTTTAGTACCAGCACACGGTTGTTTTAGGACCAGCACATGATCAATTTAGTACCAGCGAACGGTCAATTTAGTACCAGCGAACGGTCACTTTAGTACCAGCACACGGTCACTTTAATACCAGCAAACGGGTGCTTTAGTACCAACACACGGTCGCTTTAGTACCATCACACAGTTGCTTTAGTACCAGCACACGGTGGCTTTAGTACCAGCACACTGTTGTTTTAGGACCAGCACACGGTCAATTTCGTACCAGCGAACGGACACTTTAGTACCAGCGAACGGTCAATTTAGTACCAGCGCACAGTCACTTTAGTACAAGCGGATGGTCACTTTAGTATCAACACAGAGTTACTTTGGTACCAGCAAAGAGTTGCTTTAATACCAGCACACGGTCACTTTAGTACCAGCGGACGGTCACTTTAGTACCAGCACAGAGTCGCTTTAATACCAGCACACGGTCGCTTAAATACCAGCGAACGGGCGCTTTAGTACCAGCACACGGTCACTTTAGTACCAGCGCACGGTCACTAATAATACCAGCGCATGGTGGTTTTAGTACCAGCACACGGTTGTTTTAGGACCAGCGGACAGTCACTTTAGTACCAGCGAACGGTCAATTTAGTACCAGCGAACGGTCACTTTAGTACCAGCGAACGGTCACTTTAGTACCAGCGAGCGGTCAATTTAGTACCAGCGAATGGTTACTTTAGTACCAGCGCACGGTGGTTTTAGTACCAGCACACGGTTGTTTTAGGACCAGCACACGGTCAATTTAGTACCAGCGAATGGTCAATTTAGTACCAGCGAATTTTCATTTTAGTTCAAGCGGACGGTCACTTTAGTACCAGCACAGAGTTGCTTTGGTACCAGCAGAAAGTCGCTTTAATACCAGCACACGGTCGCTTTAGTACCAGCACAGGATCACTTTAGTACCAGCGGACGGTCACTTTAGTACCAGCACAGAGTCGCTTTAGTACCAGCACACAGTCGCTTTAGTACCAGCGCACAGTCACTAATAATACCAGCGCACGGTGGTTTTAGTACCAGCACACGGTTGTTTTAGGACCAGCACAAGGTCACTTTAGTACCAGAGAACGGTCAATTTAGTACAAGTGGACGGTCACTTTAGTACCAGCACAGAGTTGCTTTAGTACCAGCACAAAATCGCATTAATACCAGCACACGGGCGCTTTAGTACCAGCACACGGTCACTTTAGTACCAGCGCACGGTCACTAATAATACCAGCGCATGGTGGTTTTAGTACCAGCACACGGTTGTTTTAGGACCAGCGGACAGTCACTTTAGTACCAGCGAACGGTCAATTTAGTACCAGCGAACGGTCACTTTAGTATCAGCGAACGGTCACTTTAGTACCAGCGAGCGGTCAATTTAGTACCAGCGAACGGTTACTTTAGTACCAGCGCACGGTGGTTTTAGTACCAGCACACGGTTGTTTTAGGACCAGCACACGGTCAATTTAGTACCAGCGAATGGTCAATTTAGTACCAGCGAATTTTCATTTTAGTTCAAGCGGACGGTCACTTTAGTACCAGCACAGAGTTGCTTTGGTACCAGCAGAAAGTCGCTTTAATACCAGCACACGGTCGCTTTAGTACCAGCACAGGATCACTTTAGTACCAGCGGACGGTCACTTTAGTACCAGCACAGAGTCGCTTTAGTACCAGCACACAGTCGCTTTAGTACCAGCGCACAGTCACTAATAATACCAGCGCACGGTGGTTTTAGTACCAGCACACGGTTGTTTTAGGACCAGCACAAGGTCACTTTAGTACCAGAGAACGGTCAATTTAGTACAAGTGGACGGTCACTTTAGTACCAGCACAGAGTTGCTTTAGTACCAGCACAAAATCGCATTAATACCAGCACACAGTCGCTTTAGTACCAGCAAACGGTCGCTTTAGTACCAGCGGACAGTCACTAATAATACTAGCGCACGGTGGTTTTAGTACCAGCACACGGTCAATTTAGTACCAGCGAATGGTCACTTTAGTACCAGCGAACGGTCAATTTAGTACCAGCGGATGGTCACTTTAGTACCAGCACAGAGTTGCTTTAATACCAGACATCGTCGCTTTAATACCAGCACACGGTCACATTAGTACCAGCGAACAGTCACTTTAGTACCAGCGAACAGTCAATTTAGTACCTGCGAACAGTCGTACTTTTATTTTTATATTGATTCTATTTCTATGTTCATGTTTAGATGTTTGACAGTTGTTAAAATTATTTCACAACGTACTCTGTATAAATGTGTATGTGACCATTTTTATTATTTTTTATTTTATTTAGATTTTAACTCATTTTCATATGCAAATAAGGGCAAGGTTTTTCAGTAAATATTTTCTCCCATTTACTGTAGAAAGGAAAAATAAAAACTCTAAAATGGTTTCACTATATAGACAAACATTTGTGGACACCCGACCATAAGATTCATATGCCGTTTAACATTGAGTCTCCATTTACTGTGATAATAACGTCCACTCTTCTGGGAAGATGTTCCACTAGATTTTGTGGAGATTTGTGCTCATTCAGCCTCAAGTAATATCAGGTACTGATGTAGAATGGGAAATAACTACTGGATGAGTCAAGCATCCAAATTCTTTTTCATAGAACGTATGTACAGAGACAAGGAACTTGGAAGAAAGCAGGTCCTTCTGGTTAGTGTTTGAAGCTGGTACAAATTCCCCAGAAACATCCTTTATCTCCTGGTCTTTCAGCACCTTCTCCCCAGAACACCACCACCGAGTACAACACACACTACGAGTACATCAACAACTTTTCTACATGTTCCTGTATACTCTAAGTATTTTTCTATCTATGCTAGACAGACCTCACCAACATCACACATCACCACAGTCAGTATGAACGCAGGGTGAGACGATATAATGAATAAATCTTGCAAAAAACCCCAACACTTCAATTCTCCAGCATCACAACAGCCTGTCACAGTGAGAAATCAACTCCACGCCTTCCCAGCATGCCCCGCCAATTCGACGGCAACACAAACACACCCCGCTCCCCGAGACCCTGACCTGTCACATGACACAAACAGCCTGAGGCCAATTAGACTCACATTATTCCTACAACCTGACACTCTCCGCATGAGTGCGAGACAAAACAGGACGCAATTACACCGAGGCCGTGTCATCAACCTGAGGCTCAGCGCACATGATTCAAACGATGTGACAGATGTGACGAGAGCCTCATGAAGAAACCACAATGTCTCCTACAATGCCTGCTCCCACATGATCACGATTAACGACGCGTTAAAAGAACACATCGAACCTGAATCTTTACATAGACACATTTCTTTAGAATCTTTACATGGATATTTATAACACAATGCTGCTCAGAACAGCAGCTTTCACAGTCATTCCATCATTAGGTTCAATCCTACTAGTACCATTACTCTGAATAATAAATGTCATAGATGTCCAAATGTCTGCTTATATATGCTATAACATAAATTACTATAATCTAAATAATAAAAATAACATATCCAACATATACATTGAATCTCTGTAATGCTGCTTTAGGACTGTTTACTGTTAAAAGCACAATACAAATAACACTAAATTGAACTAACAGCTAAAACAACCACCACCACCACCACCACAAGTAAAACATACAACCAACACAATTACAACAACCACCAACACTACCTCAAGTACAACAAATACAACAGTTAAAACAAATGCAATCTCCATTACAAATACAACAACTACAACAGCTAAAAAGTACAACTATAGTGTCAGAACAAAAGCTTTGAGGATGGATTGGACTGTAGTTAATGTCAACAGTCTGCTACATTGACCCAGGACTACAGTTTGCTTCTGATCACCATCACTGTACCCCGCAACATCGTATATCTGCAATAAATGGACATTTGGTGCAACCCAGATGAGGACAGGTTCCCTCTTGAGTCTGGTTCCTCTCAAGGTTTCTTCCTTATGCCGTCTCGGGGAGTTTTTCCTTCACCACAGTCGCCACCGGTTTGTTCATCAGAGACAAACTTATAGATAATGTTCATTGTAAAAAGTGCTATACAAATAAAAATGAATGGAATTAAATTGAATTGAATAGTGCATCTGGAAAATATTCACAGCGCTTCACTTTTTCCACAATTAATTTATTCCAAAATTAATTAAATTCATTATTTTTCCTCAAAATTCTACAAACAAAACACCATAATGACAAAATGAAAAAAGTTATTTAGAAATCACATGTACATAACATGTTTTCATACCCTTTGACATGACACTTAAAATTTAGCTCAGGTGTCCACCTGTGGCAAATTCAGTTGAATCGACATGATATGGAAATGTACACACCTGTCTATAGAAGGTCCCACACTTAACCAAGCCATAAAGTCCAAGGAATTGTCTGTAGACCTCTGAGACAGGATTGTATCGAGGCATTTATAGATGAAAAAGTTTGGAACCACCAGGACTCTTCCTAGAGCGGAGCCAAACTGAGCGATCGGGGAAGAAGGGCTTTAGTTGCGGCTGTGACCAAGAAACTAATGGTCTCTCTGAAAGAGAGAGGAGAGCCTTCTAGAAGAACAACTATCTCTGCAGCACTCCACCATTCATGCCTGTATGGTAGAGTGACGAGGCGGAAGCCACTCGTCAGTAGAAGGCACATGACAGCCCACCTGGAGTTTGCCAAAAGAACCTGAAATACTCTCAGAAAAAAATAGTTGAACACTTTGGCCCGAAACCAGGCACCACTCATCACCTGGGCAATAACATTCCTACAGTAATGTATGGTGGATGATGGATGTTTATCAGTGAAAGGAACTGGGAGAGAAGTCAGGCTCGAGGAAGATGTACAGAGACGTCCTTGATGAAAACCTGCTCCAGAGCGCTCTGGACCTCAAAGTGGGGTGACCTAAAGTAAAGCACCTTAAGTTAAACAAATAAAAGCTAAAACAAGTACAACAACCACCAACACCACAAGCACAACATATACAACAGTTAAAACAAAATCAATCACAACCACAAGCACAACATACAGTTACCACAAATACAACACTTGTAGGTAAAATAAACTACAAATAGTGCATTTACAATAGTGCAGGTACAAATAATATATGGAAACAAGAAGCACAGGTAGTAGAAATACTTCTAGAACATATACAAATGCAGATTTTTTTATTGTAGCATCTGATTGGTAAAAAAAAAAATGCATTTGGACATGTAAAGCTACTGCAGCTTCCTTCTGCTCTGAATTGTTCTTTACACCAGGACAAACAGCTCTGGATTTAACGTCTAGTTTATCGTCCTGCACATCTGTTCTCTTAAAACAAGTCTTATGGGGGGGCAAAAGTCCACAACAGCGGCGTCCCATTACAAACTGGAACCTTTTTATTGATTCTCTCTTTTGTGTAAAAACCTGTATTTATCATTTTGACTCCCTTTCTCTCTCTCTCTCTCTCTCTCTCTCTCTCTCACACACACACACACACACACACACACACACACACACACCACCTGCTGATTCATTCTCAGCTCATACCTCAGAAGCCACACCAGATTCCCCAGAAGCCTCCTTTACCCCCTAGTCGACATCTGATAAGCTCATGTGATCGTTTTTTTTTTCGACCCATTTTCACATTTGAAAACTCAAAGCGGAAAATCTGACTATTAAAATGCCTCAGCGTATTCGAGCTAATTAAGCAGGAACCATTTCGATTTTAGATGTCCGTCAGTGTGTCCGAGGCGAGAGATAACCGAAAACAAGCTTTAGGAAAACACGACGTGTGATGAATCTTTTGAAAATGTTATGAAAACACAGGTTAACGAGCAGGACGTTGCGTTATGTCATCGATAGGTGAAAAGAGTAATCAAATAGTTTACTTAAGTAAAATTTTATTGATCTAACAGTACTATAATTAAGTACAAGAAAGTTTTCGGTCTAAAAGAAAAAGTAGCTTATATTAAATTTATGTAGAGTAAAATTTAGAGTTAATTTTTAACAACGGGGATTAAAAAAACAAAACAAACAAACACTAAATCCATGATGTGTCTAATGTTAATTATGCACTTTTGCTGCAAAAAATTCCTGTTATAATGTCATTTATGATAATGAGAGAAATCGCAAATACAGATTGAGAATTCAGAAAGTGAGCACACGCATTGAACAAATTCAAAACACTTCAATGGACACTGCATTCTTATCAAAAGTGTGTGATTGGTTATACAGTAATGCTCAAATCTAATGCCACATCAGCATATCTTCTCTAAAATATTAAACTTTTCTTTCATTTTATATGACACTTAAATCGTGACCGTGGTAGTAGAGCCAACTTCATTGTGCATTATTATTATTATTTTTTTTTTTGTGCATTATTTTTTTTTTTTTCAGTAAAGGATATAATTTGGAATGTCATTAAGTACAATACTTTAAACAAAACATACTTAAGTAAAAGTAAATTACAGGATTGTAAAAACTACTTCAAAAAGTACTGAAAATCTATTCAATTACAAGAACATGTGTAAATGTAATTCCTTTTCAGGGACTCGAGCTGCATCAACAACGCTTTGGGAACGCTTCCACGTTGTCCACGCTCTGAATCATGTAATCCATCTAATGGAAAATGCAGCATCACCGGCAGGGTGACGTCAAGACCAAGAAGCATCTGTTTCTTTATTAGGGCTCTGAGTGTTTTCTATGCCAATTGTTTCACCAATTGAATCTGTTCACCCTCAAGGGTGACTAGTGACATGTTTTCTTCACAGCACCCGGAGGCTGAGGCCCCCAAATGCGACTTAGAGTGCCTGCATGGGACTTGGCCGTCGTGCTGAAGGCTCTATCCGAGCCCCCCTTCGAGCCGTTGGCCGAGGCGTCTTAAAGGCACCTCACAGTCAAGACTGTGTTCCTCTTAGCCATTTGCTTTCTTAAGAGAGAAGGGGAATAACAGGCCCTCTCAGTGGCCCCCTCTTAACTGGAGTGCCTTTCTGTACCGTAGAATAGGTTATTTCCCTAGGGTGCCCTTGGTCGTCCCATGACATGTCAGGCTCCAGACATTCTATCTTCCTCCTTTTCAGGCTCCAGAGAAGCTCAACCGGCTGTGTCCAGTGTGAGCACTGTACACTTACGTCCACAGGATGAGTCCGTGGAGAAAGTCGGAACAACTGTTCATCTGCTGTGGCCCCTTGAGGAGAGGTCTTCGTGCTACCAAGCAGACTCTAAGCAGGTGGATTATCAATGCAATCGCATCCTCCTATAAGTCCTCTGGTTGCCCCGTTCCATTCAGGAAAAGAGAGAACTCGACCCGGAGTGTGGCAGCCTACAAGGCTTGGTCCGCTGGAGTATCTCTCCAGGACATCTGCAATGCTGCGGGCTGGTCCACCCCACTGACCTTTGTCAGGTTCTATAAACTTGACCTCAGTACCACACCTGGCCCTTCTGTACTTCGGCCTAGCTGTGCCCCCACACACTAGGCAGGGATTGGTCAGTCTGGCGGTATTGGACTCTCATTCCCAAAGCATTGCTACGCAGCTCGAGTTCCTGAAAGGGAACGTCTCCAGGTTACGTATGTAACTCTGGTTTCCTGAGGGAACGAGACGCCTTGACTCCATGCCACACTGCCGGCATCCCTGCAGCACTTCCTTCTCTTTTACAGAAGCCAGTGCCGGCTTCACTCCATGCACTTTTTTATAGCTTTTTATAGCTTTATAGCTGCACTTTACATTGGAAGGATTACACCTGATTTAGTGTGTGGACAACACCAAAGCGTTCCCAAAACATTGTTGATGCAGCGCCTCGTTTCCTCGAGTTACATACGTAACCTGGAGACGTTTGTTACTTTCCACCTCTGGTTACATAAGAACTGAGCAAAAGGAAAAAATATATATAGATTTAGTAAACCAAAATATCTGCCATTATGCCTGGATGGGGAAAAATATCTGTTGAATGTTTAGCACAAAGAAGACTATCAGATTTGGAGGACAATAAGTGTTTTTTCTTTCAAAATGAGTTCCAGCAACTGTGATGCATATATTGTTGTCCATCATGGATTTAAATATGCCCTCTGTTCCCTTTAACCAAATCATGTGAGATAGACAGACACAGAGACAGAAAGAGAGAGAGAGAGGACAGAATGAGATGGAGACAGAAATAGACAAAGACAGAAAAAGGAGCAGACAAACCGAGAAAGATGGATAATGGAAAGAAAAAGACAAAGAGAGAGAGAGAGAGAGAGAGAGAGAGAGAGAGAGAGAGAGAGAGGGAAAGAAGGGGGGATTATGGAAGGAAACAGAGACTAGGAAAGAGAGACAAATGACAGATGTAGAAAGACCAAATTTGTCAGAAAAACAAAGAAAGAGAAACAAACAGACAGAGGGAGGCAGACGATGGAAGGAGACAGATGGAGAAAGACAAAGAAAGAGACAGACAATGAGAGACGTGAAGAAAAAGACAGAAAGAGAGAGCAGGAGACTGATGGAGAACAAGAAAACCCCGGAATCCATCCAGCAACTCGACACACAATTCTTTCATACATTAAGCTTCCCTCTTTCAAGTTCCTCTGATCTCCATCCACGCCATCACTCGAGGATTAGCTCACTTCCTTCTGACAATCTTTCTGCTCTTTAGAACTACAAAGCACTTCATGTTTCATTTTTAATGAAGCCTGCGGAGAAAAAAAATCCTTTAAATTTCCTCTTCATTAGCCTGAAATTTGACAGGCTTTTCTCTTTTCTTTTCTAGTAGAAACGAGTCCAAGCTGCACAAAATCCAAACGTGTTCAGCTTCAGTTGGGTCTAAGTGAGAGCGCTGAATTACGATCGCACCGTGATGAAGCCGCATTAATGCTGAATCAGGATTTTTTTTGTGCACTTTTTAATTTTTTTTTTTATGCAATGCATTATTCATGGCTCTGAACTGGATTAATTTGATGCACAGGAACGGTGAGACCTGTAGCCCACAGATACATTATATATATAAAATCTGTATTAAGTTCTTTATCAGGTGGTTGCATTGTCTAGATGTAAGGACTCGTGTGATCATACAATCATGTATGGTTTGAACCATGGTATTTGAAGAAGGATTAAAGACCATAAACCTAAACTTATTCCAGTTTTATTGATGGGTTGTATATGAACGATTCCATCATTTTAAACGAGGCTTTGATGTGACTCGAAAAAGTCTCAACTTTTCGTACATTTTCTAATGTTCGCACACGAGCAAAGACTCGCAAAATCTCCGTAGGTTATGTGCAGAAAACAGAATTGAGTTTGTTAGTTTATTAAGCTTTAATGTCATGATAGCTTCAAGGCCATAAACATGAGACAGACGGGAAATAATCAAATCTATTACATTTAAATGCCTATATAAAAAAATCCGGCTTCACATGAGACAAAAACTAAACACATTCACAAGATACATCATGAAAGATCCCTCGTGAACTGAGTACAATCGTTTTCTAGCAGTTTCGTAAAAGTTACAGTCCAACAAGATGTGTTTAATTGTCAAGGGAACTTGACATGAGAGACGTAAGGGAGGAGCTTCACCCATCCATAGGAACCTATGAGTGAGCCTCAAATGGCTGAGTCGGCACCGATTGTAAACAACTTAGTCATGCCTTGATTTGAAACTCTATAAGAAACATTTTTTATAGTACTAAAGCTTATTTCATACAATTTACTGTTTTTGTGCAGGTCCCATTCCTTTTGTTTGTGATGTATTGGTTAATTAAAGGTCAGAAGGTGGTATTTCACAGTTAGTTATTTTCAGTTCAGGTGTTTTCCTGGCTGCCGCATCCAGTCTCTCATTGCCAGTCAAACCAATGTGACTTGGAAACCAACGATTACGGGTGGTCTGTGTTTACAGTTTTAAGTGCTAAAAAGACAGGACTGTGAATCAGAGGCAATTTAAAAGTTCTGTTTTTGACCCTTCTCAATATTTTGTAGCAGTAAAGCCCAAGCCTCGGCTGTGAATACAGAGTTTTGGTCTGGAATTTGAGTGCCATATTGTTGAGCTCCGATCATTGCTGCTGCTGATACACTGTTAACAGTCTTTGATCCATCTGTAAATACAGTTTTGTGTAGTGGAAATTAACTTTTTAGTTTCAAGTATTTTTGTAATGGTTGGCATTTTCAAATCACACGGAGGCACTTGGGAGCAAGGACAGCGAAACAGAATCGAGTTCATCTCTCGACTCTTCTAGTCCAAAAATGAACTAAATGACTAAAAAATAAAAAGATTGGCTCATTTTGATGAACAAGATTCAAAGAACTAATCCACTAAAACAATCCGTTCAATCACTTACAACAATATCTATAAACACTATATGGACAAAAGTATTGGACACCTGACTTTTCCGGACATATGAAGTTCTTTCAAAAACTGCTATCACAAAGTCAGAGGAGCACAAGGACCTCTTTGGATGTGGTAGTTGAGTTCTCTAGGAGACCCAAACCTGGTTTAGCATGATGATGCTAAATCCCTGAGCAAAAAGCCAGCACCATTAATATGTGCTTTTCATGAATCGCTGGACTGCTTTAGACCTAACTATAACACTATTAAACACCTTTGGGATGAATGTGAACACTGACTGCACCCCAGACCTCCTTACCTAATCTCCATATCTATATCAGTACCTGACTTAAATAAGCACAACGATTCTACAGCACACTCCAATCTCTAGTGGAACATCTTGCCAGGAGGGAGGAGGCTATTAGGAAAAGCAAATGGGGTCAGAGCGCAGGATCAACCATAATACAGCACCTCTGGAGCACAGAGGGTAGAGCCTTTCCCAGGGGCCCCAAGAGCAGCTTGGCGATACTGGACCCCAAATCTATGATGTTGAAATAAAAGACAATGTGGATAAACATTCATAAAATGATTCCACTTAACATTTTAAAGTAGTACAGAACATCACACATATTAAAGAATATAGAATACAGTGGTTCACATGTCGGCAAATCAAATGAAATCGGCTAAACTGCCTGTGCAAGTGCAGCGCAACATCAATGGAAAAAAACAAAATTATCATACAGCATTAAATTAGAACAGAATATACCTTTACAGATATTCCCAGATTTTGTTCAATATTTATAAATCCCTGTAAAACTTTAAATCGGTCATAAGGGTGGTTGGATTTATTCACGTTACGTATTTATTTAAAGCTTCTTTTTTTTTTTAACATTTATTTACAGCATAATAACAAAGTCTGTATATTAACTTATTGGGAGAAAACCGTTCTATGTGAAATCAGACATTTAACACCCCTACATAACCAGTATGGTACGATCCTCATATCATAACACATCTGCGGAGATTTGACTGAGATTGCCAGTGGAATCAGACTGACAAATTGACTATTTGGGACCAGATGATGATACCAGATGACATTAAATTATAATTATATAATCTCTTTCCATCATCTGGTCCCAAATAGACAATTTGTCATATATATATATATCAAATTATGATTATAATCTAATATATGTACAGTATACTGTGTATATATATATATATATATATATATATATATATATATATATATATATATATATATATATATACACTCACATACACAGTATATAGTGAATAAAAAATGTCTTGTTTTTTTCTGTTTCGTGCTAAAGCCTCATTTCTTTGGATTTTGACTCGTTAACATTCACAGAAGCAGAGTACAGTGTGTCATTATGGTTACTGAGCAACAAAAACATACTGAGCAGGAATATATGAAATATTCATTTATATATTTATTATTATGATTATTATTATTATAATTAACAATATTATTATTTAATGAATTTGTATCATTATTATTTTTTTTAATGACAGATTGGCTTTAACTGTGTGTAAACGAGGCTGCAGGATCCGTAGTATGTGCGCACGTGTGTGTGTGTGTGTGTGTGTGTGTGTGTGTGTGTGTGTGTGTGTGTGTGTGTGTGTGTGGTCATGTGCGAGAGAGACCATGTCAAGTTTTTTTTTCTAGGTCTGAAAAAGGACCAGTAATAATAGCTCAAAGTTTTTCAGTCACTCACTCACACACACACACACACACACACACACTCTAAACACTCTCAGAGAACACCAGAGCCGTAGCACCGCAGATATTTCCGCCATATTCTCCTCTTTTGCTTCTCAAATCACTCATGATGGAATGACACCTGCTGTCACTCAGACATCCTGATTCGTTATACACAAACCAGTGTGTGTGTGTGTGTGTGTGTGTGTGTGTGTGTGTGTGTATGTGAGTGTATGTGTGAAACTACTGATTTAGAACATTAAGTGAGTTTGGACTTGTTGCGCCACTCATGTATTTTTTTTATTTTTTTTTGGTCAATTTTTATGTCTGCTAAATCTGCATCATGCCCAATCTGAGGCATCTCCTTGCAGAAGATGCTTTCCTCTGCTGTCACTCAGACATCCTGAGTCGTTATCTACACTGCAGTGTGTGTGTGTGTGTGTGTGTGTGTGTGTGTGTGTGCGAGCAAATCCTGATTTTGAACATCAAGTGAGTTTGGACTTGTTGCCTCACCCATTGCTTTTTTTTGTCTTTTGCACTGCCAAATCTGCACTATCTTCCTGCAGGAGGTGATTTCCTCTGCTGCACAGTCTATTAGCTGCACCTCATATCAGTCATTAAACAGCAGCCAGAGTCCTCACTACACACAAACACACCATCAGGACTCACAGTTAATCAGCAAATGATCTAATAGAGCTCCGTCAGCGTGTTATTCAGAAACCGAGCGAACAGCGCTGACAAGCCTGTTTGTGACAGTCTATTCTTTTGAAAAACATTTGGGTTTCCTGACACTCCACGAGACAAAGAGAGACAGAACTGCATCTTTATTTTTTTAAAAGAAGGAGACAAGCAAGCTGCTGAATTTGTCAGTAGGTCTTGTATTACACATGGCGTTCTCCAAATGCAGAGTAAAAAACTCATAAATCACTTTGTTGTTTTTCCAGCCAGAACCGAGTCGCTGTAGGCTTTAGTCGGAGCGTCGCTGTTGTTAAGACAGCGGCTGCAATCCATGTGGAAGTGCAGCGAAATGCGAATTACCTCCATGTAATTGCTCTGGACTTCTTTTGCTAGTTATACTGTATACAGCTAGTAGCATTGAGTCAGCGAACTGTAAAATGAATGAATAAAAAAATAATAATAACATGGTGCTGCTGCAACAACTTTATTTTTATTATTCATCAACATGCAGCATTTCCTGATTTAGTCACAAACTTTAATCTATCGATTTGTGTTCAGGGACACCAATTTCCCTCTTTTTTCGTGTTACTCAGCACGACTACCTCCGTCTGACTCTGTCCCCATAGCAACGGAGGCAGAGGATCATGGGTAATGCTCATAGGAATGCCAAAGGTCATCTTTTTCCCCCTATTTTTTTATCATGGTTAGAGTTAATGTTAATGTAAAGGGTTAAGAAATATACACTTAGCATGCTGTTTGTTTACATGACAAAGTGAAAGTAATTGTGACGTATTTTGTATTGATTTTTAATTGATTGATCTGATGTCAATTCAAGTTGTCTGATGGTCACATATACTAATGCTTCATTGTTTATTAAGTGCATTCAAGAGTATCAAAGCTAAACAGCATTATAGTAATGTTTGAAAACATTGCAGCTGGATAGATAAACACTTATCTGTTGCGTTCATTCTTCTGCCGCCATTTTTGGAGTTCTCTGCATGCACGTGCTGTGAAAAGGCAATGCTCTAAATTCACGCGTTTCCCTGGTATGTTACTATTAAATGATATTTAGGTGACACATTGATGGTTGATGATAGAAGAGTATCTGCAAGAGTGAAAGGGAAAGTTTATAGGACTGTGGTGAGACCTGAGATGTTGTATGGATTAGAGACAGTGGCATTGAGTAAAAGACAGGAGGTAGAGCTGGAGGTAGCAGAGCTGAAGATGAGATTTTCATTGAGAGGGTCAAGGATGGACAGGTTTTATTTAGTTTATTAGAGGGACAGCACATGTAGGACGTTTTGGAGACAAGGTGAGGGAGATGGTTTGGACATGTACAGAGGAGGGACATGAGGTATATCAGTAGGAGAATGCTGAGGATGAAGCCACCAGGAAGGAGGAAAAGAGGAAGACCAAGAAGGAGGTTTATGGATGTGGTGAGGGAAGACATGCAGGTAGTTGGTTAGAAAGAGGCAGCTGTAGAGGACAGGGGCGTATGGAGACGGATGATCCGCTGTGGCGCCCCCCAATGGGAGAATCTGAAAGAAGAAGAAGATTGATGGTTGATTATCTCTTATTTATTTAAGTAAGGAGAAAAATTGCATTTGTTTCAATCTTTATTTTGCATTTTATGTTTTATGTTCGTTACGTAGTCTGTTACTCAGATGTTTCCTGTATGTGAAATAGAATATGAAATATGTATGTATGTGTATCTAACATGCACCCAAAATTGTCATGTTAGTCAATGAGTCATTTATAATTTTATTTTGAAATGGAACTTGTCAAATAAATAAAAAATAGGCGCACGAGCGCTCCTGTGAAACATAGATAAACTTTTTTTCTGTCACAATTTCAGAAGTTCTCTGATGCATCCATTCATCTGTCTCACTGTCTCTTCCATTATTCCAAAGATGCATAGTTTGGATGTGTGTACTTTGCTGGCAGCCCAGTTCCCTTTCAGGCACTCGAGCTGTGTCGCAATGATTTAAGAACGCTTCCGCATTGTCCAAACTCTGAATCCTGTGTGTAATCCTACCAATGAAAAGTGCGGCGTCACTGGCGGGGTGACATCATAACCAGGAAGCTATAAAAAGTGTGTCTAGCTCTCACAGAGGGTCAGCCTGATACGCCTGACGGCAATACGCCTAACGACCTAATGGCCAAGATGTCCAAACATAGGATGTTCTGGGGAATTGGCCGGAGGGCGTGTTGCACCACATCATATGGTGCCCGCCATACCCTGGCACCCCCAGTACATTAACCCTGAAACAAAATGTAATTTAGGGACTGGCCAGCTTTAGCTAACTCCCTCCATAGCGGACAAGGAGAACTCGCCGCCTCCTTCGAAGCCACTCGAGCTGCACCAGGGCATTGCCCCAGCTCTAGGTGTACCGGAGGTCAGTTTTGAGAGACTGATACCCCTAAGAGACTACCTGGCAGCCTGGGAGGTTCTGCCAGACTTGTCTCGGTGGGTCCTGCATAGTAGATCAAGGCTATACAATTCAGTTCGAATCTCGTCAGTCTGTGCTTTGACAGCTGTGCCATTCCTTGCTCATCTGTTCTTTGACCTACTGTGCCCATACACACTAGTCAGGGACTGATCAGTCTGGCGGTATTGGACTCTCGTTCCAGAAGCGTTGCGACGCGGCTCAAGTTCCTGAAAGGGACTTAAGTGACTCATTGTGATTGAATAAATTACCCATTTAAATGATTCGGTTGAATGCCAGTGACTCACTCTTTGTTGCTCAGAGATGCAAAACAGTGTAGTGGCTTTGTTGGGATTTATTTTTGTTGGTGAAATTGAGCAAAAACAGGCAATGTAATGTCTAAAACGCAAGTCTCAATATTTTTCTCATCTTTATTGAACTGCTATATAAAATAATTTATTTTATTTAAAATCAAACTACATTTATAATCGCTTTTCATGCGATATTGATTTATATGAAATGGTCTTAACATACACATTTTCTACCCCATATCTTGAATTTAGTATTCATCCCAAACGCATATAATTAGACTGAATCATGCAGTGAAAGAACACACTCTAAATGTGCACAAGTTTAAACTATTAGACATCATGTAATGTACGCATGCACTCTTATTTCTAGTCATGTACTTTTTACACCTTTGCCCTGGCCAGGGGGTTACTAAGGATGGATGAAGGGATGGTTATGGAAATCTGGGAACTTTAAACTCATATTTAATGTAATCTGGAGAATCTCTTATGACACTTGGCTCACTAGGAATCAAGCTGACCAATGAGGGCACAACTGGCAGAAATATTGAATGTAAATTTGAGTATCGATCTGATAACACACATTCATCCAGTGCTGATGAAAAAGGGAGCGCAGGTTTCAGCGGTTAATCTATTTCAATCAGGGAGACAGCATTCGCTCACAAATCAAACACTGTATACAGGACAGGAAAAGCGCGAGCAGGAACTTAATCCTCACTTCAATTTACAACGTGGCTGTCACACTAACACCTTCTACTGCAAAACTACGCTCAAATTCACTACATCCTCAGGGAAATGTTACAAACACAGAATAACACATCTCATAATGAAGTATTGACCCAATACGTGAAGTATTGATCTCGTTCAAGCTACAATACCATCTCAAAAGTCTCCATACACAGGGGAAATTAACACTGCTTATCAAAATTTTACTTACATACTATGCTGGAAAGTGAGAATAGTTTCAAAAACTTTGGAAAGTACTGTAAATGAACAGAAAGAGAAATGCAAATCAAAAAAATTATTGGTTGGACAATTATTTGCCTCCAAAACAGCATCAGTTTTTCTAAGTACACCATCTACAGTATGAATTGTGTGAGTATCTACAGTATCTCTCAGAAGTAAAGATGGTCAGAGCTTCACCAATCTGTAAAAGATTGGCTACAAACTGTGGAACAATTTCATGATGTTCAACATTAAATTGCAAAATAGTTCACTATCCTATTATTTACACCACAATAAGATCATCAGAATTTTTAAAGAATCTGGAGAGTTTTATAATAAAAAAATATATTTAATGTTTCATGTTTCAATTTAAAACATGATTCTCCAATGGAACTCACTGCATGGGCTCACCTCCAGAAATGATAAACAATATCTTTGAAAATTACAAAAATTAGTATGTCAAATAAAACTAGAATTTATATACACATTTGCTCACAAAGCCTTTAAGAATGCCATTGACTAAAGAGGAAAATGTTCTCATGCCTATATCGGGAAGCTGCCACAAGCAGTGTGCCAAACTGGGAGCGATGACTTCATGTGTGTTTATACAGAAATGGCGTTTAAAGTCTGAAACACCTCATGGGGAAGAGGATGTTTACCAGGCCAGACTGTTCCTTCAGTCAAGCGGCTAAATTTAAAAACACTCTGTGTTGCTGTCATGTGAATAAAAAAAGGCGGAAAAAGAAAATAACAAGATTGTATTTTTTTCAAAGTGGACAGAATTATGGATCGAGAAGAGATGATAGACATGGAAAGATCTGCCCATATCCCAGAAGATTCTCTGCTACACACGCCATTAATTAAGAATCTTGCTTTAAATCACTCAAATAATTTAAATCTATCTATCTATCTATCCATCCATCCATCCATCCATCCATCCATCCACACACACACACACACATATATATATATATATATATATATATATATATATATATATATATATATATATATATATATATATATAGTCTAGTGATCTGGATTCTTTTGCATTTTATCTTTCGATTTAATAATTTCTAGTAAATGCGATTGCATGTAAGCAGGCTCTAATAAAAAATTGCTCGAAAAACGTCCTAGAATTTATATTTCTGACAAAGACTCCAGCTGGTAGTATTTAAGTTATGACCTCCTTAAGGCTGATAAGGCTTACACAGATATTCTCCTATTCCTTAAATGAAAACGGCATGGCAAAATCCAGCCAAGCGAATACCGGGCTGGTGGACCATGACTACAACTTAAAGGTTCTTACAGAGGCATGTGATGAAGAAGAAATTAAAGCTATGATGTCCATACACTATTGCTCAGCTCGAATCCCAAGAAAGTACAAACAAAGAAGAAATACAAACTAAAACAACCAGATGAAATTACAAACGAATGACCTTCGATGCAATCCAAACTCTAATACAGAGATTTGACAAGCAGGATAAACGACTGAAAATAATTGAAAAGACAGTGGAGAAAAATGCTCACGAAGTTAAAAAGAACAAAGAAGCCATCAATGACCTGAAAAAGGAAACAGCTGACTTGAGGAAAGGAAACATCTCACTGAGACAACAGGGTTTTGGGCATTCCAGATGCAAGAGGAGATGGGATCTCAGACTGGTCGGCCTTCCGGAAAAGGAAAGATAAGACAAGGGAAACGGTGATTGGGATTCTTACACGGGTGATCCCATGATCAGCGGAGAAGCTTCGGCAGTCGGTAGATACAGTGCATCGTTTAGTGCGAGAAACGACGCTGCTACAAACATATTACCCCGACCTGTGTTCATCCAGTTTGCAATGTGGACTGTTTGAGACACTTTAAGGACAATCACGTCAGTCACCTCACATTTTACAGTTTTAATGTAATACACATCCTTGTATATATACACATTTTACAGATATCTTTATATATTTGATATAGTCTATACTTTTTATTTATCTACCTTTCTTCTTTTTTCTTGTTTTTTTTTTCCCTTGTTCTATTCCCTCATGGTGGACCGTCATATAAAGCATTTCACTGCATGTTGTATGTGCATGTGACAAATAAGATTTGAATTGATTTTTTCTTTTATTTGAGACAAAGTGTGGAAAAAAATCACTCGAGGCAATAGTGTGTAAGAAGATGAACATTCAATTCAAAGAAGACTTTTCAATAGAAGATCGTGAAGCACGTGTCAAGTTGTGGACTTGGAAAAAATGGAAAGAGAGCCTTTCTAAAAAGATGGACTCAGAGGACCCATAATTAGGCCACAAGATAACATTTATCAGAGGGAAATAATCTGATAAAACCAATTAGAAAAGGAAAGAAAAAAAGAAAGAAGGAAGGAAAAGGGAAAAGGAAAAAGATGGAAAAAGATAGAAAGAAAAAAGGGTGTTTAACTACAGTACATTTTGTATTTAGTAGTTGGTATGGTTTTATAAAAAGAGTTATTCAGGACATGTTTACGTCTGCATAATAGCAGTTCAGTGCGTACTGAAATAGTACTTAAGTCATGTTTCTTTTTTATCTTTGAATGTTAGGGGTTGAAATACTGTGTTAGGCGTAAAGCCATTGTTTTATTTTGCAAGGAACTAAAAAGCGAACTGTGTTTTCTTACAAGAAACTTATTCTGCTTTAAACAATGAAAATATTTGGAAAATTCAGCGAGGTGATTTAGTCGTGTTTGCACATGGATCTTCACATTCAGATGAAGTGATCATATTATTAACTGATTTAAAGACTTGGGACACAGAAGGGCACCGGTTAATGATAGCAGTAAAACTACATGACAAATATTATATATTACTTGATTACTTGATACTTAATTGGAAATTTGGTCAATAATTGAAAAAGTTTAAGGATAAAGCTAAAAATGTGCTATTTAATATAGTTCTTGATTCATGGCTAGACAGGAGACCGCAAAGAGGTTCACATTGGGTGTATAATGATACTATATTGAATTTCTGTAAAACGGTAAATGTAATTGACTATTGAAAAGTTTCTAAACCAAACACAAGGTTTGAGATTAGATTATTGTGTTATTTCTTGTGAACTATGTAAAATTGTTTAGAATGCTAAATTCCAGCTGCCCCACCGACGGATCACTGTATGGTTACTCTGTCTTTATCGGTAATTGAGAAACCTCAAATCTCTTCTTATATTCGGAAGTTTGATAATTACTTGTTAAAAAATGATAGATTTTATCAGCAGGTGTTGGCTCTCATTGAGGAAATTAAAAAGTGAAACATGTTTAATCTAAAAAAAATGGGAATGGTTTTTATTTAAGGTCAAACAATTAGCAATTGATAGAGGCAAATTCTTGCTAGTGAGGAGAAAACAGAAACAAAGAGAACTGATTGGGAAAATAGATTTATTGATAGCTAATTCACAAGGATCCCCTGAAAATTCTACAAAATTACAGACACTGCGATCTCAACTTGAGGACTTTAGAGAAGGCAAATGGAGATTATATTTGTTCAAGAGCACGGTGGATTGGAGAAATGAGTTCATCGTATTGTACTGGCCTTGAAAACCAGACAAACAAAAAAGAAAATTTATAATTTTAAGATTAATGAATGACGGATGATCAAAAAGTAATTCAGTAAGAAATTTGGAGTTTCTATAGTAACCTTTATAAATCCAATTATAAGGAAATGGATTGTGATTATTTGTGAATATCAGAAAAAAAACTAAACTAAACTAAATGCAGATAAACTCTTAGTTGATGAGTTGACTATAGAGGAAATTGATATAGCTCTAAAACAAATGAATAATGGTAAATTACCATGTTTTGATTGGTTAACTACAGAATTTTTTAAATATTTTTGGATATTCGGGAAAAAAATGATATAATGCATTTTAAGAACGCATTCAGAAAGAAAGATTATCACCTACTATGAAAACAGGATTACTAACCTTGCTACCCAAACCCAGAAAACAATAAGATATAATATATGATAATAATATCATTAGATAACTGGAGACCTTTAACTCTTATATTCAAATTATAAATGACTTGCTCTAGTGTATGCTAATCGTCTTAAATTTGTACTTGGGAACTTGTAGAGAAGCATCAATCAGCATTCATTACGGGAAGATACATTCAAAACCATTAGATTAATCCTGAATATGATCAACTATCAATCACTGATACAAACAGAAAACCTTATTTTATTTATATATATTTTTTGAAAGCATTCAATAAAGTGGTACACAATGTTCTATAACAACATTTCTTTTTATACATCTCTTAATCCAGGTACATTATGACTCAGAGAATAGAGATCATGCATGGAATTAGGCAAGGTTGTCCAATTTCTCTGTTAAACTGTTTATATCATGCACTCAAATGTGAGATTATTTAGCTGTCAAACATCCTTAATTAGTCAAATTAGTCAATTTGCTAATGACACAGCGTGTATAACATTATAAAATATTTGATAATATTTTTAAAAGATAAATCTACAGTCAAGAAAGTCCTGAACATTATTTTAGTTTTTTTTTTTCTAGGGCATTAGGATTATGATTTAATTTAAGGAAAATGTGAACTCTAATCTCTGTATTTATGTAATAAAGAATCTATAGAATCCATTCCTGTTAAAAATATTAAGTGAAATACTTAGGATTAAAAATGTCTAAATTATTTATACGTGAGAACTGAAACATAGAAATTAATATTTAAAGTATAAAAAAAATCTCTTAAACAGTGTGTTACGAGAGATCTGTCCATTATGGGCAGAAATCTCTTGATCAAATCTAAATTGATTTACTCTCTGTATGTTTCTTCTCAACTGATTAAGAAGATTAACTCCATCTTGCTTAGTTTTATATGGAAGAACAACTCTCATTATGTGAAGAAATCTCAGATGATTGAAGAATATAAAAATGGAAGTCTAAAAGCCTCTGAATTTAAATTGATGATTGGAGTACTTAAACTGAATTGGATTAAAACTGATTTAACACAGCCTTGATCAATGTGGTTTAATATATCAAAATGTGAGGTGTCCAAATTGCCAATTTAGCTTTCAAAACTCCAACATATTTTGTAATATTGGAAAATGATATACACCCGTAATTTCACACCGCACGACTCTACATTGTGGAATAACAGTATCTGCTTTTTTTTGTAAAAAAATTGAAAAATAAGCACAAATATAAATAAATAAAAACAGCACATTGTGGGTTTTTTTGTTCACTCAGCGTGGAGCTTCTCGAAATGTTTTTACACCTCACAGTTAAATAATTCTAGACTAATACATCAATAATAACATCTTTGACTTCAGATTAGATGGAAATAATCCATTAAATCCAGATTAGCTCAGCTTCAGGGGAGCTAGCAAGCTAATGAGCTGAGCATGTGGACAAATCCTAAATAATCTCCTTATGGGTATACAGCATGGAGCGCACAACATCGGGTGGGAAGCCATCATGGGTAGAGCATGTGCTCATACTGTTTGTAGGTAAATGTTTATACACTGAATAAAATTATAAACCCAACACTTTAGTTTTTGCCCCATTTTTCATGAGCTGAACTCAAAGATCTAACACTTTTTCTATGCACACAAAAGACCTATTTCTCTCAAATATTGTTCACAAATCTGTAAGTGTGTGTTAGTGCTGAGAGAATCATCCACCTCACAGGTGTGGCAAATCAAGATGCTGATTAGACAGCGTGATTATTGTACAGGTGTGCTTTAGACAGCCACAATAAAAGGCCACTCTAAAATGTGCAGTTTTATCACACAGCACAATGCCACAGATTTCTGACAGTTTGAGCAGAAATTCTTTGGTTATGCAAAGCGATTGTTGCAGCAGCTGTTGGTCTCCGACAATCTTGGAGGTGAAGATGCTGGATGTGGAGGTCCTGGGCTGGTGTGGTTACACGTGGTCTGCGGTTGTGCGGATGGTTGGATGTACTGCCAAATTCTCTGAAACGCCTTTGGAGACGGCTTATGGTAGAGAAATGAGCATTCAATTCACGGGCAACAGCTCTGATGGACGTTCCTGCAGTCGGCATGCCGATCGCATGCTCCCTCAAAACCTGTGACATCTGTGGCATTGTGCTGTGTGATAAAACTGCACATTTTATTGTGGCCTTTAATTGTGACCAGCCTAAAGCACACCTGTACAATAATCATGGTGTCTAATCAGCATCTTGATCTGTCACACCTGTAAGGTGGATGATTCTCTCGGTAAAGGAGAAGTGCTCACTAACACACACTTACAGATTTGTGAACAATATTTGAGAAAAATTGAAGATAGAAAAAGTCTTAGATCTTTAAGTTCAGATCATTAAAAATGGGGAGAAAACCAAAAGTTTTGAGTTAATAATTTTGTTTAGTGTATATGCCGAGTGAAGGGCGGAGCCAGAGGAAACAAGCGATAAGAAGCACACCTGTACTATAGCTGATGAAACTTATCAGTGCGCTCTGTTTCAGTGTCCGAATCACCCCAAAACGCTCAGTCTGAACTCTGTCAACTAATAGCAAGAGTAAAGCATCTCACAAGGCAGGAGATGCAGAAGCAGAATAGACTTTATTGCATCTATCCTGCCATGTAAAACGTAAATTATTAACAATTTTGTAAGATGGAAAAATCGTAAGTGGAACTATTGTAACTTGGCGACTACCTTGAGAGAGAGAGAGAGAGAGAGAGAGAGATAGATAGATAGATAGATAGATAGATAGATAGATAGATAGATAGATAGATAGATAGATAGATAGATAGATAGATAGATAGATAGATAGATAGATAGATGGATGAAGGAAATTATTAAATGAACAATAGAAAGAAAGCTGCCATTTGCTGTTATAGTAACCTCCACTCTTCTGCAAAAAATGTTTCGATAGATTTTGGAGTGTGCTTGTGGAGATCTGTGCTCATTCAGGCATTTGCGCTTCTGACCAAACATAATGCAGGAGGTCTGTTTATGTAGCGCTAATAGTTTATGTAGCTCGAAAAGAGCCCTGAAAATGCTTCCATTTACTGAAAAGAAAAAAAAAGATTTTAGCTTATTTTGCAAGTGTTTATTAAATACACTCTATGGACAATAGTTGATGAACATCTCACCATAAGATTGGTTTTTGCTTTTTGTTCGAACATTCCACATTGATTTGCTGTTATACCAACCTTCACTCTTCCGGGAGAGAGGTTCCACTGGATTTTGTGGAGATTTGTGTTCTTTTAGACACAAGGGTGTTAGTAGAGTCAGGTACTGATGTAGGTGAGGTGAGGAGGCCATTGTCATGCTGGAACAAGTTTGGCCCTCCTAGTTCAAGCAAAGGGAAATATTATTCTATCAAATTCCAAGACATCTTATACAATATAACCAACTTCTGTAGTAACAATTTGGGAAAGAACCAGATATATGCTGGAAAAGTCAATAATCTACACACTTTTGTCCATATAGTTTATATTATGGAGGTAGCAGAGCTGAAGATGTTGAGGTTTTTATTGGAAGTGACAAGGATGGACAGGTTTAGAAACGAGTTTATTAGAGGGACAGCGCATGTAGGAAGAGACAAGATGAGGGAGGTGTGATTGAGATGGTTTGGACAGGTGAAGAGGAGGGACATGGGGTACATCAGTAGGAGAATGCTGAGGATAGAGCCACCAGGAAGGAGGAAAAGAGGAAGACCAAGGAGGAGGTTTATGGATGTGGTGAGGGAAGACATGCAGAGGCAGATGTAGAGGACAGAGGGGTATGGAGATGGATGATCAGCTGTGGTGACCCCTAATGGGAGAAGAAGAAGAAGAAGAAGAAGAAGTTGTTTATATTATATGGTTGTCTGTAGTTCTGGTCTCAGGTGCTTCATTTACTCACATGATCTCCTGGATTCTCTCTGCATCTCCACCATCAGGATCGGATTCACTGTCATTAAATAGTCATGAGGTTTGGTTTGACTCTGCATGTTTGAAATTAAGAACCGTTTCGTTGACAGACTGCAACCTGCACGAAATACAGAGAGAGAGAGAGAGAGAGAGAGGGAGAGAGAGAGAGAGATAAAAAGAGGCAAAAAAAAGAGAGAGACAGGAATATTGTTATGATGTCTTTGATTCCATTTAGCCCTAATTGCTGATGTCACTGTCTCTGTCTCACCTAATAATCATGTCCCACACACAACACACACTCCTTCATTAGTCACAAACATACAGATCATCATTTGCTTCTTGTCTTTACACACTGAAAGGCCTCATAGTTCTACTTATTAACCATACAACGGAACATTCTAGAGTGCAAATTGACTCCAAATGAGTAACAACACAACTCTGATATGCAGAACTTCCATGGAAACAGGACAAGAAGTTCACAGAAGGCTATGTAAACAAAGTCATGTAGCCTCCCTGTAAATATCCCTCATTCAAAGCATCAGTTTTATTACCCAGACACGAGGACATTGTGGTTTCAGAGGGCGATAGAACCTATTAGACCTGTACGACCCCAGAGACGTCATGTTCACAGCATCGTCCCTGTACAAAGGTCTTATCTCCAATCAGAGATTAGCAGAAGTGCATCATGGGTCCACCTCAGCCAGATAGAAAGTGTCGTGTGATTCTAATCGGAGAAAGGCAGCGTCCATTAGAGCAAGCACGGAACAGGATGACATTTTCACCTCCCAGCTATCAGCCACAATCAGGCTTGCTGCTAATGTTTGCAGCGCTCGTAGTTTTAGAGTCCGAGTTCGCAATAAACACAAAAACTTGAGGATGATTAGCGAGACAATGATTTCAGTTGAAGAAGTTAGTGAGCATTACATCAATGAACATCTTTGAAAAGATATGAATGAATCTTTTTTGGATGACATTTGGAAGAGCAGTTCATGTCCAGAATTTGATTTTGGGGGTAAAAAAAGGTCTGATTTTACTGGCAGTGAAGGAATGGAGTGAACAGACTGGTTGCTCATTTCTCACCATTACTGGAAAGAAAAGTAAACCTGGGCGCATGGCCTACATAAGAACTTACAGAAAGAATACAGAAAGACATTGGATCCGTTGAATTTTACATGAGAATAATAGTTTGTGAAGAGTTTTAAAGGGTAAGTTGTGAAACAGGTGATAACCCAGTGGTTAAAGTGTTGGACTTCTGATTAAAACGTCATGAGTGGTGGTATAAGTGGTTAAGACATTGTTCCTTGTATCGGAATATCGTGAGTTCAAATCCCAGCACCACCAAGGTACTACTGCTGGCCCTTGAGCAAGGCCATCAACCCCGTAACTGCTCAGATTTGGGCATCTGCCAAATGGTGTAAATGTGCATAAACGTTTTCAGACAGGCATATTGCCCCATGGACTGTGTTATCACTCCTGTCCCACTAGAACTTGGGGTCTCTTTTTTAGGATGCTAGGAATAATTGAAGACCTGGGACCCTGTATCTTTCACCTTCTTTTAATACAAAACCTCAAAATATGTATATCTTGTCAAAAGAGAGCAAACATGTTGTGCACCAGGTTTATAATCATGGATAATGTGTTTTTTAATATGGAATGGTATTGATTTTTCATTGTGCTTTTATCTATCGATCACGAGAAAGCATTTAATTGGAGTGGTACATTGATTACCTTTTTAATGTTCTAAAAGCAGTCGGATAAAGAAAACAGTTTATTTTGTGGGTAAAGTTGTTATACACTGGGGCTTTAATAATCCTGAAGATGGAGTGAGTGGTCCAATACAGGGCCATGCACAGTGGGGTTGGCCCGGTGGCTAGACCCACTGCCCCTCTTACCCTTATTACCCCCCTTACACACAAACAAAATATCCACATTTCTAGAAATAATGTGTAATTGCGAACCAAGGTATTTTAGGTCATAGTACCACATTAAAAAAGGTTTAGCTGTAAACAGAACAGGTAAATATTAAAATGTAAAACAGAAAATAGTTTTTACAGTTTGACAGTTATTGTCAGCAATATATAATTGTGACATTTTATCACCTACAATAAAATCTGAAATTAATACAGTGTGTGCTGTCTTCTCTTTTAATAATACATTTGTAACAACTGGGTAATTTGTTTTAGCAAGCACCCACCTCCTAATTGCCCTGTCTTATCGGTTTGGGCCACTGCCCCCAAAATGTCTGTGCATGGGTCCAGTACTTGTTAAGACAGGTATTTGATAGGGATGTCCATGCTTAACTCTACAGAGCAATAAAGCTTTTATTATAAAATTAACAAAAACTTTGCAGTATTTCCTATAGCAGGAATCTCTCCAGAGTGTTTTTATGCCGATGATCTGTTTTTATTGCAGGACAGGGAGAGATCCAAGCACTCTAATGAAGTTTAGCTGTACATGAAATTTAGCTGTATATGAAAAAGCCTCTTCTGATAAAATGAACTGTGAAGGCCACCAAAGATTCCACAAGAAAGAGAAAGTTCTTGGAGCATTTCTAATGGTACTAAATGGTATCAGCAGAATTATCAGGAGGTGCTAGCTCAGTGGTTGATGGCATTGGACTTTGGATCAAACGGTCACACGTTCAATCCCACCACCACCAAGCTGCCACTGCTGGGCCCTTGAGCAAGCTCTTAACCCTCCCCTTCTCAGTTGTAATTCACTCTGGAAAAGGATGTCATAAATGTAAGCTCAGTGGATAAGATTGAATGGGTCATAATGATGTCCATTTGGTAGATACCAAAGTGTGATCTACTTTTCTCCTAATGAAGTTACCTACCACCAACAGAACATGACAAAAGAGCAGTAGAGACACACAGGGTAACACCATTGCAGTTTCTATTAAAACCACAACAATTTAAATAATACCTTCAGGGGAAGTGGTAGCGTTTTTGTTTTTAAAAATGTTTAGAGACTAGTTTTGTAACAAGCCAACAGATGGCAGCACAAAGCTGTGCGCACAGTTACAGGGAGCACCGACCCTAAGGCAGTGTGCCAAAAGACATTGTGTACATCAGTGTACATCAGTAGCTGTGCAACTGGTGCTATTCTAAACATGCATTACCCCATCTGTGATTCTGACCAGGTGTGCACCCTGTCACCGAGCTCTTTTCATACGTGAGTTTCTGACCGGAAATGACATGATTTCACCTTCTGGACCCACCATAGTCGTTAGAGATGAAGGTTGCCTTTTTTGACACAATCGCAGAGATCTGGTGCGCAGCACACAAGGTGCTTGACACACTTTGAAAAGAAAGCTTCCATGAGCTCCCTGCTACTTCTGGAATGTTTCATTAAAGTCTCAAAACTTTTTGATACCATCTCGTAAATAAACAAATCCTTTCTGATGCTGGATTCAGCTGTACCACTGTCATGAATTGAATTGGTAGTAAAGTAAGTGCTTTATTTGCCAAGATACACGAAACTGAGTGCTTCTAGTGAAGCGGAGCCAGGAACCAAAAAACACACTGAGCATTAGGTAGTCTGTGAAAATGTAAGGAGTAACCTGTAGATCGGACGGTGAGTGAGGGGAAAAGGGGGCCTTATAGAGGGGAATGTAAATAGGGAACAGGTGTTGGTGATTAGTAGGAGGGAGAGGCTGAGCGAGAGTGTTGAGTGCAGGAGGGAGGTGTGGCTGGAGGTTCTCTGACAACCACGTCTGTTTGTAGCTAGAGCACCATAAAGGAATCTCCACAGTACGTTTCACAGTGCCTTGTACAGAGACCTCCATTATGCTTTGGCCCAAACAGCTCTGACCACCTTCAAGCCTTTACTCTTCTCAGAACATTCTGATGAGATGGTCAAACTTGACCAACTCTGGGGTTTTAAAGAAATAAACTCCATATTAGATAATAAATATTTCCATCTTATTTGTCCTTGTTGTAGTCCCAATAAAGGCTGAAGTTCCAACACTTTCCTGCAGGCTCCTGCCAATACTGCCCACACATCCTGCAACACCTGTTCCAGGGCATACAATGATTGGGGGCAAAGCATCTCAATAAATGCTTTATTAGTAGCCCCAGGTACAAATCAGAAAAGTAAGAATGTTTAAGAATGTGCTTAAAGGAATGGTGGCTGCTTGAATTAGAGTACAAGTGTTTTCTGCTGTATGGACTGTCGAGTGAGTATTGTGTGAAGTTGTGTACTAAAATTAACCTTAAGGGTCTCCAGCAGTGACTCAGTAAAAGCAACGTGAAGGCTGTCTGAGGGAAATGAGTGAAAATTAAATCTGAATGCTGCACAATGGCACGCAACCATTGAGTTCTTTTTTACCACAGTCGCCATAGCTGCTCATCAGGGATAAATACACATTGTTCACCTTAACTGTGCTTTGAGACAATGTCCATTGTAAAAAGTGCTATAGAAATAAACTTGACATGAGCTTATGCGTCATTTTGCAAACCTGCATGTACAAAATCGACATGTGGAAAATCGATCCGCAGTACAGAACAAATTTCCTACATGACTTACATTAACATTTTCCAGAGCAACTTACAACTTAGTAGTTGAGTGTTAAGTGCCTTGCTCAAGGGTCGACGCCTTAACCACTAAGCTATTACCTCCACCTTGTGATAGGACGCCATGATTACCAAAATGCCCTGCGGAGATTTATCACCAAATAGCTGCTTTTTTGATTCACCCGAAATCGATTTCACCACAATACACAGTGGCGCAGGGAAACAAGAAATCTTGGAACTAACAATTCCCGCTGTGCACCACTCCACTGCTCCATTATAACTAATATCAAAAGGTTTAAAATGAGCTCGCATTGGTTCCAAACAACTGCTGACACCCCAGGGTCGCCAATTCCTAGTTCCAAAATTTACCGTTTCCCTGCGCCATCTTGTAGAATGCTGCTTAGACTCTGAATGGGCCAAGATCAAGAGCAGGGCCAAGAAGGTTTCTAAGCCTGAAATTATGATCCAGGAAGTGGCAGCGATCATTCATTGCTTTTTCTTTGTGCTTATTTTCACACAAAATGTAACTGACAACATATTATTCTGCAAAATTGTTCACAAACCTCATAGAGTATACATCAAATACGGATTTGGCGTTACGGAAAAGGTTGGTTTTGATCCTAATTCAAAAAACTTGATTACTTTCTAGGCCTCGGAAAAATTTGAAGGAATCACTGATGGGAAAACCGATGTCATTTATCCTGACTAGATATGACATCATAGTTGTTGTCCCCACCACACACGCATACACACATACACACACACACAGTGTGTGAGCTTGTGTGATCAGTGTTTGATGGATGCTGTTCCCTGAGGATACTGCATGTGTGTGTGTGTGTTTTAGCTCGGGATAATGAAGGCCGTCGGGTAAACAGGAGTGGCATTGATCATTATTAAAGCAAGCTCGTCAACACTCATCCTCTTTGTCTCGCTATGATAAATCACACTCGTCTACTCCGTATAAACCGAACCGCGACTCCAGAGAGACAACACACACAACGATGCTGCTCTCTAACACACTTCATTTTCTCTCCAGTCCACGTCAAGGACACGGGCAAGAATGAAGGAGAAGTGTATATTTTAGTAGCCTGACAAGGGAAAACATACACACACACACACACACACACACACACACACACACACACACATATGTACACATTTATATAAGGTGGAATGCAAATGCAATACAGTAAAAGTAACAACTGATATTTTATTGGTGTTTCAACGCTTTGCTTTGCCCACAGTTTGTTTTGGCACATTGTGTTAATATAGAAAACTGAACTCAGATGTATATAATAATAATAATAATAATAATAATAATAATAATAATAATAATAATAAAAGATTCAAGGTTGAAGAGGTTTATCATGTACAGGCACAATACGTTTGTCTGTTACACCATACAATAAAATTATCACTTTGTGAATCCGCCGAGAGGCATTAATTATGATTGAAATGGGAAATAACATTTAAATAAATAAATAAATAAATAAATAAATAATAATACTAATTATAATAAAACACATAGATGCTATTCTACTATTTCTGCAAGTGAATGCACTAGTCAATTTAATTGCTGCCATTTTTCTTCTTCTTTATCTTTTTCTTCCTCTTCCTTTACTTTCTTCTCCTAGAGATTTTTAACAAAAGGCAGCACCAAATTCTTACATTTTTTGTTATGCAGAGTTTTGTCCATCATGTACAAATGAAACCAGGAAATTGGGGCATACATATTTTGGTGACAGAAATATATTTAGAATAAAATTTTAGAATGAATAAAGAAACCGAAAGTAAGAACAAGAATGAGAAAAATATTAAAAATATATTTTTCCACATTTGATAATTCATTAAATACAACATCCATCTATCTATCTATCTATCTATCTATCTATCTATCTATCTATCTATCTATCTATCTATCTATCTATCTATCTATCTATCTATCAAATAGTCATGCTAGATGACTTACGTTTTTCCTTTAAATTTAAATAAATGACTTTAAAACAAGATATTTTAAAGCTGGTTTTGTCAAACACCCCTCAAAAAACCTCCACCCACTGACTAGCATTTTCTTTAAGCAATTATGTACCAAAACTTGCCAAGTTTTGCTTCATAACCACAACCCTGACCATATTTCCAGTAAATGATTGTCCATCCATCCATCCATCCATCCATCCATCCATCCATCCATTCATCCATCCATCCATCTATTTACTTGTAGACTTTGACCCACTGACTGGTTGGATGCAGAATGACACATTATTGAAAACTACATCTGACATTTTTAAATCCCAATATTTGCAAGAGATTTTTTAAATTATAATCCTTATATTTTTGTGGGAGAACTGTCTCTGACTGAATCCTGTTTGGTGTGTCTCTGCTCCTGAGGCTGTGGAGATCGACGCTTCAGGGGCAGAGCGAGAGAGTTTTCAGTCCTGTTAATACCTCAGATCAGTTGAGAAACGTAAATCAGAGAATGATGGCAGTAGGCTCTAAGAGGACGTTGGTTCTTGTGAGTGTGTGAATTCCCTCGGTGACTGTGAGACTCGTGGAGGCGTGTGGGATTGCTGCTGTGTGCTGTGATGAATGGTGTGCCGGTCAGATGCCGCTGTACCGGGCCGATAAGAGCCTCTGGCAGCAGATGGCACGTGTCTGTTCTGGACCCCTGCATCGGTCAACAAACTGATGCAACATTCGGAATTTCAAAGTTTGTCCAGGTTTATGTGCTGAACATAACGTCTGATTGTAGTCCAAAAGTGCACACTTTATTACTCTGACTTGCTCACATGAGCCTCCTTCAGGCCACCGGGTAACAACAGACGAGCTGATGAGGACATTGTGGAGTTTTTCATGCTGCATTGAAATGCTTTTGCATGAACACACTTTTATAGGGTTTAAGAGTTTAAAAGTCAAAGTGTTAGCTGTTTCACATGTCACTTTATAGGACACCGAATACAAAAAAAGACTGTCTTTTAGTCTATATTAAGTCTATTCCCAAGTTTTTCATTTAAGCAGTTTGGCCTTTTGTGTGCAATCGCACACAAAACTGGACAAAACTTTTAAATTGCATTATTCGCAGAGCAAAAGTGATTCAACTCTAATATACAAAGTCTCGTTCACAGCCGTTTCCATTTCCTTAATCTTCGAATGTGGATAAATACTCCTGTGTCTGTGTGTTATGTTACGTGTCTTCACAAAGTAACTCGTATACTGTTCATGTTGCATGAATTATATGCAAAGAAGGAATTTCACTGTGCAGTATAGTACAAAAAAACAATCATAAAGCCTCCTTTAATTTCTTTTTTAATGCAAAGAAAGACTCGACAGATGCAAATGCAGGTTAGACATTTGGACCATAAGTTTAGTATGTGCTTTTTAAATATTTCATTCCACATTGAGTCCACATTTGCTGTCATAATAATCTCCACTCGTTTTGGAAGATGTTCCACTAGATATTTTGGAGATTTGTGCTCATTCGTAGACAAGAGTGTTAGTAACTTCAGGTGCTGATGTAGGTGAAGTGAGGAGGCCTGAGGTCAGAGATCTATAGCAGGAGATCTTCCACTTTAACCATTTTCAAGCATACCTTCCTGGACCTGGCTTTGTGCACAGACGTCCAACAAAATTGTCTGCTTTCAATTTGGTGGTAACAGTTATTGAAGAACAATATATATGACTGGAAAAGTGTAATAGAAAGACATCCACTAAACTGAACAATTTTTACTTTAGCATTTCTACAGCAGCAGCTCGTTCATATGACAGATGCTTTATATAAGTATTAACATTTTTTTTTAAATTATGTCCTGTATGTGTTTTGTATGTGTCCTGTATTTCACTGAATAAGCATGATAGTAAAGAGTGGATGCAAGTGCTGAGTATGAGTGTTGCATTAATTCAATTGTGAAACATGTAAAAAAAAAAAAGGCAGGCAGAGTGAAAATTGTGGGACAGGCAACCGTCTGTCAATCGGCAACAGTAAACAGGGCAAAAGTAGAATGAAATGTGAGAAAACAAAACGAGATCAAACACCAGGAAAACCTCCTGGCCTCAGCCAGAACACTAAAGATGGGTGATGGATGAAGTCTTCCAGCAATACAATGACCCAAAACATACTGCCAAAGGGAACAATCTGATGGGTTTGTAGCCCATTCCAGCCTTGTGCAGGTCTACAGTTTCGTCCCTGACGTCCTTCGACAGCACTTTGGTCGTTGGTGGAGAGGTTTGAATGGAAGAGGTTGATTCTGGGACAGGAGTCTTTTATATACATAACAAGTTGATATTAGGAAAACTTTTTTAAGGGGACAGGACTAATTTTTATTAAACCTATACTAAACCTGTATTTAATGATTTTTTTTATATTCTGTCTCTCTGATAAAATAAACCTACCCTAAAAATTCTAGACTGTTCATTTCTTTGTAAGGTTCCAAAGTCATAAGTGATCAGTGCAGGTATTTTACAGTATGTGCTTAATAAGAGAGTAAAAGTAGATAAAAACCAAAAAAAGCCCAATCTGAGCAGATCGATGCAGCGGCACGATTTTGTTTCTACGAGCGGACACGTGCTTTGCTTTACCACAAGGGGAAAAAATGTCCGACAATATAGTAAGGTTGTTTACTAAAAAAACCCTTTGGGGTGGGGGTCCTGCACAATTCCCCGTTGTCTCTAATTTCCATGTAAAAAAAAAAATTAAATATAAAATAAATCGCTGTTAATGAACGAGCCAAGACGGACGAGTCCACAGGGAAAACCATTTCGAAGCAACACATGGCTGCTTCCTGGCAGTAAACAGACTGAAATAATGAGAACCACCGTTACCGTGACGTTAGATTAGCACGGCGTGGGATGCTGCCCACCCCACACACACTTATGTCTTCACCCACGATTCACTTAGCTCACAATCGACATGCTAATGCTCCTCTTATTAATGCTCTCAGTGACACTTCCACCGCTTCATTCGAGGGTCTCATGGGGGTTTTTAAGCTTGCGGAGTGTAGTGCACTCGATGCCTTGGCTCTGACCGCACACAAACACGCATCACACACAACACACGCACTTCGTAACGTTTCCATGGTGATGCGTCAAGAGGAGGAACAAAAGACCCTGAGCAGTTTTTTTTCTTTATGTAGGACAAGCAGGTAATTTAATAAAAGCTCAGATGAAGATCCGGCACATGGCAGGAATACGTGACGGTTTTCAGGACGCAGCCAAACAAAAGCCTGAGGACTGTTTCTCAGTAATGTCATGTGGAATTCGACTGGGTCAGAAAATAGTGTCATGGTTGATTACAGCAGCAGCAGGGGTAGAGTTCAATAGAAATATTTTCAAATAACAGCCAAATTTATAGTTTTATTATAAAACATAAAGCAGGTTTAAAAAAAATGGACGAAGGAATAGAATTTTGTCCTAATTGAATTCTGTCCTAAAAACAATATCTTAAGGAATATATGTAACTATCTAAATTCTTTCTACTAGATGTATTCAAATGCATACTATAGATGGACAGGTAGAACTGTTTAAAAAGCTTAACATTGTTTTGAACTGTTTTGGACGACCTTTCCTCACGATGTCCTCCTTTTCTTAAAAAGTCCGTCTTGTAAATGTCCTCATAAGTGTATCTGTGACCAAATCAATTTCTTCTCCTCTGTCAGCCTTTGGACACTCAAAAACAGCTATAAAGTGCACACAAATGTATTTAAGCTTGTGCAGTTTGCTCCAGATTTCAGAGTTCTGACCATCTAATCAAAGGACGTGAAAACCCTGACATTATTGGATGCCTTCTAGAGGGTCTTGGAGTGGCCAACTTGCAATCTGATTGGTTACGGAAACAGCTTTATTCTTATGTATTATACAGTGTTCATTTCTAAAGGCCTTACAGCGGATACCTTCGAGAGCGGCAACATGTGATGTGATGACTAAAATCTGATTGGATAAAAACTCCAACCCAAACTTGGGTAAAAAACTGCCCCTAAACCAGCTGTTTCTGCTACAAAGCCTCCTGTATTTTCTTCTGGATGGAAAGAGGGTAAGCAGATTAATGACTGGTAGTTGGAGGCCAATGAAGAGTTGAGTGGGATTCCCCACTCTTTGCAGGGCTTTCTATTCATACACAGTGAAGCTGTCATACCACATGGCAATGGATTTGGTCAGGATTCTCTGAATGATGCAGGGGTAAAAGCTAGTTAAAATATTGCCTTTCTAACCACAGAGGAAAAGGCAAAAAATTAAGTACAAACTTTAAATCAGACTCGGGTTAAGCACCTGCTTGAGTTTCTGGGCTCCACAATTAGATTCATACAATCTTATGATTCTATTTTTATTAGTGATTGCATTTCAATAGCAGATCACTGTATAAATAGGTCATGAAGCCCATAATTCATGATACACTTTAAATACAATGGTATGGTGACCCCCCCCCCCAACCCCCCAAACAACCCCACAACCTACCTGAAATATATATTACAGATATTAAATCATGTAAGTTTCTTTAACATCACAATGACAGTCTTATGTGGTGGGGAAACATGACTTAAAGCAGTGAATAGATAAACGGAATCAAAAAGACTTATTACCGATTTGACTGGTGACATGTTGCAATTATGTCTTGACAACTCTGTCATCATGATGTGATTTTCCAGGCATCTCAGGTCGATTCAGTTCAAGCTGCCTTTTCTAATCAAACGCCACTAACTCCTCCGTTTCTGAATGTGTAACAAGATGATTCATCAAAGATCAAATGTGAAAGTGGGTGGCAATGAAGCAGGAGATAAAAATACAGTGCACAAAATAAGCATTTAACCAGCACATCTGTTCTTTTCTCTTTTGTGGATGGAGTTGCTGTCATGCCAATAGGGTTTTTGTGTTTGTGCTCCAAGAAGGGTCACCCACCGTGAACAGATCTGTTAGGTGAGATCAGATAAAACAAAAAGCTCTTTGAAAGACGCAAAATAGATAAAAACTGTTTACAGTCGGTTATGGAGCCATGGTGGATGGAGCCAAGGGTTCGCCACTTGCAAGATGATGCACAAGGCTCGAATGATTAACTCAAATTTCTTACTTGGGAAATACAATTCTTAAAACGCTTTAGTGGTGGTGGCTTAGCGGTTAAGGCATTAAACTTTTCATCGGAAAGTCACAAGTTCAAAGCCCAACACCACCATGCTGCCACTACTGGGCCCTTGAGCAAGGCCCCTTAACTGCTCAGATGTAAGTCTCTCTGCATAAGGGTGTCTGCCAAATGCTGTGAATGATTTAGAGTGGAACATCTTAGTGGGTGAGTTACTCTTGCTACTAGGACTTAAAACCTGACAAGCTGCTGGGCTCTTAAACAAGACCCTTGACCCTCAACTGATCACTTGTATAAGTCACTCTGGCCTCTTCCCAATGTCAGACATGATGGAAAATGAAAATAAACAAGTTTCAGCCTCCTTTCCAGAAAAAAAAAAAACTTTGACATTGTTTGCCCAGATCTCTGTCTGACCCAATATATTAACACAAAGTCATTTCCCAGACATTTATTGCTAAGTCTGATAACGTCTGGCTAAGACGCTAATAACATTTTCAGCTTGTTGCTAAAGGTCAGCTCATTGCTCTTACGTTGGAACTTGTGTTTTATAAGACACATGCATGTTCCTTTTGTTTATATGCAACAAACGCAGTCATATGATCATATGAGCCATATAAAAAATTACCCTGAGCAAACAAATGTAGAAATGTCCAGACATTCCACTTCATTCCCATTGAAAAAAAATCCTCCCTTAGCATGAAGAACAGCTTTACACACTTTCAGCACCGGACAGTTCATGTCTCCAAACATTCAGCTGAAATACTTTGCCATCCCTTGCAAAAGGTGTTCTTCACTTTCTTTACAATTCAGTTCTTCCCAAAGCAGTTCAATAGGATTTCGGTGCGGTGACTGAGCAGGTTATTCCATTATAGATATCACTCCAGATGACTGTTTGCTCTCTAAATAACACTTCCAGAGCTCAGGTACTTCGACTAATCGTCTTTTTGTACGGTGAGGTCGATTCCAAAGAGCCGCAGTCCAGATAGAATTGCATGGTGTTAAAGTACGGAATGGGAGCCATGTTGATTCAGGATTCCTTTCACTTTTTGGAATAAGTCTCCAACCTTTTCTGCTTCAAAACAACCCCAAAATATTAGGCTTCCACCTCTATGTGTGACTGTGGGGGTGAGGGGAGTCTGATCACTGCTCTGACTCCTGCTCTCAGTCTTACACAAGTTCTTCTTTTAAAGACAAAAATGTCACATTTGGACTCCACAGAACTTTTCCAGTCATTTTCTGTCCAAATCTTGTGTGTGTTTTGCTTTTTACCAAGTGTATTGCATATAAATAAAAGAAACATGCAACTTTTGATAGTATTGTATATAGATTTGTCCTATCATTGCCCGGTGAATCTTTTCCAGCCAATCATTAATTGACACATTTATTGTGTGGTGTATATATACTTTATATATGTTAAAGTCTCTCATTATTATGATCTTAAATAATGTTTCTTTGTGTGTTTTATTCAACAATTCTTCAGATGCGTTGAAGTTAAAAGTCAGCAGCAAGAAAACATTGCTTCTCTTTATATCCACACTCTTTTTAGAGAAAAAGCTTAGCTACATGGATCTCATCCAGATTTATTTCCGGAAATCTAACAATTAAGGACTGTTAATGAATATCTTTGAGGTTTGGGATCGGTCTCACTTCCTTTATGTTGAGTTTGTTAAAGAAATCATCTCTTGTCATCTCCCTGGGTGCCTTGCCACAGAATGTCCAACGATCCAACAGACGCTGTGGGAAACCAGACTGCTCAACAGGTGGATCGATCAGCTTGGAGGCGGATAATTCAGCGTATCCAACAAAGCCAAATCCATCAGCGACAACAACAAAAAGAGCAACTTCCATCTATGCTCATGATGCTAACACCCCAGCTGTCTGAAAGACAGCACTGCAGAGATTCCAATGCATGCTGTGCTTTTTGTTTATTAATCACAACAACATACCGTTCGACTACAGAAACTTGTAAGGTGACATTTTTCATCTTTTCTAATGGTGTCCAAAGATCACGACCATGCACTTGTTGTCCTGTCACCAACAGTGATCTTTGGGCAATGTGATAAACCTCTTAAGATGTATTTTCAGTGCAAACACATTCATCAGAATAGACATCCAGGTATTACTTAGTTCCTATAAGGTTATACCTGTCCTATTCTGCATGTCAATGCCTTTATTACAACAATTTGTATATACATCCTGCAGAATCTACAATAATGTAATAATATATATAAAAACTTTTGCTTTGTGTTTATGGGTTTCTTGTTTGTCCTGAGCAACTAACCCTGTAAAAAACGGAAGTTTTTTTTTCCACTTGTCAGATGTTGCTATATGAGGCATCTGGAGCAGATAATGGGTTTTTCTTTATAATACTGTTTTAATCCATTTTCAGGTATTCGCTGTAATACATAAATTTACATCCCCACATTCCACAACATTAACACCTGTCCCTGAACAATGCACCATGCAGCACCCTACGTTTATGTCCTTGTATAAACATTTAACTATATTTTACTGCTAACATACAGAAAGAATTTCAAATGCTGGTACTGAAAGAACTGAAAACACTGCAATCATTATTAATTTAAAATAATTAGTTCATTTAAAATGGTTTATATATGGTCTAAACTGAAAATTCTAACAAATAACGCATTTAGAAATAGTGAATCATCAAGTACATTATATTTCTGTAGAATTCCTCCTGTATGTGGACGTTTGAGAAGTGCAATGTCTTCATGAAATGTGCTATTTTGACTACAATTTTCTCCCAATGTTGCCAAATTACAACAAATATCAACAAATACAACAAGCTGAAAATCTAACTTGATGCATGCATTCCATATTAACCAGCTATTTACATGAAATAGAAATTCTAACCATCATGAAAACAATATTTTAGGGTTTTTACTTACTTTCATTTTGAGATATCCAATCTAATGAGTTCATGGACTTATATACACATTTACTATCCAAAGGCATTGTGAAGCTAAACAATAGGACCTATTTACTATCTAAATGTAGTCTTTCCAAAAAAAAATAATAAACATTTGATAAACATTTGCAGATGTGTTTCTTTGGAGAATTAAAGGTGATGTAATTTTACAACCACAGATCTTACATAGTTAATCTCCGTCCTACCACACAGATCTTATTACTCTTTGCACTGCATCAAGCTGCCTGAGATGCTTCAGCACTATTGGACAGGTCCCACCTTCTCACCGGGTAAGAGGTAAGTATACTTCAAGGCTCTTCGCTGTTCTGGCACCGAGGTGGTGGAATGAACTTCCCCTAGATGTCCAAGCAGCAGAGACACTGGCTAGCTTGACAGGTGAAGACCTTCTCTTCTTAAAAACACCCAAACTACCCAGTTTGCTTTGTTTTGTGTTAAAAAGTTGTATGCTGATGGAATCTTAGGTTGGTAATCTAGTAAACCAGTACTGATTTATTTATTGACAAAGATTCAAAGCATTTTGTTATGCCTTTCTGGACAAGGCCGTCTGCTAAATTCCATGAATGTAAATGTAAATATGCGAAGAAAGAATTTCACTGTGCTGTTGAGTACAATCATAAAGCACCTTTCTTTTAGTTTGTATCTTAATTACAATCAGTAGAGGTTTATATAAGTTATGTAAGGTGGATATAAACTTATCACCTTGACAGTACATATTTACTTGACTGTAGATGTCTTTTTTTTCCCTCTCAACACCAGAAGGTATCAACACCATATTAGTTGTAGTCCTTTCTTTGTTGGAGGTATCTTGATCCCTGTGATCTCTGTGATGTTGCTCCGGCCTCCCTGAAGTGGCATGTTTCCAGTTGCAACCCACAGTTCCTCTCACCAGTCTGAAGAACATGCATGGAAATGGCAGGTGTCAGCATTGGCGTAACCTTCATTCATCACCAAGAGTCCGATGGGCAGGTTGAAAGGCTAAACCAAAACTCTGAACTGCAGTTGGGAAGATTGGTGTAGATTTCTCCCTTGCTTTTCAGTTGCTCAGCTGTTTAGGAAACACTGGAAGCTACAATATTAAAAAGTTTAGAGAAAAATGATGCAGCTGGTGCTGTTCTGACCACGAAACAGTTCGGCATCTTGTGCATGATGATCGTCAGAGACCAATCCACATGATCTCAGATTTGGCTCCGTTGGACTTCGCCCTCTTCCCAAATATAAAGATCCAGCTCAAAGGTTGCCGTTTTGACACCATTGCGGAGATCCAGCGCGAATGGCAGAATGTGAGACTTCCAGGAAACATTCCAAAAGTGTCAGGAAAGCTGGGAGCCCTGTATTGCTGAGCAAGGGGACTATTTTGAAGGTGATGGTGTGTAAATGTAGATAAATAAAGTACTTTCTTGTAATCAGAACTAATCTCGAAACTTGTTGATGCCACTTCATATAGGTAGCTGATCAATTCTAGCTAAAGAGGAGCATAATGACTTACTAATGGAACATTATTTTGTCATTATATCTGAGCAGACCCTGTGATTTTGGTCCCTTTTCTTTATCGGTAGAAGCCCAGGGACACGTTCAATTCCCTTCTGGCTTTATAGATATTCTTCAAGCAATACATTTAATATATTTAAGCTGTTCTTCAATTATTTTATATATTTGCGCATTTCTTTTTCTTTGCTGCTGTAACAGAGAAATTTCCCAACTGTGGAATTAATAAAGGTATATCTTATCTTATCTCATCTCATCTCATCTCATCTTATCTTATCTTATCTTATCTTATCTTCCTGTGTGTGTGTGTGTGTGTTAACTAATCTAAAGGACCTACATGCCGTCTTCTTTATTGAGAGACAATGACATGTCTATGTCATTACACATAGCACATGGAAGTAGCATTGTTCCTCCCTCAGCTGTTCGGTGTCAGAGTGGATGTTAAGAGGCTTTATTCCAAAATGACGTGGTTTGTTTGGTGTCATTTTTGTTGACATATCAGTCAGACAGGGCATCTTTTGACTACGCACAGACACAGAGACTCATTCTGACAGTGTGTGTGTGTGTGTGTGTGTGTGTGTGTGTGTGTGTGTGTTTTTACCAAGTGGCAGACACTAACTGTTGGAGAAACCACTGGGTTGGGTTGAAATACTGGTTCTTGTTTACACACTGGCGTGAGAAACCCAAAGTGTCGAAAGGTTTCTATCATATATTATTCTTTCATCCCTACGTGACTTTAAAACAGGAACAACAACACGTGCAGAGATTGTTGGTAAACATGAATATTAATAGACAAGGGAAGCATGGGCTCTTTGATAAACAAGGTACACAATGCAATGGAAAGCTAATCCTCATAAATGAGTAGGCACTAATCCTCCCTCCTTACAAGTGTGCAATTATCTACCAACCACATGCTACCCTACTCTCCAAAAACAAATCCTTATGGCTGTTAGAGTTAAGCATATATTGATCATTTCAAGGAAGTGAATAAAAGCAAACATATTGCAATGATACTGCGCATGTCTGGTCCAAAAGCATTTTCGGTGGCACCATTTTTACTCATAGAGCTGTCAAAACAAAATGACTAACATACTTTATAAAACAGTTAAGCGATTTTTTCAAAAAATAAATGATACTGTGGAATCACCGGACCCCTTAAATCAGAAAATTGAGTCAAAAGCTTTTTACTCAAAATGTTAAACATTTACCTGAAGTACCGTATCCAGACGTATATAAAAATTGTCTGGATGATACCGAGTGCATATACAGGAGAGAAGAGGTAAAGGCTTATCGTAATTTGGATGCCTACTATTATGTCCTTAGCAGGAAAATTGCCGAGCCCCTACAGAGGGTGGTGCGGTCAGCTGAGCAGACACCAAGCTCCCTGACATTCAGGACATCTACAGCGAGCGGTGACTAACCAAGGCTAGGAAAATTGTGAGCCTTCTTAGACCTAAGCCATCTTAACAATTAAGTCTTTTTTTCTGTTCGTTCAGGGAAGCACTTCTGCTCTACTTTTTGAAGGCAAACACAGAGAGAAAGGGGAGGGGCTTCTTCCGCAGGCTTTTCAGAGTCTTAACCAGGAAAACACCTAACATCTAGTACCTGGACTTTCTCTCCGTCTACTTTTACTTGTTTTTGCACAACTGTCACTTTAATACTGGAATGGCATAGGGCAGTGTCAATTCAAGATCTATAATATATTATTTTTATAAAAAATTTTTATAATATTAAATGTATAACTTTTATTATATTTAATCAAGCTGTTAAAATTAACATTTTAATGCAAATTAATTTTAGCGAGCATTTTTGTTTGACCATTTTTATAAAAAATATAAATAAGTAAATATAAAAGAGGTGAGAATTCAAACCTTCAATGCAAAAGATTTCTATTCATGTTTATTTATTGGTCATTCAATGTGGACGACCATCACGATCAGGACCACGCGGAGGATGCGGGAGTAAATAAATTATGTCTTTATTAGCGTTTGGAAATATACAAGAGTCGAGGAGAAGCATGAACCTTAATGCGGGTACAATACGTAACGCAGGGAGGGTCCTGCGATGATCACCTCTGTGAGCCGATTTAGGCAAATCCGTCTAGTGTGCTTCCCTAGAAGTGGTACCAGGAGCATGGACCAACGGGAAATACTGGCGGTAAGAAGTCGGATAGATCACTGTACACAACTTAGTAGATCCGACAACCAGTGAGGTGGAAATGGGACCCTTTAAAGGGGAAAGGTAATGTGGAACAGGTGCAGGCGATTAGATGTAATGGATAGACCAGGTGTCAGAAACCGGAAGTAAAACAAGGTGTCATTTATTGGACAAGAGAGTATGAAACGAGACTGCAGGAAAGAGCAAACTTAAATGAGTGGTTCACCCAAAGCGTAGCTAGGAGCATGGAAACTCAGGCAGTAAGAGCAGTAGGTAGTTCGGATGATCTAAAGTCGTAAACTGTAGATCGGACGGTGAGTTAAGGGGAAGAGGGGCCTTAAAAAGGGGAAGGGTAAATGGAGGACAGGTGTAGGTGATTAGTAGGAGGGAGAGACTGAGTGAGAGTGTTGAGTGTTGGAGGGAGGCGTGACTGGAGGCTCTGTGTTTATGCTAATAATATATCACATTGCTAACTAAAATCTATTAAATCGAATTGTTGTGTTCCGTCATAATCGCATACATCATAAGTTCATATGTTTTGAAATGTTTGTGGTTAGATTGGGTAAAGTGTATAGCCATGTTGCTGCAATCTCTGTTGCCACGTCAAGTCAAGTCAAGTTTATTTGTATAGCGCTTTTCACAACAGACATTGTCTCAAAGCAGCTTTACAGAAATCAACAGTCAAGGTGAATGGTGTGCATTTATCCCTGATGAGCAAGCCATGGCGACTGTGGCAAGGAAAAACTCCCTTAGATGTAATGAGGAAGAAACCTTGAGAGGAACCAGACTCAAAAGGGGAACCCATCCTCATTTGGGTGACATCAAGAGTTTGATCATAAATCTTTCAACAATACAGAACACTGGAGAGTGAGAACTAACATGAGCACTGGAGTATAAGATTATAAGTAAATGTTCTTTCAACAGTCTTTGGTATAAAAGTAGGAGCTACTGAGCACAACATTTGTGTTTATCACAGATCCAGCATCAGCTTCTCCATGCCAGAGCCTTTAAACACTTCAGCAAGTCCAATGTCAAACTCCACACATGCAGTGGGATCCAATTGGCACTGGTACGTCTCTAGATGGTTCAGGATGTTTGCGAGTGTGGCATCTACTTCTTTAAAGTCCATAATCTTCATAAGGAGGGACGTGACTGGAGCTGGCCAAACCTCAGGAAGCCTCGGGATGGGGAGAGAAAGAGAAGCAGTGGAGAGGAATTAGCGTAGCTGCTGTTCATGATATTAACAGCACAAGTTGATAATGTGCATGTGATCAGATGTTCTGGAGCACAAGGTTATGATGCGATGTGTGTTATGTGTAGGCTTTGCTAAAAAGATATGTTTTTAATCTACACTTAAACTGGAAGAGTGTGTCTGACTGTCAGGAAGACTATTCCAGAGTTTAGGAGCTAAATGTGAAAACGCTCTACCACCTTTAGTGGACTTTGCTATTCTAGGAACAACTAGAAGCCCAGAGTTTTGAGATTTCAGGGAGCGTGACGGATTGTAGCGTGTTAGAAGACTGGAGAGATACATGGGAGCCAATCCATTTAGTGCTTTATAAGTGAGTAGCAGTAGTTTCTAGTTTATTCGAAACTTAACCGGAAGCCAATGTAGGGACGATAAGATCGGGGTTATGTGGTCATAATTTCTTGACCTTGTGAGAATTCTGGCTGCCACATTCTGAACTAACTGAAGCTTGTTTATTAATGACGCAGGACATCCACCTAGTAACGCATTATAGTAGTCTATTCTGGAGGTCATAAACGCATGGACGAGCTTCTCTGCATCGGATATAGACAACATATTTCTTAGCTTGGTGAAAGAAGGCTGTTTTTGTAACTTGGTTGATATGATTTTTAAAAGATAAGTTGCTGTCTAAAATAACTTCCAGGTCTTTTACTGTTGAACTAGTGGTTACAGAGCATCCGTCTAAATGCAGGTTGAGATGCTGGTGCTTCTGTATACTAGTTTTTGGGCCGATGAGAAAAATCTCCGTCTTATCAGAATTTAAAAGTAGAAAGTTATGGGTCATCTAATCTCTTATTTCCTTAACACACTGTTATCCGGGTTAATTGAGCTATATCACCTGGCTTAGATGAAATATATAGCTGAGTATCATCATCATAACAATGGAAGCTAATTCCATGCCTTCTAATAATATTTCCTAAGGGAAGCATGTATAATGTTAAGAGCAGGGGTCCTAGAACTGAACCTTGTGGCACGCCATAGTTCACTGGCATTAGCCTGGATAGCTCTCCATTTAAATCTATGAAATGGTAACGATCAGACAGGTAGGATTTAAACCAGCTTAATGCCTGTCCCTGAATGCCAATGTAATTCTGTAAGCGATCTAGGAGAAGATCATGATCTTTGTTGCGATGGAACAGTGTGTGAGAGGGTGTGTGACATATACCATGCTGGATAACCTTTTAAAAAATCTAATTCATATTAAATGGTGGTTAGTTCCTGGCCTGAGAAAGCACCCAAACACCAAGGAACATGGTCCCAGTTATAATTTTGCCATTTTTGTGCAAGAATAAATAAACTGTCATATGTGTATAAAATGTCTCCAGCCATTGTTTGAATGTGTGCATTAACCAAACAGAAACATCCAAGTACCAAAGACTTCACTTCCTTACATGAACGAATGCTCTATATGTTCTTTACCCTAAACAAATTCAGGTTTTGGTCTTGCTATCAACTTGTTCCATTTTGGTTTACATTTCACAACGTGATTTTGATGGCTACAGTTATAGCACGGTTTGGGTTCTATATGGGTGGATATTTCCCACAGGAAGTTGACATAGAGATACTTTAGGTATCATGGACATTGCCATTTGTCAAGTCACATCTGGTTGCGAGTATGCATTTATCATGAGGTATGACCTAGAATAGAAAATGAAGCAGATCCAGTTCGGTTCATGGATGCGGAAATCAATCAATGCACTGACAGGCGTTTGCAAGTCAAAACACTACCAGGGCAGGGGAAATGTAAAATGCACTGAAATGCACTAGAAGCCCAGAGTGTCTTATTCCAGGTAGGAAAATGTATCGTTTTGCCCCCAACATATCCTAAATAGTCTATAGTGACTAATGGATAATTAATATTGTTGTATAGTTTATTTGGAATAATTAAAGTGTTTAGAGCTAATAATAGAATGTCAGTGGTATGGCATTAAATATAATTAAATTATGCATTATAAGTACTTAAAGATGCCCTGTGGGTTGACAAAATCCCCCCACACACATTGTATTTAATTCAACTTTCAATATTGTACTTTCATTGCTATGGCATAATATAATGAGGTTTCTATAGTAACATTTTATTCACAAAGACTTGAATGAAAGACAGTCCGGTATAAACATAATTATATAGCAGCACAAATGCATAATTCATTCTCTGGTGATATGTTTTTTGTGAGGCAGCATTAAACCTTAATGGAGTTTACACTTTTAGGGTCAGGACTATTTAGAGCAGGGGTCTTCAGCCTGTGAGTGAGAGTGCCCTGTCCATAAGATTGGTGTGTGTTTCTTTCTGAAATCCAATTCCACATTGAGTCCTCATTTGCTGTTAGTCACCACTCTTATAGGAAGACTTTGTGGAGATTTGTGCTCATTCAGATACAATGGTGTTAGTAAATTAATTAACTGATATAGGTGGGGAGGCCTGGGGTGCATTCAGCATTTACAGTCACCCCAACGGTGGTCAAAAGGGTTCTTTAGCAGACGATCTTCCACACACTTCCAACCTATATGAAGCATATCCTCACGGAACTGGCTTTGTGCAAAGGGGCGTTTTGATGTTGGAACATGATTGGCTTTACAAGTTCAAGTGAAGAGAAAATTTAAGGCTACTGCATCTAAAGATGTCCTGAACAATTGTGTCTGTTTGTCCAAACAGTGTATGTGTTCATGATTTTCCAAACTAAAAAATGATATCAAGCATTGGAAGTGAGAATATTTATAGACCGTGTTTGGCAGGTGACTCCATGAGAAGTCTTATTATAAGACATTGTTTTAGATGCTTCTATGTTGTAAGCAGTACCAGGAACTAATCTGTACCCCATTATGTCATTGTGACATTGTAATTATGATATTATAATATTATGAGTGAAGAACACTGATTATCTCTTCATCATGACACCTGTTAGTGGGTGGAAATATTTATTAGGCAGCAAGTAATTATTTTGTCCTCAATGATTATATGTTAGAAGCAGGAAAATAAGCAAGCTTAAGGATTTGAGAGAGTTTGACAAGGGCTAAATTGTGACGTCTAGACGACTGGGTCAGATCATCTCCAAAACTGCAGCTTTTGTGGAATGTTCCTGGTCTGCAGTGGTCGGTATCTATCAAAAGTGGTCCAAGGACAGAACAATAGGGTCATGGGCAGCCGAGGCTCATTTATGCACGTGGGGAGTGAAGGCTGGTCCGTGTGGTCCGATCCATGTGCTTGGACTACTGTAGCCTTAATTGCTAAAGAAGTTGTTGGTGTTATTGCTCAATGGGTCAGAACTGTTTTAGCAGATAAAAGGGGACCAAAACAATATTAGGCAGGTGGTCATAATGGTATGCCTGATCGGTGGCAATAAAATTGTGCTTGATCTGTATAAATGAAAAACATTTTGGGTGGTCACAGATTTACAATGTCAGTACATCGATTAGTACATCGTTTCCCTATTATAGTATGTCCACAACTGTTTTATTTCTTATATAACTTATTTAATTTTCACAAGTCCTAACCAGCTAAACTTTACATAATATACACTATGAACTTAATGTTGCTGTAAGTGTACACAAAACTGGTTGCAAATATCAAAACCTTTTTCAGCTAATCCACAGTGATTTTTCTAGGAACTCTATTAGGCTAAAACGCTGAGAATTCAAGTCACATCACCTCACCACAAATATCATCTCTGCTTCAATTTGTCATTCTAAGCAAGGCAATTATGGCACCAAATCAATATCCCAACATTATTCCCGATCAGAACACATTGAATCAAGCTAATGATCGCTGCTTGATGAACATCTGCTTGTTTGTAGTTGTCGCCGAACTAATTTCTGGCTCCAGCAGCAGCATGTCAGCTCCTTGCACTCCCACTTGTGAGCTCCTATTGAAAGACTGTTGGAAAAAAATAAAGAGTTACAATCTCTAATGAAGTTTCCTGAATCTGCTCAGCACCTGCAGAGCTTGGAGAGGAGGAATGATACAGCAGCAGGTGGGGGAAACTGACTCAGTGTGTAGCCAGGAATCCTGTTTTTTGCCAAAGAAGCAACAGTATTTCACAGCCAAATTCAAAAAGCACCAAGTGGCACCATGCCAGTGTAATCATAACTGCTGTGTTCACAACTCTATACTGAACCTGGGATGTTTTTAATATGAAAGAAATATGTTACAGGCCCTTTTAAAGCAGCTTATGTGGACAAATATTGAAATGTGATGTCTGGTGCAAATCTTGAGGAGGAAAATATTTCTTGATTTTTTTGGCAAACATTTGTGTGCTAATTCATGAATAGAATTATTATCTGTTTGCTGTAAGATTGCACTTCATAACACAGTTATTCATAACACTGCAGCCATCTCACATGGCCTCACATGGACTCATACCACACACAATGTCATGGTGTGGACCAGGAAGTGGAGGCAGATTTATTTTTTTATAAAGTTCTTACATACAAAATTAAATGTCGCTCTGGATAGGAGTTTTTTTTTTACCTGTCACATGTAAATTATAGCAAAGTGAAATTCCATCTATTTTTAGGGAGCTGGAGTCAGAGCACAGAGAGCAGAGAGGGTTAAGGGCCTTGCTCAAGGGTCCAAAAGTGTCACTTGAACCACCGACTTAATGAACAGTAAACCAGCACCTTAACCCCTGAGCTACCACTTCCTAAAGTTACTGATTGGTAACAGTATCACCAAACTTCCACATTTGAGCCCTTGAGCTGAAGTCAGAGGGCAGGGGTAAGTTATGATACAGTGGAACCCCGTTGTACGAGCATAATTCGTTCTTGAAAATTGCTTGTGTGTCCATTTGCTCGTATGTTCGAACTGATTTTCCCCATAGGAATGAATGTAAAAGTGATTTAATCCGTTCAGAGATCTCATCCGATCGCTTATTTCTGCACTTAAAAAGTATTTGTAGCCTATTTTTAAAAACAAATACACAGCAAATGACTGTAATATAAACATAATTTAACACTTACTCATGTGGTAGTGGTTGATTGCGAGTGTGAGACGCACAAAACGCTCATAACCTTCTCGGTTTCCATGGTAATTCTATTTACTTTAGTTTTCACAGCACCATCACTGATTTTCTTGGGAGACATTTTTCAAGATTTCTAGTGAAATAAAAATATAAAACTAAAAAAGTTACTGTGGGAGAGTGTATGAATACGGGAATAAGGAACGCCACAACAGGTCAGGTGCAAAGGCTTCACATCCACTTTTATTTGGTTTTTTTGTGTCGGTCTGCTTAGTGCCCCACGGAGCACGTCTCTGGGGTGCGCGAGCGCACACACACACACACACGCACGCACACGGTCTCCTCCTTAAATGCACCCTCCGATCACTTGAAAAGAGAGAACAATCATTAGGTCACATTAACTTCAGGTAAAGCAATCCCCTGCCTATCTGCTCCCGGACCCGCCCTCCATTCACAACCCGCCGCTCGGCCACGCCCCCGCTGCCACAGTTAAGTTTTTGCTGCACTGAACAACGAGAGCGACTGAGTGATACGTCATCAACTAAGCGACTGATGCGACCCTCTGCCAAAACGGGAACCGGCAGCGTGGGTTTGCCTTCGAAATTTGCTCGTGAAACAGGGTAAAATTTTGCAAGCGAGGTTGCTCGTATCTCCGTTTGCTCGTACAATAGGTTGCTCATACAACGGGGTTCCACTGTATAGTGAAATAGAGAGGGTCCTGCCCAAGGGCCCAACAGTGACAGCTTGGTGATAATGAGGCTTGAACCCCTGAGTGGTAGCTCAGTGTTTAAAGCTCTGGGTTACTGTTTGAAAGGTCAGGGTTTAGGCTCCAGTATAGCTGAGCTACCACAACTGGGCCCTTGGGCAAGGCCCTTAACCCTGTGTTCCAGTGGTGCTGTATCACAGCTGACCCTGCGCTCTGACCCCAGCTTCCTAATATCACTGATATATGTGAAGAAAGACTTGCACTGTGCTGTAAAGTACTTTTTCCAAAGTGACAATTATCTCAGTCATACAACAAAAAAATTAAATAAAAAGAAATAAAAAATATAAATATATATATTTAAAAAAAAAGATATATAAGCATAAAAAGTATAAAAGTATAAGGTATAACTAAGTATAAAAATAGCGATAAAAATAGAACTTGAAAATTTAAAAATTTAAAAAAGAATATAAAATATATGTATATACTATAAAAATATATACAAGAATTAGGCAGGGAAAAATGTATATCCATATGACATAGATACTGACGGAAGTCTAGTTTTTAAAGTGTCCCAATCTGACTGTCCCTTAAGTGTCAATATTAAATTAAAATATATATTAAAATATGATATTGAAGTGACACTGTGCCGGTCCAGTTTCAAAGTAAAGTGACAATCAGTTGTGCAATTGTACAAAATTCCTTGAATGCAACAGAGTAAAGAGTCCATTTTTGAGATGGCTGAGGTCCTTCACAATTTTCCTGGCCCTGGTCCAGCTGGAAAGGGAGAGGGAGATGTGGTAAACCAAAAAAATACTCAGCTTGCTGGATGGTGTGGTCTGGTACCGCTGGGTTCAGTCATTTCTCGGTGAAGCAGAGAAGGTTGAAGTCCCGAAAGTCCCTCTCGAACTTAATCCTTGCCCTGAGGTCATCAAGCTTGTTTTCCTCAGATTGGACGTTGGCTAACAGGATACTAAGTAAGGAAACACTGTGTGTGCGTGCCCTCAGCCTTTTTCTGGTGCCGACTCGTTTTCCTCTCAAATACCGGTACTGGTCACATCCTTTGTTTTACCCCAGGATCATTAGTCCATGTTTAAAAACATGCAAAAAGTGAGTGGATTGTATACTAATAAATATGAGTGTCTCTGTCTTATGTAATAATGACCAATTTGCAAAAAGAAATCGGTAGAAACGTCGAAAAATGCAGAAAAAAACAAAAACAAAGAAAGTGTGGTAAGATCAGTGATGAAGGCAGTTGACCTTACTGGCGTCATCTTTGAAGGACTGTGCAGTTAAAAGCCTTGCTCAAGGGTCCAGCAGTGGCAGCTTAGTGGTGCTGCTAGTTGAACTTACAACCTTCTAATCAGAATTCCATCTTAAACATTTTAAGCTACCACTTTGCTAAATACACACAATAAAACCCACACGAAAAATGAGCAAAGAAACAAAATAAATAAACCTGAAACCTGGAAAAATAATGATGAGCTTTGACAGACAAATTGGTATGGCGGGACAACGAAAGACAAGTGACAAAGTAAACAGTGAGTCTATGTACAAATGGTAATGAACAAACCGGTGTGAAAAAAAGCGTATCTGCTCTGGATAAGACAGTGTCTACCAAATGCATTACATGTAAGTGTGCAGTGGCTGATGGGAAGTGGAGCCCTCTGTCATAACCCTGACACACACACACACACACACTCTATACACACTCTAAAGTGTTTACAGTGACCATCTTACTAATTAGGAACACCTGTCTCTAATTACACACACACACACACACACACACACACACACACACACACAGAGCCACAGCTTGAAAAGTCTTTGATTCATTAAACACTTCTCCAAGTAAACGCTCACTTACTCTCACTTACTTAGTCTCTGTCATCCCCAAGCATTCACAAATGATTTGACTTTCCCTTTACATCCTTTTAGTTAATATAAAATAGCAGATATAAAATATCTTTTTAGATATCCGTTATATAAAGTGCACATCTGCAAACGTGTGCAAACTACATTTAGTGCAACAAAACAACACAACACGGTAAAATAAGGATACGTGAGTTATTTTGTGATTATTAATTATAATATTTATGAATATTAATTATGTATTTATTAAAAGAAAAAATGTAAAATCTTCTAAAAAGGAATAAGGGTTAGTTATAACAGCAAATGGAGACTAACTGTGGAATAAGAGGCAGATTCTTTCTTAGCATGTTCCAGTGATGTTAGGAAGTTGGGGCCAAAGCATAGGGTCAGAGATGATACACGGCCCAGGAGAACAGAAGGTTAAGGGCCTTACTCAAGGGCCCAAGTGTGTGCGCTTCCAATCATTATCCACTGAGCTACTATATCAGCATTTATAGACAGGGGTCCACAAACCATATAGTGTACTTTGCAGCATTTCTACGAATAAATGTTCTGTGTGTGTAATTTTTTAATAACGTTTGGATTTTGACCCTGATTAAACCTTTTGATATGGTTTATTATTATTATTATTATTATTATTATTATTATTATTATTATTATTATTATTATTATTAATTGATAAGATGGTGAAAAGTCAATTAGAAAAATAAGGATTTGACTTTATTTCCTTTACATTATAGTAAAAGTTATCCTAGATTAAAGTGATAACCATGGTAACACTAAACCTGCATTATTACTGTACCTTCCATAATACTCAACGAAAATGCGGATGCAAACACTTCATAGACGGCGGAGTGTGTCCTTGTGTCTTCGTGTCCTTATTCTGGCACTGAATGACCTTACACCATTTTGAACAAACGAGTGTGTTTATATAATCACATCGATCAATTAGACAGCGAGTTCAGATGTATTACAGATGACGAGAGCACTAAGAGCTCAGTCCACTCTCCTCTCACAGCGTGAACACAGCCTTTCATTTCTCCTCACTTTTGGGTTTTGAAATCTCTGAATGTCTTTTCAACTTTGTTTCATCTGTCTTTTGACTCCTGCTGCCCAATTCATGATACATTTTAAGCCTTTTCTGTTCTGCTTTCCTGCTTCAGTTCATCATGTTTCAAACCTGGTACTTTATGAACCTAAATCTAATTCTACTTTTCTTTTAACTCAGCATTATTTTAAGTCATTTATGATGATGATCTAGCTGCTTTCTACTTTACTTTTACTTTACGACAATTTTTGCGTCACAGTGTGGTCTGGGAAAACAATGGCACTATTTCAGTCTTTGCCGCGACCTTTAATGAGCAGGAAAGTAAATAAACGCCAGGCGGAACTGAGGCAGGTTAAAGCGTCCTACCCTCGGCTCATGCGCAATACAGGGGCTTGAGCGTTTTCGGTGTGGATGAGCAACTTTTGGGAAAGGTTTGAAAACTAAAGTGCTTTTTGAGATGAAAAATACCCTTTTAAAAATCTATCTGGATTAGTGTCAAAAGTGTAGGAAACTGCTGATGTGACATCATGGTTATATAAGGTGAGATAGTGAATGTATTGGCTCTACATAAAGGTCGTAAAAATGGGGTATGTAGTATATGCATTGCATAAGGCTGCTATTGCATAGAGCTTGAGATATAAACACAAAATGCAACCTTAGTATAAACCAGGGATCACCAACATGGTGCCCACAGGCACCAGGTCGCCCGCAAGAACTACATGAGTCACCCGCGTGGCTTTCCTAAAAATAGTTCACCATAGATGCAGCTCACTGAAACATGTCGCTAATATTTTTGTTGCTATTCATCATTTTTTAATCTGTCATGGATAGACCAAGAGCCGGAAACCGGAGTATGGTTAAACACCTTGCCTTTATTTGGTCTGAACATATACAATGCAGAGGCTTGAGGAGAAGTATGAACCGGAGAGCGGGTAGAATCCGTAATGCGGGTAGAATCCGTAATACCGGTAGTCCAGGGATGATCGCCAATGTGAACCGTTAAAGGCAAACCTACCTTGAGCGCTTCCTCCGAAGTGTAGCATGGAGGTACGGAGAATATGAGCGGTAGGATGTCCGGTAGATCTTCAATGGCAACGAGTAGATCCGACTGTGAGTGAGGTGTAATCCGGACCTTATAAAGGGGAAAGGTAATTGGGAGTGGTAGGTAGGTGATTAGAGCAGGGAGAGGCTGAGTGAGCGCTGGAGCCTTGGAGGAAGGCGTGGCTGGTGGTTCCCTGACAAAATCACACTTGCATTGGTGTGAATTTAAAAATGACAATATTAAAATATACATGACTAGATATAGATGAATATCATTAATTATTAATAATAACATATAATTAAAGGTAAATTGAGCAAATTTGTTATTGCAGAGGTGCGTATCAAACTGGTAGCCCTTCACATTAATCGGCACCCAAAAAGTAGTTCTCAGTCTCAAAAAGGTTGGTGACCTTTGGTACGAACTATATGGTCAAAACTACTGGATTACTAATTTATGTGGTTCTTTTTCAAACTCCACACTATTGTACAGGACGTCTTCGGATGCTCAACATGACAGTGCCTCTGTGCACAAAGCCAGCTACATGACAATCTGCTTTGGAGTGGAAGATCTCCTGCTATAGAGGGTCAACCCTTTTGAACATAATGAATGTGAACTCTGACTGCACCCCAGTCCTCCTCAACTCACCTACATCACTACCTACAGTAGCTGAACCATCTTCCCAGGATAGTGGGGGTTATTATAAGAGCAAATGGAGACTAAATGTGGAACAGTATGTTCTGAAAGGAGCCTATAGCAATCATGGTCATGTGTTCACAAACTTTTGTCCATATAGTGTACTTTGCAGGGTCTCTATAAATACATAGCAAGAGCATATATGTGTGTGCTTAAGGCAGAGTTCTTATTAGACCTGATCCTGCTATTAATAATACTACTATTAATATATATTCATAAGAAGAATAGAAAAAGGAGGTTGATGAAGAAGCCTAAAGAAAACCAATAATGACAGATGTGGTGTAAAGAAGACAATGTCGTCCATTTTGCCCTGGGAAGAGGGAATTCATTAAAGAAGAGATATTCACAAATCAAGTGTCTTATTTGACAGATGGATTCATGTTCGACCCTCAGGAAAAGGCGTGTTACACATATTGTTAGAGTAAACATGGGCTATTCTCCGTTTCTGTGCAGCCTCGAGAGTTACGTGAGGAGCGTTTGAACCCTGCACTTCCTCCTCCTCCTCCTCTTTTATTTCCCATATGCTCATGAAAGCGTCCCTGTTGGCTGTTTTTTCCTGTTGCGTGTGAATTATGCGTCAAGGCAAAACAGCTGGAAACCAAATCCGTGCATTTCAATAGATTCCTCTCGTTTCTCGTCGTAAAAAAAAACACAGCAGCGGTAGAGGCAGAGTCGTGAGGGTTTGTTATAGGTCTGCAATTACATTCAGCTTACTCATACGACCTCTTTTTATAAACACTGCCAAAAAGCCTGATGTTGGCTTATTTGCAAATGGATGAATGTAGCTGTGAAACATTCACCGATTTGGCTCTGTGGAGCGACGCATTTATTCCGACTAATGGTGCAAAATAAAATCATGGAAACCACCGAAACGTGACTGTTTCTTTTTCACTTCGTGTTGGTACATGATATAGCCTAAAGATTTTCTCAATTCCTTTACAAGTTCAACTACTATAATATACCATGAATGATGAGCAATACTGTGTAGACATTAACGCAAGCGTAAATGCACCACCGGGTATCAATATGAATAGATCAATGTTGGAATGAGGACATTTTTATCCTGCTTCATGTACAGAGAATTGATCATAGTTAATAAAACAGACTGCTGTAATAGGTTTTATATGGAAAAGAGAAGCGTAAAATATACACTGAAATCAGGAAAAAGTCTGCATCAGTAAACAATATCAGAAACCTGAAATAAAGGTTTTGTGAGCAAAATGTTAGCAAGATTTTGCAATGAGGCAATTAAAAGATCATGATCTTAAATGTTGATGTAAATTTTTGATTCAGGTCCAATAATATCATTAATTTGATTAGAATTTATAGAAATGTGATGTATTGTAAACTGATTGGTACTATATGTAGCATATGTGAAATTTGTCAGAATTATAGATCTGATATTGTATATCTTGAATGACAGGTGTCTCGTCCAATGATCTGTAAGTGTTTCATTCACAAACTATACCTACCTTTTCCAGTTTGTTTGAATTGTCCTTGTGTTTTCGGGTTTTTGTTATTTTGTTTTGTTATTATTTGTTTATTTGTTTTCTGATTTGTTAATGTGTTTTGCACTTCTCAGCCACCGTAGTTATCAGAGGATCAAGCTGCTTTTGCCTGGGGAAAATACATGCTGACAAATGGGAATAAAAACCCAAAGATCAGCAGAAAACTGTGTTTTTTTGATGATCACTAAGTGGTTTGTAGTTATATCAAATCAATTGTATTATTTTTAAGATATATTTTTTTCCCAGAAGACCTAGAAAAACATTCAAAAAATCTTTTTACATACAATTTGGCACTTTGACAGTTTTTATGCATCCACTGTGCTATAAAGCTCTGATAAGTGTTGACCTTCTGGAATGTTCTACCATCCCTACACATCCCTTGAGCTCAACTAAGTTCTTGGCCACTTGCCAATGTCCCTTATTGCTCAGTTTGGTTGGTAGCCAGTTCTTGGAAGAGTTCTGGTTTGTTTCAGACGTCTTTTGTTTAAGAATAATGGAGGCTGCTGTGCTCTAAATAAGCTTCAAGCCAATTATTTTGAGTTCATGACTTTGAATTGTACTGTACATACATTGTATAAATAAAAGTATTGGGACAAATGGGGTTCTTTAACAAACTGTTAGTAGAAAGACACACAATTGTATATAATCTCTTATATGCTTTACATGGGCTGGAATAGAATATCTAGAGTAGCATGCTTCGAAGATCTTTATGTACTTGATTTAGACTCTTGACATGGGGCTTGAGTGCCAACTTTTCTCCTAAAAAGTACAAAATAAATGCATTATAATAAAATAATGTGACTGGTTCAATGTGAATAATGTGAAATATTACACTTTTAACAACAAATCACTGGTTGAAAAATGAGCATGAATAAAACATGCTCTCTTGAGACTGTCCTGTGCCACCATTTTCTCATTTACTTTTTCTGCAGTTAAGTGTTTGGAGAAAAGCTAGAAAAGAAGAAATTCACTTCCTTAGTCTTTTTGTATGTAAAGGTAAAATCATAATGGTTTTCGAAATGTTTGATGTAAAATGGACGCACAAAAAAAAAATTTCTGGTTTTCTTAAAATGTCTTTTCATGTCAGATGTTTAGTCATTAATTGGTTATCTACCACACTTCATGCAGCCTATCAAGGGCCTGAAAACAAACTCATGGATTCATGGATGGATAGATAACTAGATGGGTGGAAGGATCATTGGATAGATACATGGATAGATGGATGGATGGATGAAGAGAGGTATGTATGTATGTACAGTGTATGTACCTGTATGGATAGATGGATATATCAGTGTAATATTTTATTTTATTCTGACTAGTAAATCAGTCCTGATTCATCTAATGGCAAGAAACATTCACATCTCAGCTCAAACCCAATACAGCAGCTGAGACTTAGAAAAAGCCTTGTCTTTTATTTTCCCTCACATCACCTTCTGGTTCTCCAGATGGACCCAGATAAAAATGACTTCCCCTTTGCCTCGAAGCAGCATTCCACACTCGGCCTTCTGCTTCCTGCACCATCCTTGTAATTACTCACTGAGCGGATAAATAGATGGTTCCATTATCAGGGTTATTATTATGCGTTCAGTCCAAAGGCTCTGGGCAATTTAATGCCCCTGGTATTTATCAGCTTTGCCCTGAGGCATTGAGGAACACACACTCCATGTTTTTTTTTTGTCTGAAAGGATGTCAGGTTGGTGCTGATGCAAAGTACTGTAGCTTTTTTCATCATGAAATGAATACGTGGAAATTTTTTAATGTATGAAAATCTTGTGTTTCTCATGGCAAAGTCTTTGAAGAGAATCAAATCATCTGTAAAGCACAAATTGCTTTAATTGTTTATTTTAGTTGTTTGTTACTGGTTACTTCTTTTTTGTAAAGTGTATAATTTTCAGTGCTTCATAAATAGATAATTTCTAAAGCAATATTTCATTCCTGCAATTGGATTTAATGTTCACAATATAAACTTTAATGCTGTTTATACATAATACTTTTGCTTTATTTATTTATTTACTTACTTGGCTTGACCATTTGCATAGTTCATTGTATGCAGCTTATCAACTCATCTTTGTCTTTCCTACCTCAGCTTCTGCTCAGATCTCAGCATGTCTGGCGGACATTTCCTCATGGATGACGGCTCGTCAACTGAAACTGAACTGCTGGTCATCCCAGGTTCTTCATCTCTAGGTCAAAATCTTTTAAAATCCATACACAGCTCTCTGATCTCCCTTTTTAGCCACTGCCCGCAATCTAGGGGTAACCATGGAAAATCAACTGTGCTTTTCCTCACGTTTTGCTAATGTGGCATGTTCATGTCGGTTTCTTAACTGTCGGTTGGATCTTTGTAGGGTAGCTGCCACTACTGGGTCCCTAAACAACGCACTTAACTCGCAATTGCTCAACTGTATAAGTGAGCTAACTGTATGTTGTAAATGAAAAATGGCGAGGAAGGCCTGGTGGAGGTTGCCAAACATTTATATAGATCCATGAAGTTACTGAGCACTCTGGAATTAATATCAACAATCTGGTACAGTGGCTCAGGACCACAGTGTGCATGAAAAGTTTTGCATTAAAGCACCTTAAATGCACTGTTCAGGATTCACTAAACAGCAAACCTCAACAATAAGAGAACTGGAATGAACAACCATTTGGTGCCAACCAGATGAGGATGGGTTCCCTTTTGAGTCTGGTTCATTTCAAGGTTTTTTCCTTATACCATCTCAAGGAGGTTTTTTTCATTGCCACGGTCTCCACTGGCTCACTCATTAGGGACAAACTTACAATTATAAGAATCTTATAGGTGATAAAGTTTAAACTCTTTATATTTGTTTTATTGCTGTAAAGCTGATTTAAGACAACGTCCATTTTTTAAAGTGCTCTTAAATAAAACTGAATTAAACAAATGAATTGAGTTTATATATATATGACTAAAAATGATTGCAAATACAAAAAAATTAAATGATAACACTGTAAATGGAACTGTATATGTTTGCTGTATGTTAATAAAGCCTGCTGAAACTGATAGAAAGACAATCTAATCCCAGTATTGAGAAAAACCATTGTGTAAGCATTAATAATATCTTTTATATTGACAATCTCCTCGATAGCTGATCTAAAACCAATCTCCAATCAAGTGTTTTTTGTTTCTGAATTCCTAGAACATCACAAAAGTTTAGAAAATTCCAAATAATCCCCCCAGCTGGATCTTATTATAATTCCGCTCAGTGTGAAGAACATGTCAGTCTCAGTTGGAGATCTTGGCAGATTTCTCGCCTTTTGAACAAAGATAAAAGAATGAAGAGCATCATCAGCACTTTGGTTAATTGCATTTGACAAACATGTCCATCCTCTGTGTCACGTCTCTCCTCTGTGACAGTACTCAATGAGACAGAACAAAGCCAAAGACTCGCAGCCTCATGAAAAATAGAAAAACCTCAATAATGCTGAAAGGCGCCGCGATCGTGTTTTGATGCTGCAAGAGGACGGAGCTGACACATCCGGGTCTTTTATCTATAAAATTATTTGGAAGGTTGACTGATTCCAGAGAGAGTTAAAAGTTTTTAGAAGACAGCGAAGCGTCCATGAGGTCATTACAATACAAGAAGCAACATATACTTTATAGACAAAAGTTTGTGAACACCTGACCCCAACATTCTACATTTAGTCTCAAACTCTTCTTATAATATCTTTAACACTTTTATAAAGATGTTCCACAATATTTCTTGGAGATTTGTGATCAGGTATTGATATAGGCGAAGTGAGGAGACTAGATGTCACAATTTGGCCCTTGTCAAACTTACTCAATATTCCAGTGCTCGTATTCACTGGTCTGGAAGTGGTGAACAAACCCTTTCCCGGGCTCAGACACGCTAGCTAGCTTCGGGGTTGGCCAACCCCCTCACAATGTCTAGCTTGTCTAGAAAGTAGATTTTTAAGTATGTCTGAGACTAAATTAATTCCTCTTCCAACTCGGCTGTATTAATGTCACTACAGACGTGTTTCGCCAGTCGAACTTGGCTGTAACAGTTTCCCTCTGACCAACCAATCAGAGGATGGAAAAATGCTGACGTTATTCTAGGCCAGCTAGCTGCCCTGTGAGGCGAATCTGAAATCTGATTGGTTAAAGAAACAGAGACATTTCTTAAGGAGACAATGGTAAAAAGGCCAGCATACTGACATTGAAGGCCCTGGGCAGATTAGATTGACATGGCAGCACATAGAGGCTGACATCTGATTAAACATACACGTACTGGAACAGTGAAGCCAAGAGAAACTCTATGAAATGAAGAGAATAAACTGTTGGGAATAAATTAATACAATTCCATGGAACAAATATTAGAATTCAGGTTGTAAATGTAGGTCAGTGCTTCTGATCATACCAGCTGTATATATGCAGTATATATATATATATATATATATATATATATATATATATATATATATATATATATATATATATAGACCAGCTTCTCCCGTGTAGTTCTGGGCTGATTTCTCACCTTCCTTAGGATCATTGAGACCCCACGAGGTGAGATCTTGCATGGAGCCCCAGTCCGAGGGAGATTGACTGTCTCTAGTGTCTTTGGACAGCTCTTTGGTCTTGGCCATGTTAGTAGTTGGATTCTTACTGATTGTATGGGGTGGACAGGTGTCTTTATGCAGCTAACGACCTCAAACAGGTGCATCTAATTTAGGATAATAAATGTAGTGGAGGTGGACATTTTAAAGGCAGACTAACAGGTCTTTGAGGGTCAGAATATATATATATATATATATATATATAAAACACACACACACACACACACACACACACACACACACACACACACACACAAGAAAGCCCTTCCATAAGTGGTAACCAAACATTTTTATTAACAAATCTGAATTATGAATAAGTCTAAAATGACCTAAAACCTGCAGAAGCAGCACAAAAGTTCTGTAAATTGCTCCTCCAAAGATTTTGGACGATTATCCGGAGATATGAACAGTAACAGTTCTTCTGTAAAGTTCTTGTGCTGGCCTTGAGATATCAACACCATTATATATAATCCTTGATTTGTATTCCGGGTTCGTACGCATCTAATATGTAATCATCAGATTCGGTTAGCATCACAATATTTTCATCACCTTTTTAATCCCAGGCCTGCTCTGTACCCACTGCACGATCAGGTGAGCAGAACCAGCACAGTAAATCTCGACGAGATTTCTTTTTTTTTCCACTCTGTTTTCTTTTTTAAAATATTTCCACTCAAAGGCTTCGAAGGACTTACTTTCAGCTGTAGAGGATGAAAACAAATAAAGTTTGATCGGCAAACTTGAACTTCGGATCAGTAGGGTCCTGTCAGAGATCTGAAGCTAAGGTGGATCATTCATGAAGATTAAAACACCAGCAATCATTCATTATTTATAATGTTAGACTGTATGGGGGTTATTTCTTAGCCATGATGTGGAATTCTGGTTTAATTAATAAACAGAAAAAACACACAACGAGGAAATGTAACATGCAGATACTGTCAACGGGGGGTCGAAAAGGGTTGAGAGACGGATATCAGTGTCGTAAAAGGTGTGTTTATGAGAGAGGCAGGCAGATACGTGCGATGCGAAGAGGTAATAAATAGCCATGGGTTGGGCGAGTTACGAACAAGGCTAGGCAGGACTGGGATTCATCGTTCGTTCTTTTATTTAGCATGTTTTTCACATCCAATCTCTGCAATCGCCAACCTTAAAAAAGGTTTAATTTTGTGATTGCTACAATTTCAAGATTATAACATTATTATTACACAAACATATTATTAATCCATTATTAACATTTACTGTTTAATGACAAATAAAAGCAAATAGTTTGTATAAATTGTTTATTTTTTTTTTTTAATCAATTATTTAGTCATATTTATTCATTAAATGTTTGAGGGTATCCAATGCCAGATGAAGACTTCAGGAAGACAATCTGCATTTTTTTGCTATTTATTCAGAAAGAAAATGATAAGGAGAAATGATAGTTTATAGCTGCTATAACATACATAATACCGTAATTTCCAGACTATAAAGCATATATAAGCCGCACCCACTGAATTTTACAAATATTTGTATTTTTAACATAAATAAGCCGCACCTGTCTATAAGCCGTCTACACTAATGAACTTTACACAGGCTTTAATGAAAGACACGTTACACACGGTGTAACGGGTGAAATATGTTGCACTTCCTTTAGGAGCATAGCGGTATTTTGGGAATAGCCTGGCACTGCATTTTTCTAGTATTACTGCATGTGTTCAAGATGAGGAATATGCCCATATTATTTTCTGATGCTCATTTCTAAGTTTCTTTGACTAACCCGTAACGCTGTTGCCAAGAAAAATAAAAAAGCACGAGTTTTGGAAACCTGTCTGTGCTTATATGATTTCTGTTGTAACTGGAGTTAGTGAGCTCTCCCTTCACCCAGACTCAATGCGTTACAATGGCTTGTATCTAAACAGTAGCCTACCAAGAAAGTCATTGTTCACTGTCTTCCTCCTTCCTTTCACAAATATTTCTCTCAGGAGTTTATCTTTTGGCATCGTTGTGCATTTAAAAAAAACTTTTTTTCTCCCGATGCCGTGCAGCTCAGAACACAGGTGAGGTGCGTTTCTTCGTTTCCGTTCAGAAATTTCATTGGTCTAAATGTTATGGGGTTCAGTTTTTTGGCTTGAAGTTTGTGAAAATCCCAGGAAAAATTCATAAATTAGCCGCTTCGTTGTTTAAGCATCGGGGTTCAAAACATGGGAAAAAAGTAGTGGGTTATAGTCCGAAAAATACGGTATTACATAATACCTCTGTAAACAAAGCCAGCTCCATGAAAATGGCTTGGAGTGGACGATCTCCTGCTATAGAACTCTGACCTCAATCCTGCTGAACATCTTTGGAATCAATGTAAATGCTGACTGCACCCCAGGCCTTCTCACTTCACCCTGCAAACGCACTTCAAAATATAATAGATCTTCCCAGGAGAGCAGGGGCTTCCCACTTCGTCCAGGCTAGCCTCTGGATAGTGTCCTCTTTGTTTGGAGGCCACTCTGTGCAACTGGGGATGTTTCTCATCAATGCCTTGGGTGGTTCCATAAAATTACGGAGTAAGCACAGAAACTTTGAGGATGGATTGGACTGTAGTTAAAATCAACAGTCTGCTACATTGACTCAGGACTACAGTTTTCTTCTGATCACCATCACTGTACCTCAACATTTTTATTTGTAATAAATGGACATTCGGTGCAACCCAGATGAGGATGAGTTTCCTCTTGAGTCTGGTTCATCTCAAGGTTTCTTCCTTATGCCATCCCGGGGACCATCCTTCACCACAGTCGCCACTGGCTCACTCATCAGGGACAAACTTACACTTATAAAGAACATCTTATTGATTTTTATCACCACATTATCTGTGTGAAGCTGCTTTGAGACAATGTTCATTGTTAAAAGTGCTATACAATAAAAAATTCATTGAATTGAATTAAATGTGGAATAGGATATTTAAAAAGAAGCATATAGCAATCTTACTGTCAGGTGTCAACACACTCTAGTGTATATAACCTGAGCTAATCTTCAAAAGCTAATAATAAAAACCCTTCTTGTTTTGGCCATGCGTCCTTTAAGTTTAATGCTGCATTTGAATGTTTGTCAGAATTTCTGAGCTCTGACTGGGTTAAAAAATAAAAATAAACATTATGTTTTGCCCGAATTTGTATAAAATTAATATGGAGGACTTCAGATCAATTAGCATACATACTTTAAAGTCGATAACACTGACTCAGACAGTTCTGAGGAGGTAAATATACAGTGTTGGAAAAGGATTTACACACTCTTTACACACTCTCTGCATCTGGACAGTTCGTTTCTCAAACATTCAGCAGAAATAATTCGCTGTGCTTCTTGTAAAACTTGGCAAAGGTGTTTTTTACTAGTTGGAGATTTCTTCACGATCCAGTTCATCACAGAGCAGTTTAATAGGATTTAGGTGTAGTGACTGGCAGCCTATTTCATAATAGAGTTTGATATCTGTCTTGTTCTTTGCCATGTTAATGAAAAAAAAACATTTAAAATTTGGACTCTTTTGTCCACAAAACCCCCTTCCAGTCATTAACTATCCAATTCTTGTGTGTTATTGAATTTTACCCAGATGCATAGAAACAAAATGGAAGAGATCACTTAATTAGTTATTAGACTTCTGATCAGAAGATCATTCAAATCTTGAGCCAGGCCCTTAACCTTTAACTGCCCAGTGGTATAGAGAAGTAATCTGGTTGAGGGCATCTGCCAAATTCTGTAAATGTAACTGTAAAAGGAACACGCATGTTTCTTTCAGGCTTGCTGGTTGATATTAAAATACAAAGATTGGGGTTTTAGTGTTGTTTTTTTTCCCACTTTGTCTGAAGCCAAAAATGGCTTAATTCTGACCTTGTATTTTATGTGTTATTTTCTGGAAATTGAGTCATTTTTTTCTCTGAAGTAGACATAGTAATAAGTAAACTTAGCATGTTGTACTCAAAATAAGTGAATGATTCAAAAAGGGAAACAAACAAACAAACAATAACCTTGAGCCAAAACCTGAGCATGAAGACAAAGACGGAAGAAGAAGAAGAAGAAGTAAATGAAATGAAAAATTACATGACTGGTGTGACGTGATGCTAAATCCGCGTGCTAATTAGCTTTAAAATTAGCTTAACATGAATCACGTGCAGAGATCATGTGGCATGACGTGTAGTGGTTGATGAAACACAGTCTTTATCCATAATCCTGGCAATTACTATTCTATTTGCACTGGTTATTTCAGCAGGTTTCCAGTCCAGGCTAGTTAAGTTTAATCAACTGCACTAAAAGGCTGCTGCTGACCTCAGTGTCAACTCTAATAATCAGAATATTTATCCGTGTCTTCAGCCAGTGATTATGACACAAATCCTTGACCCTGACCCTTTACTCCCTCAGACCTGATTATTAATCAATTCCTTTATTGAAGCAAACAAGCCTCAGGAATCACAACTAAGTCTTTCCTCATCAAATAATCAATAGACAAAAATCTGCTGCTGTGAATAAAAGAAGGTTTTTAGTTATCAGTTATTAAATATACATTTTAGATGCTTTTATTTTATTTATTATTATAGATTTCTTTTTACTAATGATATTTTTCACAAATAATTTTTACAGAATTATTTTTGAAGGCATTCGTGTTGCAATTTTGGTGAAAGGTCATTTATTTTTTGTTCAATTTATGTTTTTCTTATGAAAATAATATAATTAATAGTAATAATAAAATAAAACAACACTAAAATTAAAATAATGCATAAAGAACTCATTTATTTTGGTGATTTTATTTTACACTAATTATTTTTTTTTTGTTTTCAAAATATGATGTATTTATTTTCTGAAATGTTTATTCATTTGTATGTTCATTAATTTATTTATTTATTTACGCATAACACTTTTATTTTCTTGCGCATAGACATTTTATCAGTCCTTTTTGTAATTAGTCCTTTTTATAAAACCATTTCTTTATATCGCTTCTGGATTTTTCCACATGATTATTTTATGAGCTGATTTATTTACAATTTTCACACAGTTTATTATTATTATTTTAATACACATTTCTGACCTAAAATGTGTTTCAAAAAATGTGTAGTTAAAATGCTGGACTTCTGCTCAGAACGTTGTGAGCTCAAATCTTAGCACCTTTTAGCTGCCACTGCTGAGCCCTTGAGCAAAGCCCGGAATAAAGGCATCTGCCAAATGCCATAAATATAAATGTAAAAGAATAATCACATGGAAAAACATACAACGATCAGGTGTAACATTATGACCTCCTGCCCCCCATCTGCTGCCAAAACAGTTTTGACACGTCGAGCATGAACTTCTTCAGCAGTTTGAGCTACAGGAGCTCGTCTGTTGGTTTGGTCCACACGGACCAGCCTTCGCTCCCCACATGCATCAATGAGCCTCGGCCGCCCACGACACTGTTGCCGGTTCACCACTGTTCCTTCCTTGGAGCACGTTTGAGACACTGACCACTGCAGACCAAAAAGCTGCAGATTAAGAGATGCTCTGACCCAGTCGTCTAGACATCATAATTTGTAAAACTTGCTCAAATGCTCGCCCATTTTTCCTGCTTGCTGCCTAATAAATCCCACCCACTAACAGGTGCCATGATAAAGAGATAATCAGTGTTTAATCACTTTACCACTCATAATGCTCTGATCAGTGTACGATCCTGTGTGACATGTGCTTGAATTCCTGTCTAAGGTCTGACATCCATACTCATTACAGGTTCATACAGGTACAGGTACACATGCAGGTACGTCTGCTCTCTTTCTTTTTGCTATCTCTTGTTTACTGCATCACCACCTCCCCCTGTCTGTATTCATCTACAGACCAAATGTCATTGACCTTAATCACGTATTGATTGGAGTATTCAGTACTCTGATGGAATGAACATAAAGAACTGCGATGAGAGGCGATGACCTGAAAGCCACTTTGGAGAAAATGGTATCTGGCCACTCTCAGCCAAGCTTTTTATCCCTGTGTACTGATGTGTGTCCGATGAGGATTGCTTTCGAGGGGCCACTTAACACTCAGATTGAGGTGGAGAGCCATGCATTGAGAGGAGAATGTACTAGTAAAGGGAAATGTTATAAACATGGAGGTTGATGCATTGGAAAGATGTGTGAAGTCACTCTATGATGTTTTTAACACCATCTGCAAGTATCATGTCAGGTTGGATATCATCGGATCCTTTCGATAAGTTATGATGATGGTTGAAAACGATGTGATGAGCAGAGGTTAACTAACGATTAAAGATGCACTAACCTTGTGTCAGGCTGAATCCTGGAAAGCTGTGGCATGAAGGAAAAAGATCAAGGAAATGATCTTGTCTGACAGGAAGCGCCTGCCATTTTGTGCCTAATCAGCGTACCTACGCATGTTTTATTCATTTTTGCCCCCTAGACTTATAAATAATGATGGGCTCAGCTAAACGCATGTGCATTTTCATTAGATCATTGACAGGGTTATTGCTGGACCTGAGTGGAGAAAAGAAAACTACATTAATTGAAAATATATGAACCCAAAGTAGTTTTGAGCTATGAGTCCAGCTTACATGTGGTAGATAAAGTCTTATAAAGGTTCAAGGTGGAAGGTGAATCCATCCTCCTTTACAATGTAGAAAATCACAAGAATAGAAATATAATTTTCTGATATATTTGGCAGGGCAATAGTTACTTTAAAATAATTAAATCTTAAAACACCCCCCCCACACACACACACACATACTTTGTAGATAAAATGTCTGGAAGAAGCCAAATTCTGAATGGTTAAATTCTGAGCTTGGACTTTCATTCCTTTCTGGTAATTTAGTAATTTTTAATTCCGTGTTATAGCCAATACAAAATTAACCATTCCAAAAGGTAAAAAATTAAACCATAACCTGATCCCTAACCATAAAACCTGATCCCTAACATAAAAAGAATGAAACAGAAGAAATAATGAAAATAAAACCAAAACGAAACCATTGAAAAATGACTGGTGCGAGGTGATGCTAAATCCATGTGCTAATTAACACTGAACATGAGTCACCTGAAAAGATCACGTGACATACTGTGGGAGTGTAGTCTCTGATGAAACAGTCTCTATCCATAATTCTGCCAATTATTATGATACTGGCACTTGTATTATTTGCAGGTCTTTTAGTCCAGATTCATGTCTCTCATTAGAGGCCACTGAGTAGCTGCATGTGGTATTGAACTCAATTGCACAATAAATTGGCTTGTGTGTTATTTATTGTACTGTAACTTACACAGAACTAGAACTTTACAACTTAAACCACTTTAGTAAACCAGATTACAGAGTAAATTTATTAACTCATTTTCAAATAATACAAAAACATAAATAAAAGGAACCAAGGCAACTTTCATGTAATACAATTTTGGTATTAAGCAACAGTGATTTTTTTTGGCCCATGACCCTTAAACAAGCTAAATGTTTAGCCTTTCATAAGAAAAAAGTTACAGGTACATCTGTTCTTTCTGTGCCGGCATCACACGAGTAACCTGCAGTGCTTCCTCTGCTTCCTGTGATCACCTCATAATGGTCTCTTTCATCAGAAACTGCCTCTGGACAACAGGCATGTACAATAAAATAAGTCTTTACTTTACTTCCTGTAGGAGCTTGGAGGAGCTAGCCAGCATCAAAAGATGGCCAATTTAGAATAATATCTTCGAATGTCGGGTGAAGACCTACATGTTTGTGAAGAATTCTATGCTGATGGGATTAAGGTGACCAAAAGGTTAGGAGTTCAACCCCCAGCACCATCAAGTTACCACTGCTGAGCCCTTGAGTGAGGCTTTTAACCCTTAACTACTCAGTTGTATATAATAATTGTAAGTCACTGTGGATAATCTCGTCTGCCAAATGCCAAAAATGTAATGTGAATGGTATCCTGAGTATATTATATATATTTCTTTCAGCTTCTCCCATTAGGGGTCGCCACAGCGGACCATCCGCATGTTTGATTTGGCACATGTTTTTATGCTGGATGCCCTTCCTAACGCAACCCTCCCTATTTATCCGGGCTTGGGACCAGCACTAAGGCTTGTGCAACCCTAATGGCTGGGGTTGGTTCCCTGACCGGGGATCGAACCCGGGCCGCAGCGGTGAGAGCGCCGCATCCTAACCACTAGACCAGCAGGGAACCTAAGTCTGAAACCTAAAAAAAAATCATTTTCCGAATTCATTGATAAGAGACTTCAGTATAACCCCAATTCCAAAAAAGTTGTTACGCTGTGTTAAATGTAAATAAAAACAGAATGCAATGATTTGCAAATCTCATAAATTCATATTCTATTCACACTAAAACAACAACAAATTTTGAATTTGATGGGTGCAACAGGTCTGATAAAAGTTGAAACAGCACCATGTGTACAACTGTGTAGCATCACATCTGTCCGTATACAGTACATCTGGAAACTGAGGAGACCAGTTGCTGCACTTTTTGGAGAGGAATGTAGTCACGTATAGCTGCACAACAGTTCTGGGTGTCCTTCGTTGTTTTTTTTTGTTTTATGATGCACTAAATGTTTTGATGCTAGAACAAGATATAATTCATGGGGTAAATGCACCTTCTCAGTGGCAGCTCCTAAGTTTTGAAATTCCCTCCTTCATGATCTCACCTCTACTTTTAGAGTTAAACTAAATACCCACGTATTCACCAAAGCATTTGTTCTGTAGTAAACGGTGTACTTAGTCTTCTGCTTAATGGTTTTGTTTAATGTATTTTTTGTGTTTTAAATCTTATTTTAATGCTTGTCTTCTGTTTAAGTTCTTACTATTTACTTTTTTTTATACGATATTGCTATATTTTATTACTTTTATTATTACTTATATAACTCTAATTTTATTACTATTTTGCACATTGCATTTTGCACTTTGTTCAGCACTTAAGTTCTACCTGGTAGTTGTTTGGTGCTATATAAAAAGTTTGAATTGAATTTAATTGTTTTCAAATAGTGAAAGGTCTAGACTGCAGACAGACCATTTAGCACCCAGACTCTTCTACAACAAAGTCATGCTATTGTAATAGATGCTCAAATATGCATGGCCTTCCATGCAAAAGATGTTTTCTGAATAAAACCTGTGATGAAGCCTTTCCAAACGTGCTCGCTGCCCAGTCCACAGGCACTAATGCACTCCCATACTATCAGAGACATATGCTTAATAGCACAGCCTCAACAATTTCTTTCCTTTCAAAAATAACTGAAAATGAATAAAGCATCTAATCATTATTTAAAAATAAATGTAAAAATCCATTATACTAACAAAGGTTATTGCGTCAAGCACACAATATCGAAGCCCATTCCAGAATTCCAGCGACTCTTTAAGCAAAGATTAATTAACTTCATTACGCTGCAGGACTCGGATGATCGATAGCTGGATGCGTGCCTATATTTCAGCATTTTGGTTATGTCTGGAAAGATGCTTAATGGATCTGCACCTTCATTACTTACGACGGATTGCGCAGCTCCTGAAAGCTCAGTTTATTAGCAAAAGCCCATGTGAGCTAGCAAAGTTTATCAGCATTGTTTTTTTTTTGGTGCATTTTGCAGGCAGAGGGTGAAGCATGGAGGTTTCAGACAGGAATTTAGAACAGGTGAGATGAATGCGGTGCACTCCGGCACATTTCCTGTCATATCTAAAAAAGGACAGATGCCATATTTTACTATGCAAGCTGCAGATAGTGGAGGTAAAAGGCCGGAGAAATATAATCCATTTATTATCGTATACGCCAGGAAATGATTACATATGCCAGTTAGACTAATTAAAGACGCGGCACATAATGCACACAGTATACAAATGAACACTAATGTACAGCAGTTTATTAAGGATATTGATATACATCTGAGAATGGAATTAGCGGTAAGGTTATAAATAAAGAAGAAACACAAATGTATAGAATCCATCTTTCACCTACGCAGAACAAGAACGATGCGCCAATACACACCATAAATCTTAACGGAAATGATCTCGCTTCTTCTTCATGCATCATAATCAATACACCCCTGCACATCTTCATTTATCCTGGAAATCTTGCTTTCTATGGGTTTCTTGGACAATATAATAACAAGATGATAAGTCGAACCCAGCATGTGTTTTTGAGACGTGTCTTTGAGTCAATGGCCTTAGAGATTAAAGCCAATTTTCACAGTGTATCATAGGAGATAAGAATAAAACCAGCTCAGATGCTAGGAATTTGGTTTTGTTGCTAACTTCTGAAAGGGACAATTGATTGCTGTATTGCGATGTTATAGGCAAATCAGGTGCCAAATAGTGTAAACATTACTGCGAAGGGGAGACTCGGAGTCCCAGAATGCAATACAGATACGCCGTGTTGAGCCTCGGCTTAGTTAGCAGCCTAAATAATAAGAAGCATAATGGCACAGCAGAGATAGCATCAAATTCATTGCTTTGGAGACTGATCTGTTGGAGCAGAGTATACAGATGGCACTTAAAGACCACTGAATCACTCGTTTTAGGTTATTTTAAAAAGGAAAGAAATTCTTGAGGCTGTGCTATTAAGCGTAGGTTTTAGATGCCACTGTGAGAGCCAGACAGATGTAGTTCAGTGGCTAATGTGCTGGGTTATCGATCCTTTGCAGATTGCCAAGCTGCCACTCTTGGGCCCTTGAACAAGGCCCTTAACCCTTTTGACGTTCCATTAGATATTTGTGCTCATTCACAACACTGTTAGCAAAATAGAGGTGAGGTGAGAAGGGGTGCAGCATTCTAATTCATCATGTTCAGTAGGGTTGGAGCTCTATAGCAGGAGATCTTCTGGCTTTGTGCAAAGGAGCATTGTCATGCTGAAAAAGGTTTTGGTCTCCTAGTTCGAGTGGAGAGAGAAATTCATTCCACCACATCCAAAGACATTGTATACAATTGTGTGCCTTTAACCTTTTCCCAGTTTCAGGAAAAAGCATTATTGTGTGAAAAAAGTCAGGCTTTCCAATACTTTCGTCCATATAGTAAATAAAAGGAGACAAATGAATGTCTAAAATGTGACACAGAGTCATGGTCAAAAACACACAACGGTCAGGTGATTAGCAGAGAACATAACCTAGACAAGATCAGAGAAATGGAATGTGAATCAAATCCTGATCCTGATTCAAACAAAGTTATTATAAGGCTTGTGAGAATGGCAGCAAATACAGCGTATACTTCACATAAAGGTCGATGAATGAGGATCCATTAAATAGCCAGTGTGAGTGTGTGTGTAATTGGATAAAAGTGTGTCCCATTAGAAGCTGGGTGACTGTAAGTACAGAATGGTGTAAAAATGCTGTCCATATTTGCTGGGAATTTATACCTGACAGCATGAAACAAGAACTAATATAGTCCATATTAAAACATCATGAGGAGCACCAATATGAATGTGAATTCAAATCAATTAAATTTAATTTAATTTAATTTAATTCATTTTTATTTGTATTGTGTTTTTAACAATAAACATTGTCTCAAAGCAGCTTTACACAGATAATGTGGTGAGAAAAAAATGTAATATGTTCTTTATAAGTGTAAGTTTGTCCCTGATGAGCACGCCGGTGGCGACTGTGACAAGGAAAGACTCCCTGAGATGGCATAAGGAAAGAACCTTGAGAGGAACCAGACTCAAGAGGGAACCTGTCCTCATCTGGGTTGCACTGAATGTCCATTTATTGCAGATATACGATGTTGAGGGGTACAGTGATGGTGATCAGAAGCAAACTGTAGTCCTGAGTCAGTGTAGCAGACTGTTGACATTAACTACAGTCCAAATCCATCCTTTAAAGCTCTCGTTCTTACACAAGAATTTCATGGAACCACCCAAGGCGTTGATGAACATCCCCAGCTACACAGAGTTTCCTTCAAAAGAAGAGAACACTATCCAGAGGCAGGCCTGGACGAAGTGGGAAGATCCAAGGAGGGGAGAGGGGCAGGAACAGTGGTCACTGGAACCTCAGGAGCATGTTTAACTCGACAGAGAGAGGGAGAGAGAGAGAGAGAGAGAAAGGGGTGACAGGAAGAAAAGGATATGGATTATTATGTGTCCTTGTTGTTGTATGAAAGTTAATGTCCCAGTGCAGTTTGGACTCTGGCAAGACTCGCTATGGCAGCATAACTAAAAGGGAGAACCAGAAGGTAACACAGACATGAGGGATCTCTGGGATAAGAGACGACCCACCACACCACCGTCAACAAACCTGAGTGAACGTGTGAGAGTGAGGGGTCGACAGCATACAAATATCCCAGTTCACCAAACACTCTATATCTATGATCCCTCCAGATCATAGCCTTTACCTAAGAAAAAAATCTACTGATCAAAGACTTGACTAAATAAATATGTTTTCAGCCTCGACTTGAACACTGAGATTGTGTCTGAGTCCCGAACACTGATTGGAAGGTTGTTCTATAACTGTGGGGCTTTATAAGAGAAAGATCTGCCCCCTGCTGTAGTCTTCATTATTTGAGGAACCAACAGATAGCCTGCAACTTTTGATCTAAGTAGTCTTGGAGGATAATATTGGTACAGAATTCCACTCAGATACTGAGTATACGTCAGTAGTAGTATTTTATAATCAATGCGAGATTTGATTGGGAGCAGTGTAGACTGATTAAAACAGGGGTGATGTGGTCATATTTTCTAGATCTAGTGAGGACTCTTGCTGCTGCATTCTGAACTAACTGAAGCTTATTTATGCACTTACTCAAACACCCAGACAGTAAAGCGTTACAGTAGTCTAATCTAGATGTAACAAGTCGAGTCAAGTCAAGTTAATTTCTATAGCGCTTTTTACAACAGACATTGTCTCAAAGCAGCTTTACAGAAATTAACAGTCAAGGTGAATGGTGTGTATTTATCCCTGATGAGCAGCCGTGGCGACTGTGGCAAGAAAAAACTCCCTAAGATGTAATGAGGAAGAAACCTTGAGAGGAACCAGACTCAAAAGGGGAACCCATCCTCATTTGGGTGACATCAAGAGTTTGATCTCTCTCATCTGGCTTTGCTGAAATATACAGCTGTGTATCATCAGCATAGCAATGGAAGTGAATACCATGTTTATAAATAATTTTACCCAGAGGCAGCAGATATAAAGAGAAAAGCAGTGGGCCTATGACAGATCCTTGTGGAACAATAAACTGTAGCCCAGAGAGTGTGGAGAACTCACAATTTACATCAACAAACTGATAATGTTAACTGTGTATTCTTTTTTTTTTTTTTTACTATAATTTTGTACTGTAGAATTTAGTTTTTATGCATCTTGAGCACATCTTTAGCACTGAGGTTGATAAGGAATAGTTCTTCTACTCACACCATGTTATTTTTACAAATCAAAACCACTTGAAACCACATTGTATCATAATCACCACCTCTGTTTCACATAATCACTATCTTTATATACAGGAGACTTCCAAGGAGGATATGAAGGAATGTGAAGGCAAATCGCAGTGATATCAGCAGATACACTTCTAAAAGTGTTCCTTTAAACTCTCACTTGAGCAAAAGTACAAATGTATTTCCCTTTAAATGTACTTGCATTCAAAGTAGTATAATTTATTATGGCTATATTGTTCCTATTATCATTTTTGTCACAAGTCTCTTTGCTTAATCACCTCAGTGTATGAGACGTTATGTTCCTCTCTGAACAATTTAATAATACAATGATATTAATGATTCAAATACTAATTGATTTCTATTACAATGATCATGAGCCCAAAACCTTCTTTTCAACTACTTAAAAACAATTGTGTAAACAAGACCACGTGTGTTGTGGCGGGTTCGAGTCTGGAGTTTCTTCCATCATTTATTCCTTTTTAAATGTGCTGCTTGCTGTTGAACTGACGCTGAACTGTAGTAAGTAGATACACCAATCGGCAACAAAATGAGATAAGTAACAAGTTAGATTTTTGACTTCGAAATGTAGTGCAGTTAAAGTAAAAGTCTTCCCAAATTGAAATACTTCAGTAAAGTACAGTCATGAATTACATTTACTTCATTACTGTTCACCACTGGATTCAGGATCACGTCATTTATAAAAAAAAAACTATTATGCAAATCTTAAATAGAAGGATAGTAGATAAAATAGACAAGCACACATACACACACTTATCTAAATCAACTTCACATGAAATAAAGGCTGAGACAGAGGCAGGTGCAGGTTGGGGTGCCTTAATGATAATACCAATGTGGTATCTAAATGTGTAGAATCAATAAGCAGGTAGTGGGTAGAATGAGGTAATGATCAGACATAGAAAATCCAATAGAAAACCAATAGAATCAGGGCTTGACAGAGGAAATGACAGAGGCACAGGGAACACTGGACCTTTACTCCGTGAGTTTGTGAATAAACAAAGTCGTTCTTATAAAAGGGTGAAAATTGAGTGTGTAATTGTGTGTGCAATTGAGCACAGGTGCGATCAATCAGGTGCTCGGCGGCTAAGAGCACTCTAGTGCAGCTTTGGTGGCCATATTTAAAAGCTGCAATGATTCTGAGTCATAAGAAAAACAAGCAGCAAATAACTTTTTACAAGCAAAATGGCTGAAGGATTATGTGTTTAATTATATTACACCACAGCAGTGTTGATTCTCATTGATCAGAAAGCGTGGATTAATTCTCAGCTGAAGAAACCCTGACAATCTACACTAAGGGTTCAGTTTTAATTGTTTCTGTAGTAACTTCCATTCTACAGGACACATTGTTTCTGAGACCCTGGGAGATGTTTCTGGGAAGATGTTCCCCTGGATTTAGAGATTTGTCAAACCAACTACCTGCATGTCTTCATTTACCACATTTACAAACCGCCTTCCTCTTTTCCTCCTTCCTGGTGGCTCCGTCCTCGGCATTCTCCTACCGATACACCCCATGTCCCTCCTCTGCACATGTCCAAACCAACTCAATCTCGCCTCCCTCACCTTGTCTAATAAACTGGTATTTAATCCTGTAAATCCTCCTCACTCCCAACGAAAACCTCAACATCTTCAGCTCTGCTACCTCCAGCTCCACCTCCTGTCTTTTACTCAATGCCATGGTCTCTAAACCATACAACATCGCAGGTTTACCACAGTTGTATACATTTTCCCTTTCATTCTAGGGCAAAAGCCAAGGAAAAGGCATATGAGGAGCTGTATGAGAAGTTGGACACTAAGGAAGGAGAAAAGGATTTGTACCGATTGGCCAGGCAGAGGGACCAAGCTGGGAAGGATGTGCTGCAAGTTAAAGCAATTAAGGATGGAGATGGAAATGTGTTGACTAGTGAGGAGAGTGTGTTGTAAATATGGAGGGAGTATTTTGAGCAGCTGATGAATGATGAAAATGAGAGCGAGAAAGAAGGATGGATGGTGTGGAGATGAAGAAGCAGGAAGTGGATAGAATTAGTAAGGAGGAAGTGAGAGCAGCGATTAAGAGGGTGAAGAGTGAAAAGTTGGTTAGACCTGATGTCAGAAGCGTGGAGATGTTTAGGAGAGATGGCAGTGGAGGTTTTAACCAGATTGTTCAACAGGATTTTGGAAGGTGAGAGGATGCCTGAGGAATGGAGAAGGAGTGTGCTGGTACCGATCTTTAAGAATAAGGAAGATGTGCAGACCTGCAGTAACTACAGGGGAATAAAGTTGATCAGGCACACCATAAAGTTATGGTAAAGAATAGTGCAAGCCAGGCTGAGAGAAGAGGTGACCATCTGTGTGCAACACTATGGTTTCATGCTGAGGAAGAGCACCACAGATGCATTATTTGTTTTGGGAATGTTGATGGAGAAGTATAGAGAAGGTCAGAAGGAGTTGCATTGTGTATTTGTGGATTTGGAGAGAGGAGTTGTGGTATAGTATGAGGATGTCAGTTGTGTCATAGAAGTATGTAAGGGTGGTGCAGGACATGTATGAGGACAGTGTGACGGCAGTGAAGTGTGCAGTAGGAACGACAGACTGGTTCAAGGTGGAGGTTAGACTGCATCAAGGATCGGCTCTGAGCCCTTTACTGTTGAGAATGATATTGTGATCTTTGGTGAGAGTAGGGAGCAGGTTGAGAAGAGCCTGGAGAGGTGGAGATATGCGCTGGAGAGAAGGGGTATAAAGTCTGTAGGAGTAAGACAGAGTACATGTGTGTGAATGAGAGAGAGGGCAGTGGAGGGTGCGGTTGCAGGGAGAAGAGGTGGGGAAGGTGGAGGAGTTCAGGTACCTGGGGTCAAAAGTGCAAAGTAATGGAGAGTGTGTTCGAAAAGTGGTGTACTGATGATTTATGTAATTTAAAACACCATAATTATTTTAAAATATTTTTAAGAATATTTTGTCTTCATGCATGTTGAGTTTTAAACATTAATTTGCCCAGAACATTCATATTTGTTCATGTCCATGTTAATTACAGTATTTAAAATTTTGAAGGTATTAATTTAAGGTACATTTAGAACAGATACAAATAAGAGATTAAATATGTGAATCAATTCACAGCCCTAAAATATATATGTATGTAATATAAATTACAAAAATATATAGTAACGTACCTTGTACAGCTCACTTCACTTATTATACTGTAGCAGAAGAAACATCTCTCTTTCATAAGCAGTGCTGGGCTCAGCCATCCGTCTCTGATCCAGCAGATATGAACTCCTCTGAGACTGCAGTTGCTGTTCTGCAGGTGGATGTGTCGCAGAGCTCTGGCTCATGCCTGTAAAGTATTTCTAGAAGAAGACTACCAAGAGATGTTAAATATTCAACGATTACTATAAAGGCCCCTGATCAAAGGATTTGCCAGACTCTGAAAAATGGTAAAACAAATAAAAACAAGTAAAAGAGGCAGGGATTCCACTGTAGGCTGAATACTTATGCTCCTCAGCTTTAAAGCTGATAAAACGAGGCTCCCAGGAGCTTCTAGTTACTGCAGACACTCAATAGGTGCACCCTGTGCAGCATCACTGGCCAAAGGTTAATTAAAAAGGCATCAAGTGCTGTTTGTGCTGGCTGTTTTTTGGTTTGGTGAAAAGATAGGAGACAATGAACGAGCATCAAAAGGATTGTAATGTGGGTCTCGGGGGTCTCAAGGCGAGTTTAATCGAGGTCAAAGGGCATGCCACGTCCATACCATGCTGTCAGATTTCTCCAAACCTCTCCCTTGTGGAGTGATCGTTCTTTTTACTAGAGGAGGCAGAAAAAATGAATTCATATTATATTATTATATAATCATTTGCAATATGTCATTTTTAAAATGACAATTATTTCAGTTTAGCTTATAATGCCCATTGTTATCATTAATGTCTTGTTTTTTTTATAAACAATAAACTTTTTTCCACATAATTTTGTCTGATTAACATGTGACAGCTAGCTTGCTATCATTAGCAATACCAGTTAGCAACATAATTAGCAACAACAGTTATGGGCTTGTGTATTATTGTTGTGTGAAGCTGTACAAATTGTAAAAAATTGTTTAGAGCAAATTAAAAAGTTTTTCTCAAAATATTAGCAGGTTAGCTAATGTTTGCTAACATACAGTACCACTACAGATTCTGAACATCTTGTATTACTTTGCTTATATTTGTTTCAAACAAGCCAAAAGTCCTCTATATTTCTACCATTAGATATTGCAAGCTTAATGTTATGACATCTGCTAAATAGGGCATAAAAATATTGCATACAATTGTGGTCAGGTTCCAATACCGCAATTAGCCAAAACAAATTAGCAGTTATTGTAAATATTCCTACAATTGACTTTAATATCTCCTCAGAAATCATTTAAAATGAGCTAATATTAACATGCTGCCCGAAGTTTGCACTGAAGATTATGTCAGGATTTCGAAGGGAGTTAGCATTAACAGGCAAGATTATGAACCTTACATACATTTTTTTTAAACAGAATTCATCCAAAAATCCTGTAATGTTATTCAATGTCAACAAGCGAAACAGAAAAACTCCAAAAATCCTAGCAGTTTAGCTTTTTAAAGCTATAGGTATCATACACACTACACATAAAAATGAACATTTATGATTATAGTATAAAAATCCTCTCAGAATCCTGTTAGGTTAGCTTATTTTAGCTAATCTTGCTAAGAATATAAACCCCAGTAACCAGCACTGTACTGTGACAGGGCCTAAATCATATATAAAACATTTACATGTATGGCATTTGGCAGATGCTCTTATGCAGAGTGACTCAACAATTATTCCATTCATACACCTGAGTAGCTATGGGGTTAAGGGCCTTGCCTAGGGGCCCAGGAGTGGCCAGGATTTAAACTTATGACCTTTAGAGCTACGCGAAGGTACCACCTCAGAATTCATGTGTGTGATTCCGGTGTAAGTATAAGCTTAGCTGCTGTATTAAAACACTATTCTTATTCCCACACATGTACTCTGTCTTACTCCTATCGACTTTCATTCCCCTTCTCTCCAGCACGTACCTCCAGCTCTCCAGGCTCAACCTGCTCCCTACTCTCACCACAACTCACAATATCCCAAAGCCTATACTATATAACCATTAAAATGGTACTGCAAATAAAGCTGTTATTCTATACCCTTGTGCCTTTGGTGAGCATGTATAAATTCTTAAATATAGATTAATACTACAGGAGCTGTTTTTTCCCCCTGTTCTATGGAGTCTCAGTAACACTCCTCCTCTGGAGTCTGATCCTTGCTTCATCGACATTCAGCTCACGGCAGCAGCGTGTCCCGAGCGGAGCGACAGACTGTGTTGTTGATGTGGAAGAGAAACCTGTGGACTGGTTATTAGAGCTCGGCCCGTGTGACTGACAGAGCAAAGTTACATTCTCATTTCCTTGGCCCTTGAAAGGATTGCAATCTTCCTCTCTTTTCGCTGCTGTCCGTCTCCATGTCACTCAGTATACAACAGTTCTGCTGGAGATTTAACCACTCGGCTTTCTCTATTAAACCCCCCCCAACCCCCATCTCTCTTTCAATCTCTCTCTCTCTCTCTCTCTCTCTCTCTCTCTCCACATAAAACCAAGACATCAAACCTTCCTGGCAGCCCTTTGACATGAGAGCTTCAGCAATAAATTTTAACACATAAATTATATCAAATTTGGATGAGGAATGTGACATTTTCACAGGAAGCACACCCAAATCATTTCAGCACAGGGAGTGACATCATCTTGCACAGATTTTTGAGAAATATCACAAAAAAGGCTTCTTCATAAGTTCCATCTAGCACACTTATGCGTTTTGGGGAAACCCATATATTTCTCGTGTTTTCTCATTACAAGGAGTTCCAAACACCCATCCACCCATTAACTTCCCTAAGAATCCTCATTCATTCCACAATGATGTGTTAGGTGTCCAAGCCTATTGAAGACCTTTGGGGTGAATTTGGGGGAACGCTGACTGCACTTAAGGCCTCCTCACATCCTCACCTACATCAGTACCTGACTTTACAAACACCCTCATGGCTGAATGAGCACAAATCTCTATAAAATCAAGTAAAACGTCTTTCCAGAAGAGTGGACATTATGATAAGAGCAAATGAGGACCAAATGTGGATGGAATGGGATTTTAAAAAGAGGCACATATCAATCTTATGGTCTCCATATATTCTTCTTCATCTTCTTAAAAGTAATAAATTGTAATAAACTAGTAAATATTTTATTATTATTATTATTATTATTATGCAGAAGGAATAGGGCATATTCATTACATCAGTAGATATAACTCTACTCAGTTTATTAATACTGAATATGGTTTGTACATGTGTACTTGTGCTATCTGCTGGCAATCAAAAGACTCTCAATGTTAGTTCCATCTTTTCATACAGATTTCTCCTGGATTACATATTTTATTTCACCTGGTCAAAATCTATCAAATCAATCTCAATGTTTGCACTATGCCATGTTTCTCCCCCTGGACACAACAAGCCTGATCCTGAGTGACAAGCCTTTCACTGATTCTGTTGTGGGATCAAGATCTATTTACAGGAACTTCGTCTTCAAATGGATGAAGCCTGAGGCCTGATCCTGGTTAGCAGCATTATATGCTGATCAAGTAGTAGCTGTACTTTTGTAGTGTCGAAATTTTAATAAAACCATGCTGAAATAAAAAATTTAAAAAAGATTAGCTAGATAGAACAACTGGACAGGGTTGATTATTTAAATATTTTATCATTTATTCATTTTGAAATTTGTGATTATTTTCAGACCTACTGAATTCTTACCAATCCGAGTTAAACATGCTCCCGAGGTACAGGTGGCCAGTGTTCCTGTCCCTTTCTTCTCTTCAGATTTTCCAGATTCATCCTGACACTCTACTTAAAACTAAATTTTCCGGTGTTCATGTAACGCTACCTCTAATACTCATTAAATTGCTCCGGCAGCACTTTAGAATGTTCTTGTTTAGTAGTTTCCATGGAGTTGTAGTTATTTCTTTCGCTAACTACAAATGAGACCAACATGCAACAGCCAATTAGCTTTCTGTTATTAGCATGAATCTCTTTCAGATTGTACCACAGACGTAAAATGTTATTTTATTTTTCAGCTATGTGAAGTGCAAGTTTAGTGATACTCGGCTTTAAAAAAATAAATATTTGGGGCTTGGTTAAGGCCAGTTGCTAACGACGTATTTGTGTGTGTGTTTTTTTAATTGTGTGTATCATGATCTAGGTCTTAAATTTCATTTAAATGGTTTTTAAAAAAGTCTTAAATTTGATTGTGAAACCTGCAGAAACCCTGATATCTCCGTAAAGCTGCTTTAAAAGCTCTATACAAATAAAAATGAATTCAAATTGAATTGAAATTGCTAATATGCTGACACAATCTCTGATCATGCTGGTGTACATGGGTTAGAGTAAAAGATCTTTAGTGGTTTTAGTGGTAGCAATAAGCTAGAAATAAGCTTTTTTTGTTTCTGGATTTTTCAAACGCACAATCTGCAGGAGTGAAAAAATGGGATTATTGACTCCCAACTCTGTTTTGAAGCTCATGTAGACAATAATATATCAATAGCAATCTCAGAAAAAAAAATACTGGTACATGATGCATGATAGATCAAGGTTGAAGTTTTGTAATGTCTTGCTGTCTGGGTGTTCTTGTAGCTCCAGTTAGTCCAAGATAAAAGAAGAAACACACTTAGTTTAGCTACAGATGCTACTCTTGAGAAATCAGTGATCCTGAGCCCTGCTCTGTGGAGGTGTCTGATCCATTATGATTCCCTGATGGAGTTCCTATCAATTGGAAGCCACTTGCTGCTGCTGAAGATGGCCTCCAATATGGACAGCCTAAAGATACATGAGATTACTGTGGATTGAACCCTTTAAGGCAGTACGATTGCTCTGAATTGCAGTTCATAAGAACAGATTTGATATGATGTGCTAAATCTACAATTTTCCCATCAGTTCAATCACATCTGGAGTGGTGAAGAGCTGAAACCTTTAACAAAGTGGACTTCATAATAAAATAACAGAGAATTCTCTGGTTTCAATATTTATTTTCTATCCAAAAAAGGAAGGAACAGGAAATTGAGAAAATAATTAATAAATGAATTAGAGTAGAAGGTAGGAAGTAAGCAGAGATGTCAAACGTACACACATCCTTCACTTAGTAGAAGCGCAGATTCAGAACACTGGTACAAGTTCTGACTACACTTTTTTACTCAAGTTAAAGTAAAGAAGTTTGGGCTCTGACATGTACTTCAGTAAAAGGTAGACCTGTTTTAAAGTCACGCTGGTAACTGAACCACATCATAATTATATATTGATGTAAAAAAAAGTAATGGAGAGTGTGTTAGAGAAGTGAAGAAAAGAGTGCAGGCAGGGTGGAGTGGGTGGAGAAGAGTGATAGCAGGAGTGATTTGTGATAGAAGAGTATCTGTGAGAGTGAAAGGGAAAGTTTATAGGACTGTGGTGAGACCTGAGTTGTTGTATGGTTTAGAGACAGTGGCTTGGGACAGTGGATTGAGATGGTTTGGACATGTGCAGAGGAGGGACATATTGGTAGGAGAATGCTGAGGATGGAGCCACAAGGGAGGAGGAAAAGAGGAAGACCAAGGAGGAGGTTTATGGATGTGATGAAGGAAGACATGCAGGGAGTTGGGTTGAAAGAGGCAGATGTAGAGGACAGGGCGGTATGGAGACTAATGATCTGCTGTGGCGCCCCCTAATGGGAGCAGCCAAAAGAAGAATATGTAAAACTTTTTTTTTTTACTTTGTGACCTAATGAATGTATCCAGGATAAACATCCACATATACAGTAGAACACAGAAAACTGTGCACAATGAAAAGAAAGAATAATGATCATGTGAATAGAATAAAACTAAGGTCTGGTTTAAAAATGTAAGAAGTAGAAAGTCCAAATATTTGTGTCAAAAATGTAATGAGGGAAAGTAAAACCTTGAAAAAATCTATATAAGTTCAGTAATGAGGTATTTCTACTTTGTTAAAGTAAGGGATTACTAAAGGCAGTAAGGAAGGAAGAAAGAGAAAGTGGACATAAAAACAGTCAAGACTGTGAATACACTTGGCTAAATGAAACCTGCTTTTTTGAAAGTCTCTCATTTTATTTTAAGTTTATATTTCATACACGGACATTAAATAGAACCCTTTATCTAAACGTGTTGCTTTTGTTCGATTGCTGCCATTGGACCTTTTTAACTGTGTTCATTATTTAATACAAAGGGCCGGTAGGAGGCAAAATCTTAATTGTCCTAAATTACAGCTCTTTGCTAATTTTCTTGCAGTGACACACAGTGTCACCTTCCCATGTTCCTCTTTCAGCCTCCACACAAAAGGCTACATGGTTAGTTCATTTTATCACATTGCAATTTAGTAGAAATCGGCTCATGTAAGTGTGAAAAGTGGCTCACACAATGGGGATGATGGAGGCAGTAATATTTTTGGAATTAAACAGGAAATATCCCCACATTACCCCTGTCCAGGGCTGGTTCGAAACATTAAAAAAATAAATTAACAAAATTAATATTTTAAATATTATATTTATTTATACGACAGTCTCGATCCTTCTACATTTCAGAATAAATAAAAAACACTTGAAACTAATTTATTCTTTAACCTTTTTATTTATACAAAACCTGTTATCAGTACTTTTATATATTACATTAAATGTGTATATTAATTTAACTTTAACTTAGGTCAATAGTAAAATAAATATAAAAAAAGAAACCAAAAAGAAAAAGGTATAAAAGCTTATCTGAAACAGTTATATCTGATTCCTCGGCTCATGTCATTACCTAGGCTACACTATAAAATAATAATCTGCTTTGTGATGTTTTTTTCATTACGTTAAAATTACTTTAGTGGGTTTAAAATGATAATTTTATTATACATAACTCACATAGACACACTGACTAAATCACCCAGGACTTTTATTAATTTGTTCTGTAAAACAGTAACACACTGGCCACTATTTGGAATAATAAACATTTTTGCAGACCCTGTACAGTAAAATGGGGTAAAATGTCATTTGGCATCCGCGATTGCTGTTTTTATATACAAGCTTTTACTTTTTCTTTAGTATTTTTAAAGTCGACACGATGCTCACCATGTTTTGGCAGAATAAGGCTTGTTTACTTTTATAATCAAAAATACATGAAGACGGCTCACATAGCTGCATCACAAGCTGCGGTTTTATTGAGTACCTGTGTAGCTTCTCGCTTAAAAACCTCCAAGGGATGCATTCGTTTTGCCGTCACCAAAATGCATTCAGATGGTGGGAACTTGCATTAAAAGGTGATATTTACCGGTTCCACTTCAGATGAGTGACAATTATTTATATCCAGTGGATACACAGCCGTGTCTTATGGTGCCTGTCTTGACTGGTGAACTAGTGTGTGGATTTGTAAGGGTTATGGAGGCCCCATCCTCTACAACTGCTCCACTCATCCCTCCATCCTCTACCACTGCTCCACTCATCCTTCTACCCTCTAACACTACTCCACTTATCCCTCTACAATCTACAACTGCTCCACTCATCCCTCCATTCTAACACTAAACCACAATCCCTTCATCCTCTACAACTGCATCACATGTCCTCAATGATCTAACACTGCACCACGCTTGCTTTATCCTCTGTATCAAGACATCTTTTAAATGTCATACATGTAAATAGATCTAGAATGCATTTGAATGCTATTAAACGTGAAACAAAGTTAAGAAATTTTCTGCACATGTCCAAACCATCTCAATCACATCTCCATCACTTTGTCTCCAAAACGTCCTACATGCGCTGTCCCTCTAATAAACTAGTTTCTCATCCTGTCCATCCCCGTCACTACCAATGAAAACCTCAACATCTTCAGCTTGCTACCTCCAGCTCCACCTCCTGTCTTTTACTCAATGCCACTGTCTCTAAACCATACAACATCTCAGGTCTCACCACAGTCCTATAAACTTTTCCTTTCACTCTCACAGATACTCTTCTATCACCAATCACTCCTGCTATCACTCTTCTCCACCCACTCCACCCTGCCTGCACTCTTTTCTTCACTTCTCTAACACACTCTCCATTACTTTGCAGTGTTGACCCCAGGTACCTGAACTCCTCCACCTTCTCCACCTCTTCTCCCTGCAACCGCACCCTCCACTGCCCTCCCTCTCATTCACACACATGTACTCTGTTTTACTCCTACTGACTTTCATTCCCCTTCTTTCCAGCGTGTACCTCCACCTCTCCAGGATCTTCGCCACCTGATCCTTACTCTCACCACAAATCACAATATCATCCGCAAACATCATAGTCCACAGGAAGACTCCTGTCTTACCTCGTCCTTCAACCTGTCCATCACCACTGCAAACAGGAAAGGGCTCAGAGCCGATCCTTGATGCAATCCAACCTCCACCTTGAACCAGTCTTTTGTTCCTACTGCACACTTCACTGCTGTCAAACTGTCCTCATACATGTCCTGCACCACCCTTACATAGTCAAGTCAAATCAAGTTTATTTCTATTGCACTTTTTACAACAGACATTGTCTCAAAGCAGCTTTACAGAAAACAACAGTTAAGGTAAATGATGTGCATTTATCCCAGATGAGCAGCCATGCCGACTGTGGCAAGTAAAATTCCTTAGATATTATGAGGAAGAAACTATCAGAGGAACCAGACTCAAAAGGGGAACCCATCCTCATTTGGGTGACATCAAGAGTGTGAGTATAGTCTTTAAACAATACAGAACACTGGAGAGTGAGAACTAACATGAGCACTGGAGTGTGTGATTATAAGTAATGTTCTTTCTACAGTCTTATACAGTCATTGTGGTTATAAAACTAGGAGCTACTGAGCAACTCATAAAATAGCTCAACGTTTGTGATCATCACAGATCCAACACCAGCTTCTCCATTCCAGAGCCTTTAAACACTCCAGGAGGTCCACTGTCAAAACTCCACACATGAAGTGGGATCCAATTGCCACTGGTACGTCTCTAGATGGTACGGGATGTTTGCTGGGTTGGCATCTACTTTTTTAAAGGTCCATAATCTTCATGAGGTGGGACATGACTGGGGCTGGAGCAACCTCAGGATGCCTCGGGATATACATACTTCTCTGCAGGTCTGCGATATATTTTCACTTTGGAAGCTGTGTTGACTTCCAAAGTCACCTTGACCTTAAAGTAAAAAATAAAGAATAAATAGAGTGTTTTTCCTATGATCTTTATAAAGTGTGGATTTTCTTCAGAACATGTCATTTTAAGAGTAATGCAAATATTTTCGATGTGAATGTCTTCGGTTTAATTAAAGGTTTTGTTTAGGTTTATTAATGTTTAACATAATTTCTCTGAAACAGGGACATGTTTAAAGTCTATTAACCATTCATTTTTTCCCTTTAAATCTATGCTCCTTAAAAAGTTGTTTATCAGCCAAAAGAAAGCTCAGTCAGCTATGACCTGACCTGAAGCCTTTTCTTCAGGTTGTTGCGATATAGAGCAAATAAATGATTTCCACATATAACCTCATTCTTATCTGGGGAGAACATTCTTCAGAACTGATTTCACTGAACTTGAAAACAAGTCAATAAATTGTGGTTAATAATCACAGCAAGAAAAAAAACTCCTAATAAATGCTTCCAGAAACTAACATAGATTACATTAGTCACAACGTAAAGCACAAAAGGTTTGATCTTGGTATAAAATCCCGGAACACTCTGAAGACGTTTATTACTCAGAATGAGAGCACTGGTTTTCCTTGCATTCTTTCTGTACCAGTGTACTGTGGTACAGGGTGTTGATTTTCTCATTGAGCTCCATGAAGTCAAATCTATTTTGAAGGACCAGAAAGCTCTTTTGGAGGAGCTAAAGAACCAAGGACAAGGAAATGGTAAGTAGGAAAAAAAATTAAGCAGATAGAAAGCAGCTTTAAAACTATGACTGAATATTGATTCTGATTAATGGTTGCTCAGTGGTTAAGATGTTGATGTTCCACTAGACTTTGGAGTGTGCTTGTGTAGATTTGTGCTCATTCAGCCACAAGGTCTGGGGTACAGTCACTATTCACATTCATCCCAAAGGTGTTCAATAGGATGGAGCTCTATAGCAGTGGATCTTCCACGGCAACCCATGTATAGCATATCTTCATGGAGCTGGCTTTGTGCACAGGGGAATTATCATGCTGAAACAGTTTTGAACGAAAATAATAATAGCAAAGCACTAGCAGAAATTTGTGTCCTATTAAACCGTTCCTATTAAACCCACACTTAAGTTCAAAACAGTAGCATTGCAATTCCAAATAGCACACGAGCTACACGAATAAAGAAAACAGATTGACAGCATGACGTTATTAAATTGTATTTATAATGCACATCTAACAGTGTTATGAGCTATATATCTGAAAATGCATGCTCATAAGAATCTAAATGTTCATGAATTTTCTGCATATATTTTAACCAAGGTGACCAGGTCCTTCTTATGTAATGCAGTTATTCATTAACTAGAGCTGAATCTGAGTGGACAGTGTTTTTTTTTTTAGGATGTTTCTGTCTGCTTGCTATCTTACAGGATGCTCATGCATTGCTGAAATTCGGTATCAGCTTAATGAGTTGAAATCCACAGTGGCAGAACAGAAGGTGAAGCTGGAGGCTCTTCAGAAACAGCTAGCAGGTAAAAGCAGAGACAGATTAACCAGTGGTGGACGAAGTACACAAACGATGTACTTGAGTTAAAGTAGAGATACAGTAGGTAACATATGACTCCAGTAAAAGTGTCCCTTCAAACTTTCTTTTGAGTAGAAGTATTTGCCCTCAAATGTGCTTAAGCAGTCAAAGTACTATGATTTATTATGTCTGTAAATGTTTTTATCATTATTTCTATCACAAGACTCTTTGCTTAAAGACTCGAATGTTCCTCCCAGCACACTGATCTATTAATACAAACTGGTACCACCTTCTCTCAGAATGAGAGGTAAGTACACTTCAAGGGTCTTCTCTGTTCTGGCACCAAAGTGGTGGAATGAACTTCCCCTAGATGTCCGTACAGCGGAGTCCCTGACTATCTTCAAGTGACGACTGAAGACCTACCTCTTCCTGAAACAAATAAATTAAATTAGCACTTTCCAAGTTTGTAGAATTCTAGGGTTATATTTATATTAAGTTTTTAATCTGGTACACCAGTGTAGATTTATTCATTACTAGAGACTCAAAGCACTTTTATACATCGCTCTGGACAAGTGTGTCAATTGATTTCTATTCAAATAATCATGAGCCCAAAACCTTTTCAACAACATCAAAATATATTGCACAAATAAAGGAACAAGTGTTGAGATGAGTTCGAGTCAGGAGTTTCTTCATCATTTATTCCTCTCTAAATGTTCTGCTTGCTGACAGTTTAGTATGTGATTTTTAACCATCCCACTTCCCATTCAGTCCCTATTTGCTGTTATAAAAACCTCCGCTCTTCTGAGAAAGATGTTCCACTTCAAGTTGGAGTGTGCTTGTAGATATTTGTGCTCATTCAGCCACAAGGGTGTTAGTAAAGTCAGGTGGTGATGTAAGTGATTTGAGGAAGCCTGGGGGTGCAATCAGCATTCACATTCATCCCAAAGGTTACAGTGAGTAGTGTTCAGTAGGGTTGAGGTCAGAGCTCTATAGCAGGCCAAACAAGATCTTCCACTCCAAACCATGCAAACTATATAATTAATGAGCTGGCTTTGTGCCCAGGGACTATATCATGCTGGAACAGGTTTAAATCTTAGAGTTCGAGTGAAGATTTAATGCAACCACATCCGAAGAATTCTGATGCAATTGTGTGGCTCCAACTTTGTGGAAACATATTGGGGAAGATAGTTTTGTTCATATAATGTAGGTAGATATATGGATGGATGGATTGTTGGATTGGTGATAGATGGATAAATGGATTGATAAATAGATGGATGGATGGATTGGAGGATAGATGAACGAATAGATTTTTCATTCCAGAGTGAAATTCAAAGTTAGCATACAAAGTTACAATTATAGGAGGTACAAGCACCTTCCTGTGCAACTCGTTTCTACAGATAAGCTGAATGAATCTTCAGCTAAATGTTCCATCAGTAGGTCATGAAGGTGATACTGTTTATTGTCCAGAGTGGCTATGAGTTAATTACGTGTCCTCGATTCCACCAGAACTTCAAAATGATCCAGTAAGCATTGCAAGAATAAGGTCTTCTTAATCAGATTATAAGATTTTCTGCAACTTGCCTTTGGTTACCACAGCCTGGTGAAAGACCTCTAAGCTCTTACTGCAAACATTAAAGATCTGGGCTTCCTCTGCAAGTAAAGTTTGCTCATCCCTTTTCTGTACACAACCTCTGTGTTGATAATCTAATCCATCTTTTTGTCGAGACGAATATATTGTATAACTTTGAAATAAGATCCTGCTGCATAAATCACAATTTGCTAATATTTTTGTCTGATTTGCTTTATTTGTTTTACAGATAAACCTACGGTTGCCTTCTCAGCTTCACTTATAGGCCACGGCGGTCAGACCCTGGGAGGATATTCAACCGAGGAAATCCTGAAGTTCCAGAAAGTTTTCACGAACGTCGGAGGTGCCTACAGTAGCACTACTGGTACTGTATGCTTAAGATCATTCAATCAGTTACAACAAATTAGCCATAGCAACTATATCCCATTTATTGTCTCTGACACAAACATTTGGCAGCTTGGTGGTGCTAGGATTTAAACTAACACCTTAACCACTGAGCTACCACAAAGGTTTGTGGCCATGCAACTGTAAGATTGGTATGTGCTTTCTGAACATCCCATTCCAACTTTATTGCCCATTTACACTTATGATAAAAGATTTTTCATGCGATTTTTCTAGAGATTTGTTCTGCTACAAGCGTGTTAGTAAATTTAGGTACTGATGTAGGTGAGGTAAGGAGGCCTGGGGTGCAGTCAGCATTCACATTTATCCCACAGGTGAATCAGGTTGGGGTCAAAGCAAGACCACTCACGATCTTCCACTTCAACCCATGAAAACTTTATTTTCACTGATCTGGATTTGTGCATAGGAGCATTGTCATGCGGGGACAGGTTTGGGTCTTTTAGTTCAAGTGAAGAGAAAATCTCATGCTATTGCATCCAAAGGCGTCCAATACAATTGTGCACCTCCAATTTTGTGACAACAGCTTGCGGAGGAACCAATTATGGCTTGAAAAATCAGGTGTTGCAATACTTCTGTCCATATAGTGTAAGTTTGTAGCTTAAGCTGTCTATTAACAGCAAATCTAAATACATTTATAAGCTGTGTCTGATTTTTATTTGATAATAAGTACTAATAAGTACATGCAGTATGGCTGGAAAAGTCAGGTGTCCCAATACTACAAATTTGTCTCTTCTTTCGGCTTCTCCCATTAGGGGTCGCCACAGCGGATCATCCATCTCCATACCCCCTGTCCTCTACATCTGCCTCTTTTACCCCAACCACCTGCATGTCTTGGTTGCCTTGGCCTTCCTCTTTTCCTCCTTCCTGGTGGCTCCATCCTCAGCATTCTCCTACCGATATACCCCATGTCCCTCCTCTGCACATAATATTTATATTATAGAGGTTATTAAAACATATAATAGGGACTAATTGTGGAATTAAATGATCATAGCACACATACTAATCTTATAGTCTGGTTGTAACAAACTTTTGTTCAAATACTGTATATACGCACATTATCAATATACTACCAGTGTCTGATTTCTAATTTAAAGATACTTTCTTTACGCAGGAAAGTTTACCACTCCTGTGAAAGGCGTGTACTATTTTAGCTTCACGGCTTTCGCAAACGGAAAATCAAGCATGGGCGTGCACCTGCGCAAAAATGGCGAGCAAATAGTGGCTATCTACGATTACAACAGTAACCACAAAGATGTGAACGGTGCAAACAGGTCAGTGCTCATGCTGGAAAAGGGAGATGAAGTGTACATCGGGCTCTGGAGCAGTCTGTACATTTTTGACAGCTACAACAGCGTCAGCACCTTCTCTGGGTTCCTGATTTTCCCATCGGAATAAAAATCGTTCCATTGTATTAACATTAACACAAATGCAAATATATTAGAAAGCGATCGGAATGCGATATAAAAATATCTAAAATGCTTATAAAATGTAAATAAGTTGCCTGATTTGAATTTGAGATTGAACAATTGTTGAGCCTTAACTAAAAAGTATTTAATTACTGTATTTTTTTTTATTTAATTCAATTTAATTTTGGTTTATTTAGACCAATTTCTTTATTAGAACATAATATCTTTATTATGTGATTTTTATTAATCCTTTGATTCCCTTCTAATGTTTTTGTTTCTTTGTTAAGCACTTATAATGTGATTTTAATGATGCTTTGAAATTTCTATAAAATAAAATAATACAAAATGCTGAAATACATTTTTTTAATATATCATACATATAACATAACATCATAAAATTTATTATACCGATTTTTTTTTTTCCTTCAACCCCATGGTTTTGTGTTCAACCCCAAATTCAATGACTGTCTATACAAAGATTCACATATTTACTAGGTAATTTTCTCCAGGATCTCCAGAGTGTGTAGATTGTGCTCTGTGATAACACTGATATAGTTTATAAGTAAATACACTATATTGCCAACCTCACTTTTACAGCCGTATGTGGTTCTTTTCTAAAGTTGGAGGCACACGGTTTTATAGGGCGTCGTTGGGTGCAGAAGCATGAAATTTTTCATTCGTTTAAACTAGGGGACGCAAACCTGTTCCAGCATGACAATGCTCCTGTGAACACATCCAGCTCCATGAAGACATGCTTTACAAGGGGTGGAATTGTAACACACTTGTTGCTGAATGAATATGACACAAATCTTCACAGAATTTAGAGGAACATCTTCCCAGAAGAGTGGAGTTTATTATATGAGTAAACAGGGACTAAATGTGGAATGCCATGTTCAAAAAGCAATGTTATGGTCAGGTGTCCACAAAACTTGCATATAAAGTAGATTTCTGCACCATAAAGGAACTGTATAGACTGACTAATTGTTATATTAGCTAATGTGTAATAATAAAAAAGGAGTAATTATTCGCTAGGGGTCCGATTCACAGAAATGATTTTAAAATACTGATACTATTATTATTATTATTATTATTAACTCTGACATGACTTTACAGAGGCTTTAGCAGAAATGTAATCAGGTTTACAAACCATCTGATTCGCCAAAAGTGGATCTTGTGTACTCATGGACTTCGTCGTTTATTTGCTTTGGTAAATGAGTTTGTGTGTACATTTCCCCCCAGGCACAAATCTGTTCCTCTTCTGGGTTCAAAATCATCCTCATCAGTTTAGCGCCGCTAATCTCCCCAGGTTGAGGATGTAATTAAGCAGTGGCGTGCAGATGGAAGGCGACGAGAGAGAAACTGGAGAACTCGCGTTTCCTCTGCACATGTGCGCACAGCAAGACATCATCTCTACTCCCTTTGACATCTTTCAAGCCAAAAACTAAAGAACCCTAATAACGGTTACATAATGTGACAATTAGATGTGAATATTTGTACTCTGGGAAAAAACGAAAAGATATATATTGTTTTACTCAAACTATTATCCCCAATGTTACTAACACTGCACTCCTTATTTCCCCCATGTTCACAGGGTCAGGGAATTTATATTCTCTCTTCTTAACCTGCTCCTTACTCTCACCACAAAGCAAAATATTATTCGCAAACATCATAGTCTACAGAGACTCCTGTCTGACCTCGTACATCAAGCTGTCCATCACCACTGCAAACAGGAAAGGTATCAGAGCCGAGCCTTGATGCAGTTTCATCTCTACCTTGAACCAGTCTGTCGTTCCTACTGCACACTTCACTGCTGTCCTCATACATGTCCTGCACCACCCTTACATACTTCTCTGACACACCTGACTTCCTGACTTCCTCATACAATACCACAACTCCTCTCTCCACCCTGTCGTACGCTTTCTCTAAATCCACAAACACACAATGCAAATCCTTCTGACCTTCTCTATACTTCTCCATCAACATTCTCAAAGCAAATAATGCATCTGTGGTGCTCTTCCTCAGCATGAAACCATACTGCTGCTCACAGATGGTCACCTCCTCTCTCAGACTGACTACCACTACTCTTTCCCATAACTTCATGGTTTGACTGATCAACTTAATTCCCCTGTAGTTACTGCAGGTCTGCACATCTCCCTTATTCTTAAAGATTGGTACCAGCACACTCCTTCTCCATTCCCCAGGCATCTTCTCACCTTTCAGAATCTGTTAAAAACTTCACTGCCATCTCTCCTAAACATCTCCACGCTTCTACCGGGATATGTCATCTGGTCCAACCGACTTTTCACTCTTCATCCACATAATTGCTGCTCTCACTTCCTCCCTACTAATCCTATCCACTTCCTGCTTCACCAACTCCACATCATCCAACCTTCTCTCTCTGTCATTTTACTTGATCATCCGCTGTTTAAAATTCTCCCTTCATCTTCTCAACACACTCTCCTCACTACTCACCAGATTTCCATCTCCATCCTTTATTACTCTAGCATGCAGCACATCCTTTCCAGCTCGGTCCCTCTGTCTGGCCAATCGGTACAAATCCTTTTTCCTTTGTAAGTGTACAAGTTCTCATCCAGCTCATCATATGCCTTTTCGTTGCATTTGCCACACACCTCTTTACCTGCTGCCACATCTCCTTGTACTCCTGCCTACTTTTCTCATCTCTCTGTTGATCCCAATTCTGTTTCTCCGACCTCTTTCTTATTATGCTTTCCTGCACTTTTTCACTCCACCACCACGTCTCTTTGTCTTCTTTTCTATTTCCAGATGACACACCAAGTACCTTTCTAGCTGTCTCCCTTATCACTCCCGCAGTAGTTGCCCAATCATCCAGCACCTCCTCACCACCACCGAGCCCCTGTCTGACCTCTTCCCTGAATCTCGCACTACAGTCTTCCTCCTTCATTTTCCATCATTTTATCTTCTTCTTTCAATCCTCACTCTTATTCTTCACCTCCAAAACCATCCTACACACCACCATCCGATGCTGTCTAGCTACACTGTTCCCTGCCAACACCTTACAGTCCCCAATCTCCTTCAGGTTGCATCTCCTACATAGAGCATAGTCCACCTGTGTGCACCTTCCTCCACTCTTATACGTCACTCTATGATCCTCCTTCTTCTCAAAATAATTACTTACCTCGCGCGATGGGACGAACCCAGGCCTTGACTGATCCGGTATGAAATTCTGATTCCTGATCTGCATTTTTGATTTGGCACGTTTTACTCTGCATGCCCTTCCTAGTGCAACCCTCCCCATTCATTCAGGCTTGGGAACTTGAGTGCACTGGCTTGTGCAACCCTAATGGCTGGGTTTATTGTGACACATGAGTATTCCAGCCATATGTGGTTCATCTCCATTCTGTTACCAAGAGGTTATAGCAGATAAACTCTCCCTTCACTTGAAGTAAGAGACTCAAACCCTGTTCCAGCATAATAGTTGCACTGTGCACATCCAGCTCCATGAATAGTTTGGAGTGAAAGCTCTTCTACTATAGAGCTCCAAATCCTATTAAACACTTCTGGGATGTATCGGAACGCTGACTGCACCTCAGGCCTCCTCATCTCACCTACATCAGTACCTGACATTAGTAACACCCTTGTAGCTGAATGAACAAAAAATCTCCATAAAATCTATTGGAACACCTTGATAAAAAGATTGGAGGTTATTATAACAGCAAATAGAGACTAAAGGTGGAATGGGATGTGCTCAAAAACACATATATACACAGTTATGGGGAAGTGTCCAAAACGATTGATAATGTAACACTTTAGGTTTTTGATGCAGTGAGATTTATATTCAACCCTCTAATTACAGTCTAATCGTGACCTATTAGTTTTAGTTTCTTTAGATCCAGTTTAATACAATTCACTTCTAGAACACCAGCATTGCTGACTTTCATCATCAAAGCCTCTTCTCTGGCTTACAGCAAATGAATTCGGTTCGCATTTTACACCAAAGGAAATGTGTAATACCCCTTCAGTGCCGTCTTACGGGGAAAATAACATTAAAAATATTTTTTCTATTCATACGTTTAGAGAGAGTTAAAAGGGGATTTAAATGAGAACTATCATAAACACATAAGAGCTATAACAGAAGGTAGAGGAAGAAAAATATTTTTTATTTTATTATTAATTAGAGCAATTTAGTAGATCAGCCGAGGTCCTCAAACTTGAACTAAAATTCATTAGAATTCTGAGAACTGCAATAGATTTGATTTTTTAATAAATAAACCAAAGGAGTAACTATATATATATGATTTAGTTGTGGATTTAACCCATATGTTTTGCTTTGGCTAATGCTTCCTTTTTTGGTGTTTTAGGTGTGACTAAGGCCCTGTAAAAAAATGGATACATAGTCGAGAACTGGCTTGTCAGTGGAGGGTTAGGCTGGAGAACTCTTGTTAGGAAAAAAAGCATAGGCGTGTGTTCTTTACCAATTATTTCCTCTAGGTACAACCTCCATTAACAAACCCAGTGCTTATCCACATCCATATCCCCGCTGCCACAAAGACTTATTACCCATTACACCCCATCCCCATTCTTGTATGGTAAGATGCAGACCTCACATCTTACCATGCACTTATGACCAAATTATCTTCGGATGTGACTTCAGCAAATACTGCCTTCAACAAGGAAAATATCAAGGCCTCTGCAAAATCCACATAAGCTTCACAACATCTTCTCTTCACTACTCAACCCCCCTGCTCCACCTGCTCATCCTCCCTAAATGCTGATGACTTTGCCTCCTTCTATGATAAGAATTTTAAAGACATCTGCCAGACCTTCACTTTCTCCCCAACAATGACTACACAACACAGCCAGGAATTTCACACCCCTTTTTCAACCATGACAGAAGATGAGATACTGCAAGTCATTCAATCTTGTAATCCCACCACCTGCCCTTTGGATCCAATCCCTTCAACTACACTTTAGACCATCTCACAAGATCTCCTGCCTTTCATTTCCACAATCATCAACGGGTCCTTGACATTTGGCAATGTGCCAACTACATTCAAGCAAGCAAGGGTCATTCCTATCTTGAAGAAATCTGCTCTGGATCCATCAGACATCAACAACTACAGATCGGTATCAATTCTCTCCACATCTGCCCCTCGCAGACTCAACACTGGTGTGCCCCAAGGCTCAGTACTTGGTCCCCTCCTTTTCTCACTCTATACCCACTCTATTGGTAAAGTCATATTCTTACATGGGTTTTCTTACTACTGCTATGCTGATGACACTCAACTCATCTTTTCTTTCCCTCTCTCAGAAACCACAGCTTCCAGTCGGATCTTGGCATGCTTGACGGACATATCTTCATAGAGGTGTGCTCATTAATTAAAGCTCAACCCCAGCAAAACAGAACTGCTGGTTATTCCAGGGAATTGATCTCCAGGTCAAGATCTCTGAATATCTCTTCATGACTCTCTACTCTCCCCTTCAGCCACTGATTGCAACCTTGGAGTAACTATGAACAATCAACTCTCCTTCTCCTCAAATGTTGCTAATGTGGCTCATTCTTGTTGATTTCTTATCTACAACATCAGAAAGATTCGACCATTTTTGTCCACACAGGCTGCCCAGGTGCTTGTTCAGTCTCTTGTCATTTCAAGATTAAACTACTGCAACACTCTGCTGGCAGGTCTTTCTCTGAACGCTATTCGTCCACTGCAAATGATCCAAAACATGTTGACGTGTTTATTCTGCCCAAGTTCTCTCACCCCACCACACTGCTGCGCTCCCTTCACTGGCTTCCAATAGCTGCACATATCAGATTCAAAACACTGATGCTTGCCTACAAGGCCAAAAATGAACCAGCACCATCTTACCTCAGTGACCTCATCACATCTCACACTGCACTACGCTGTCTGAGATCCTCCAGCACTGCTCAACTATCTTCAAGCAACGGTTGAAGACCTTCCCCTTCCTGAAAGACTTAAACAAGCACTTTTCAAGTCTGCTTTTCTAAAAATCATGAGTTGTAGTCTGATTTATTTTAAGTTTGTAATCTAGCATACCAGTGTAGTTTTATTAATTGCTGGAGACTTAAAGCACTTTTGTACGTCACTCTGGACAATGGCATCTGCTAAATGCCACAAATGTAAATGTAATTTCTAGTCAAAGGTATAAAATTTACATTTTATATATTATACCACTAGTTTTTAACTAAAGGAAACATGTTTTTCCTTTTAATAAGGAGTACTGTCAAATATCACAATTTATACAAGATATTTGCTTTAGAAATTGCACCAACAGAAGTGACACCATCTTTACATTGTTTATTTAATATTCTAGTGTTTCTTAAAACTCAAAATTACAAAAGTACAAGATCTTTTATTATACCAAATCAAAACAGTAAAACATTGATATTCAAATCACCAGAGCTCATAGAAGATTGCCATCTCTCCTCCTTTGGAAAGGCAATAATTAGCCTACGTCAATTATTACCTGTAATAATCGCCATGTACTGCTTCAGGGTAGGAGATTGTTCAGAGATCTCTGTAGAAAGGTCAAGAGCCTCTGAACAAAGCCATGCACAGGTTGTAGGCAATAAAACACGGTTTGTAGAACAATTTCAACCTAAGGGCATACATGACCCAGTTGCTGGTGGCACACGTGTTCAGAAATGTTCCTGATTTTCCAGATCATCAGTCGTCCTTAGCTGGTGATTTATTTCTAGGGGTCAATTCTGTAAATGCAGATGGTTAGGGATGTTAAATCTTATCATTTGTATGGGGCAGAAGTTCAGCTTGGAATTAAGACTGCCTGCCATGGTTCTTATAATAATAATAATAATAATAATAATAATAATAATAATAATACAATTTTATGCATTCAGTACATTGTGAGGAAACTTGTGTCATGGCATCCCTTAAGCCACCAGAGTTAAGTGGCTTGCTTACATTTATATTGCATTTAAAAGATGCTCTTATCCAGAGTGACATACTTTTATCTCATTCATACAACTAAGCAGCTATGGGGTATAAAGGCCTTGCTCTGGGGCCCTAGAAAGGGCAGCTTGGTGTGGCTGGGACTGGGAATTGTGTGACTTTGAACTCAAGTCCTTCAGAACCAAAGTCTTAAACACTAAGTTACCACCTCCACCGAACACTTTCTCAAATAAAATAATAATGATAATTAGAAGAGGAAGAAGAAGAAGAAGAAGAAGAAGAAGAAGAAGAAGGTTGGGTAGTGCTAAGTCTTTGAAGGTTTTAAAAACTCCTAAGCAGAAACCAGACCAGAGACTTGAAGGTCTTCTTGATGCCAAAAGGTAGTATTTGTTACTGAAACCTGTATAAACCAAAAAGTATGAATTATGGAAAAGGATAGAAATGTAATAAGTAAATGGGCCAGTTTTTCTGCCAAGGAGAAGCAATTCAAGCACTGCATTTTCATTTTTTTTTATTTCATTGACAGTCATCCACAACACTTTTGCAAAACCTTGGCTGATGGTGAGGCCAGTTGTGTTTAAACTCGCTAAGAGCCAGTCTGTGCAAGTCTAAGAGAGCAGGTAGGGTCAAACATGATACAGCATCACTGGAACAAAGATGGTTCTATGAAACAATCTATGCAATTTAACTGCATGAAAATTTACTTTGACTAAACAAATATATAAATATACAAAACCCTGTAAAAATAATTAACAGCTTTATACACTTTCAGCATCTGGGCAGGACATTCAGCTGAAAAACTTTGCCATGCCTCTTTTTGCGAGTTGGAGGTTTCTTTCTGACGATTCAGTTCGTCCCAGAGCAGGTTAATAGGATTTAGGTGTGGTGACTGAGCATGTCATTCCACTCACTCAATCACTCAAGATGACTCTTTAAATAAAAATTTTACATATGCTTCGGCTCATCATCTTGTTGTAAAGCGAAGTTTGTTCCAAAGAGCTGCAGTCCAGATGGAATTGCATGGTGTTGAAATATAGAATGGGAGCCATGTTGGTTTAGGTTTCCTTTCACTTTCTGGAATAAATCTCCAACCTTCCCTGCTACAAAACAACCCCAAACCATTTAGCTTCTACCTCCATGTTTGACTTGTGGGGGTGAGGTCAGTCTGATCTCATCTTCTCTCCTGTGCTTATATTACACAAGTTCTTCTGTTAGAGGCAAAAATTAAAACTTGGACAGAACTTTCTTTCACTCGCTAATATTTTCTTTATACAGACATTGTTGCATAAAAGCAAAAAGAACATGGATGTATTTAAAAAAACATTAAAGGCTTGGTGTCCCCAAACCTTAGACAGACACTGTACTTTCACCAAGGCCAACTGCCATTAGTACCTCTGTATCTGGGCGACCAAGATGGCAGCACGTACACATCGCTAGGCTCAGCATTTCTCCAGATTTGCCGTATTTGTGCTAATTTACGCACTTTTCACTTTTGTACATTGTTCTATTTATACCATATATTATTATTTACTGCACCTTCTGTACATTATTCACCATTATCCCTGTATACCGTATATGGACCTCAAACAATATTAATATTACTGGTATTTATTGTAAATAGGCCACTTCTGCACTTATGGTTAGATGTTACCTGCATTTCATTTGCTCTGTTCAAGCACCTTGCGCAATGACAATAAAGTTGAGTCTAATCTCATCTAATGTCTAATGACCTTTAAAATACAACTCTAAAGCACACATGATTAAATACTGAACCAATATTCTGCTGTCTTTTTAGTTTTTCACATGCTTTTATTGTTTCGCTTGACTATTAGATTCGATGTTTGACTTCTGTGTTTTGTTTAATATCATAGTTCTGGTTTATGGTTCATGGCACTTTATTTGGATCTTTCCTTTTTAATTTGTTTTGTATTTCTGGTCACTAGGAGGACGTTTATTGTAAATATCACTTGAATATTTAAAAGGTAGTATTTTATGTCTCTAAGAGGAAATGTTAATCAGATCGATGCTCCACAATGTTGTTGAAGCTTGACTACCTGACCCCAGACTCCAGACCCCAGTGTGCAACAGGAACCCTGGTGTCCTTGTTTTGAGCTCTGATAAGTGAAAAGCTCCAAACCATAAATCAACATGGCACATGTGAGAATGAGAAAGGAAATGATTACAGTACACCATGGTTTATTGTCACTTCAGTCACTTCATGACCTTGTTGGACTTTGCTGTTGTTGTGTTATATAATGCCTAGGGCGATTAGAAAGGATGAAATGATAGAAGTTTTTTTTATTTGTGTGTGTGTGTGTGTGTGTGTGTGTGTGTGTGTGTGTGTGTGTGTGTGTGTGTGTGTGTGTGTGAATTTGTTTTTCCCTCCTCATACAGACCTTACTGTTCCACCATATCAATCCAATTTCACACAAAACTCAATCTAAATGAAAACCAGAGTCATTTTTAATAGATTTTCTCCAAATGAACTCTTGGAAATCTATAAACCCAACCACAATGCGTGTTCTATCATTACTACATTGTGTTTTTTAGTCCCATATTTTCATCAACTTTTACAAGTTGGTAAATTTATGTGAGAGTTAAATTACATTGCGAAAGACTAAACATTGCTTGTACCAAAAATGTCGAATTATTACATTCCAGACTCCAAGGGTCTTTGATTCATACTAGCTGTCAAAACCAGGATGATCTGAGCCAGTGGATATATAATTCATACTTCCAAAATGAATTAGGAAAAAATAACTAAACCAGGAACTCAAAACTAACTTTAATGACCTCATTTCAGTTCTAAAGATATATATTTTTCTCTTTCAGTATTTTAAAATGTATAGATAGTGTACTTAGTTTTCACAAATCTAACTATATGCACACAAAAATAAAATAGTAGAGCAGATGTCTGTAAGGAACAATATGTGTGAGAATAAGGGGTATATAAATTTACGATATGCGATATGTATATTGTATGCACAGCTGTACAGAAGTACGTGGTCAGGCTTCGGTTTGTTTCCCTGCAGGCTGATTTGTCATCATTGCTGATTTGGCAGACCACGGTGGTGTCATCTACATATGTAATAAAGATGTTGAAGCTATGCGGAGGAGCACAGTCATAGGTGAACAGGGGGTAGAGTAGTGGGCTCAGAACACAGCCCTGTGGGATGCCAGTGTTCAGAATAAGGTGTTGAGGATACCTGTTTGCCCAGAATCCATCTGCATGTGGAGGTGCAGATACCCAGGTCACTGAGCTTAGTGATTAGTACAGTGGAAGACTGTATTAAATGCAGAACTAAAGTCAATGAAGAGCATTCTGATGTAGTTGTTGTTTTTATCAAGGTGGGTGAGGGCTGAATGAAGAACCGTGTAAACTGAATGCTCTGTCGACCTGTTCGGACAATAGGCGTGGGTGTGGGTCCAGTGTAGGTGGTAGGCCTGCAGTAAGGTGATTCAAAACTAGTTTATTAAAGCACTTCATAACAATAGGGGTGAGTGCACTTGTATAATGGTTGTAGTCTTCCGGCATGTAGGGCCTGTGACAGGTTAAAAATGTCAGTTAAGTCCTGTGCCAGTGGACCAGCACATGATCTTAATAGACATCTGTTGTGGAGAGTGAAAGTAGACTGTAAGCAGTAGAAGAGTCAGCAATTGAGGTGCAACGTCCTTGATCAAAATAAGCAATAATCATTTTTAGGATGGCACTGCTGATCGGTAGAGATTGTGGTGTCCGTTTTTATTCTGTGATGGTCTGGATGCCTTACCACAGGGGTCTGGGATCATAGTTGTGGATGTGCTCTTCTATATAGAGTTTGTATGTATGTTTGGCTCTCCTAAAACCCCTTTACATGTTGGCCCTGGCTCTGTTCTAGTCCTCTGCATTGCCAAATTTAAAAGCAGAATCTCTTGCTTTCATCAGAAGACAAACCACATTCCAAACCAGAGTTCATCCACAGCTTCTGATTAGGAAAGCATTTTATGTGTTTCACAGTAGTGACATTGTCACTGTAAGTGTTGATATGGTCCAAAACAGATGATGTGTAAAAAGAGTCCAGTGTGGCCTGTGAGGCAAACATGTTCCCATCTGTATCCTGAAACTGTTGTTGTAGAGGAGAAATGGCCCCCTCTGGCCATACCTTTACTGTCCTCACAGCTGGTTTCAACCATTTGATCAGTGGTGTGTATTTGGGTAGCAGGAACAAAGAAAGGTGATCAGACTGACCCAGATGGGGGAAAGGAATGGCCATGTATGCCGCAGGTATGTTTGTATATACATGATTCTGGTAGAGCGGAAGACTTGACCAGTCAGTCCGGATCGAAAACAGCATATCCACCACCACCACACTGAGCACTGGGGCCCACTACTGTTCACTCTGCTGACTTCTGACGACACGACCGTGGTGGGTCTTATTAGCAAGAATGATGAGTCAGCATACAGAGAGGAGGTGCAACAGGTTAACTGCCTGGTGTGGAGCGAACAACCTGTCTCTGACATGTCGACAAAACCAAAGAGATGGTTATTGACTTCAGGAGAGCACAGAGCGACCATTTTCCACTGATTATCGATGGATCCTCTGTGGAGATCGTCAAAAAACACCAAGGTTCCTGGTGTTCATTCAGCGGATAACCTCACCTGGTCACTAAACTCCAACTCCATCACCAAGAAAGCCCAGCAGCGTCTCTACTTCCTGAGACCATGTTCTACAGAAGGACCATTGAGAGCATCATGAGCAGCTGCATCACTACTTGGTTTGGGAACTGCACTGTCTCGGATTGCAAGACCCTACAGAGAATAGTGAGGACAGCTAAAAAGATCATAGGAGTCTCTCTCCCCTTTATCATGGACATTTACACCACATGCTGCATCCGCAAAGCTAACAGCATTGTGGACGACCCCACACACCCCTCACACACACACACTCTTCACCCTCCTGCCATCAGGGAAGCGGTTCCGAAGCATTCGGGCCGTCACATCCAGACTGTGTAACAGCTTCTTCCCTCTAGCAATCAGGCTCCTCAATACACAGAACTGAACTGAAACTCACGCACACACACACAACTGTGTGACTGATCTGTACAACCCGGACTCAACACACACTCGTACTTACTTCACACATCCATGTCTTTAGTACCACTTATATTACATCACTTCATTACCATAAACTGTTTACATGCTGTTTTTGCACATAATTTTTTGGATTGCTGCTATTACTCTTTTGCACAACATTTTGTTTACATTTTCTGTTACTTACAATGTTCACTTTATGTCTTTTACACACCGCAGTGTTTAATATACAACATAGGTCTCCTGGTAGTCTAGTGGTTAAGACGCAGCGCTCCCACCGCTGCGACCCGGGTTCGATTCGGTCAGGAACCATCCCAGCCACTCTCAGTGCCGGTCCCAAGCCTGGATAAATTGGGGAGGGTTGCGTTAGGAAGGGCATCCAGCGTAAAAACATGTGCCAAATCAAACGTGCGGAGGATCCGCTGTGGCGACGCCTAACGGGAGAAGCCGAAATAAAGTTTAAGTGTTAAATATACAACAGGTTTACTGACGGTACTGTTTTGTGTATTTGTCTTACACTGTCTTGCGTTGTCTTTGCACTGTTTGCCCCAGGTTGCACACTATGCACTTTATATGGCGAGGACACTTACTAGTCCTTCGCCCTGTGTTTTCTGTGATTGTTGTTGTATGTAGCACCAGGGTTCAGGAGGAACGTTGTTTCATTTCACTGTGTAATGCGTCAGATATATATGGTTGAATTGACAGCAAAAGCTTCTTGACTTGACTTGATTATAGTGAAGTTTTTTTAGTACAGATCTTAGGATGGAGTGGTTGAAGTCTCCAGCAATGACTGAAGACTGTACAGACTGAATGACTGTTGTTTGCTGATAGCTGCGTGCAGTTCTTCCACAGCTAGCTAAGCGTTTGTGTCCGGAAGTATATACACTGCAGTCACAATATTGGCTGAGAATTCGCTCGTTAATAGAAGGGCGTGAATTTAATCATCAAAAACTCTAAATGAGCAAAGCATTGACTTTCAGTAACAGTAGAGTCTGTGCACTAGGATTCCACTGGTGCATTTGCCAGAGTCCACTGCTGTTGTGTCCTCCTGGAAAACACTGCGACCTCCGAGCTCAATTGTGCTGCTGGAATTGAGTCGTGATTTGTAAAAATCGTAAAATTACGTTCATTAATCCGCATGTGTGATATTATCCGGAGAAGCAGTTCATCCATTTTGTTTGCAAGAGACCGTATATTAGCAGGACGATGCTTGGAAGAGATGGTTGAAGCAGGTTAGCCTTAGCCTAGCTCTAATGCCGCCTCGCTTTCCCCTCCTTTGTTTACTGTCTCGGCACCGGCGCTGGGGTCTCACTGCTGGCCGAGCTGGATCAGCGCTCCACGGTGTTTGTGTGATTTACCGATGTCTATTAGTGTTTGCCGGATGTTTGAAATTTGTGTAAGGCTATTCTGAGTGAATAAACTTGCAGTTATTGGAGAAAATACTATCAAATAGCAAAATCTAGAGAGAGACACTGGGCCTCACGTTGTCCAAGTACCGCTTTCTTGGACATGCCCGCTAAATCAGTATTCTGATATACTAAAGCTGCCCAACCCCCCAAAAATGTCGGAATGTCACATTTTCAGAAGCATTTATTTCTCAAAAAATGAAGCATGATATGCATGTACATTTATGATGCATGGTAGTGAAGAGAATGCAAAACAAGACAAGACAGAACAAGACTTTATTAATCCCGAAGGAAATTCTTTTACCCAAGACTGTTTCATATTAAACTTAAAAAATAAATATAAATAAAATGAAATAATGAAATAATGAAATATTCTATATACACAATCTTGGAAAAGATAGAAGATTTTGTATTCCGCAAGTTGATTTTTTGCACCAGTGGTTTATGAAACCAGGCACCTTTTTTTTATATTTTGAACTCTCTCATGTGGAGAGTTTTTTTTTTTTTCCTTGCTCTGAACTAACATCTGTCTTAAAAGTTTTGCCTCAAGAGGGGCAACTTTTTTGGGGGAAAAAAAAAAGAAAAAGCCAACCACCACACACCTGCCTTCCATCTTTGTGTCTACACTCAGCTCTTTGAATGAAACCCAGCCTGGGGAAAACGCTGAAGTCGTTTCTGATTCCTGTGAAGTTTCTCAGAATGCGTTTTGAGTCAGGAGGAGTTGATGGACAGGAGGAGAAGACACCCCGAAAAGACGTGACCATGTCAGTCACGTTAAAACAATCATCAAACAGGTCAGAAAACATACACTTATTATTTATTATTACATCAATATTTCTACTTCAGTGCAAGAACTCTAACTTTTAGTATTAACACACACACACACACACACACACACACACACACACACACACACACACCACACAGATGTTTCATAGAGCTCACAAAGCATGAACATGATTTGAAAAAGATTAGTATTGATTATATTAATATTTTTTATGTCACCTTAATAAATCTATTCTCTATGATGGTTCCAACATTAAACTTGTAATCTTTGCAGATTTTATTTATGGCCCTGAGATTATTTCTCCTCTAGTTTTTCTCCTTTATTTTTTTCTAGCTTCCCCGTCTCTCTTTCTTTCTTTTCTCCTCCAAACAGAGCAAAATATTTTCCCATTTTAGTGTTTTGAATTATTGATTAAATCCTTTTTTTTATCTACCCTCTCACTGTGTCATGTAATTGAAGCGAAGGTGGATGCAAGTGCGCAATTTTATTTCCTACACTATCGGAACACTATAAACAAAACACAAAATAACTACAAACATACACAAAGAACAAAAATTATGTATGAGCTAATCCAAAAGCATGAGACAACAAACGGCATGGAACAACCAGAGGCATAGAAGACTAAAGTGCCGATCTACAGTAGGTGACAAGAACAGAGGCTCGTACAGTTCGTCAGGTGCCTTCTAATTCTCTTGATCATTCCTGAGATGTTTCAACACTTTGACTGGAGTCTACCTGTGGAAAGTTTATTGATTGGACATGATTTGGAAAGGCCTCCGAGCAATGCATATCAGAGCAACACCCAAGCCACCATGTCAAAGGAACTGCCTACAGGATTGTTTCAAGGCTACAAAATAATTGCTGATTCACTACAGATTCCCAGGACACAGTGGCCTCTGTAATTCTCAAACTGAAGAAGTGTGGCACAACGAGGACACTTTTAATAGCTTGTCACCCAGCCAAACTGAGCAATCTGGGAATGAGGGTCTTAATAAGAGAGGTGACCAAGAACCCGATGGTCACTCTGCCACCTCACCTGCACAAACCCATTCCAAAAGAAAAGCATGATGGTGGATGGTGTTTTTTCTGCAGCAGGTATTTGATAACTGGTCAAAGTTGAGGAAAAGCTGAATAAGCGAATTACAGAGGTTATTCTTATTTCTAATATAAGTAGAAATCTGTTTCATGTCACTTTCTTGTTACATTTGAAGAGCACACAGTGTCCATATAAAGTTGATGGATTCTGCGCTAATGGTTAATTCGAAATTTTACATCCGGATTGTTCACGAGTCCCACAAACCTAAATAACTCAAAGTTGCCCAATAACTAAAAATTAGGCATATTTATTTTTTTATTTTTTTATTTTAATATTTCACATTTTGAGCAAAAAAAAATGTAACTGAGTCATTTCAGTATTTCTTTTTCATTTTCAGAACAAAATACAAATACAGGCAACACACCTGGATTTAATCCCCAAACCGTTCCAGCTGCATCCAATAAGCAATTATACATTATGAATAAAGAAATTAAAATTTACCCAATTAGCTGACTTTAGCAAAAATCCCAAATTAACACACCTTTGAGATGCACTGATGCAATTTTTTTTTCCACACTACAAGCAGATGGACGATTTGCTCCTCTCCATCTGGATGCTTCGCAGCAAACCGAAGAGATCAGGACACAAGCAGTGCCCAGCAGTTCCCACGGGTGTCTTCTGAGAAAGCGTTCTGTCAGGACAGTCGTAAAGGTGAAACCAGGCAAACAAATGCCTAATGCAGCACGCACCCTGTAAACACAACCCTCTTACTATTTTTAGATACAATACAAGTACTGGGACACCTAATTTTTCCAGCCATATGTGGTTCTTCTCCAAAATGCTGTCACAAAGCAGGAGGCACACAATTGTTATAGGATGTCTTTGGATGCAAGAGCATGAGATATTCCTTCACTTCAACTAGGAGACTCAAACCTGTTCCGGCATGACAATCCCTCACTCCACGAAGATCTGCTTTACATGGGTTGGAGTGGAGGATCTCCTTCTATAGAACTCCAACACCTTTGAACACCTTTGGAATGAGTGTGAATGTGGTGAACCTCACCTACATCAGTAACTGACTTAACTAACACCATTGTATCAGAATAAGCACACAATCTGGAGAAACATCTTCCCAGAAGAGTAAATGTAGAATAGGATGTTCAAAAAACACAAACAACTCTTACGGTCAGGTGTCCATTTGTCCTTTTGTTTATATATTGTAGAATAGAATAGAATAGAATAGAATAGCCTTTATTTGTCACATATACATTACAGCACAGTGAAATTTGTTCTTCGCATATCCCAGCTTGCTTAAAAGCTGGGGTCAGAGCGCAGGGTCGGCCATGATACGGCGCCCCTGGAGCATAGAGGCTTAAGGGCCTTGCTCAAGAGCCCAAGAGTGGCAGCTTGGCGATACCAGGGCTTGAACCCCTGACCTTCCGATCAGTAACCCAGCACCTTAACAGCTGGAGCTACCACTCCCCCACTCCCCCACTATTGTAGATAACAAACTATTGCAGTGTAGATGCTATAAAAAATTATATATTATTATATATATATCAAAATTATATACCATTACTAATATTCTCACATTAGTAATGATATATCATTTTGCATGTTATATACAGTGCATTTTCCATCATTTATTTATTTGCAAATGTCTGGTAGGAGTCCTAGGAGGAGGCAGGATGCATTTGTGTAAATATTAATGTCTTATTTTATTTTCTAGTTAGAAACAATTCAGTGAACTGCAATCAGTGTCAATAATGTACAGTAGGTCTCCAAAACTCCTTCTGAGTTTAAACCAGGAAACACATAGCAAGTAGTACTGGGACTTTTTTTTCTGTCTCACTTTTCTTCTCTGCACATTTATATGCATTTCAGTATTTGCACTATTGGAAATGTCACTTCATCTCTGGACTGGAACAGCACAGTGTCACTTTTTTCCAAGACACAGACACTTTAATGACATTCGCTGGGACACTTTAATCTGTACTTCTTTCAATATCTGTCATACACATACCCATCCCTTTCCGTTTAATTCATGTATGTGTATATACATTGTATATACATGTACAGCACACACACACACACACACACACACACACACATATATATATATATATATATATATATATATATATATATATATATATATATATATATATATATATATATATATAGTACAGACCAAAAGTTTGGACACACCTTCTCATTCAAAGAGTTTTCTTTATTTTCATGACTATGAAAATTGTAGATTCACACTGAGGCATCAAAACTATGAATTAACACATGTGGAATTATATATAGAATTATATACATAACAAAAAAGTGTGAAACAACTGAAAAATGTCATATTCTAGGTTCTTCAAAGTAGCCACCTTTTGCTTTGATTACTGCTTTGCACACTCTTGGCATTCTCTTGATGAGCTTCAAGAGGTAGTCACCTGAAATGGTCTTCCAACAGTCTTGAAGGAGTTCCCCGAGAGATGCTTGGCACTTGTTGGCCCTTTTGCCTTCACTCTGCGGTCCAGCTCACCCCTAAACCGTCTCGATTGGGTTCAGTGTGACTCTACAATTTTCATAGTCATGAAAATAAAGAAAACTCTTTGGATGAGATGGTGTGTCCAAACTTTTGGTCTGTACTGTATATATACTATTATATTATTCTTAACCTTATTTTTATCTTTATGCTTTACTCTTTTTTTTTTATAATGTATTTCTACATTATGTCCTCTAAATGAATGTGTATGTAAAGAAAATATTTGAATTTAAATTTGAATTTGAATATAAAGATTTGGTTCAACTTAATTTATTCTTACTGTAAGAAAGAAAAAATAAAAGAAAGAAACTTTATAACAGAGTGAAATTCTTTCATGTTTCCCAGAATTGTTAGGAAGCTGGGGTTACTGATTTCATTTTTCACTCAAATATCATGTTGATATTCCAAATTCGTTCAAAAGGTCACAGGATACTACAACAGATAGGAGAAGAAGACCATCCATAAGGAAATAAAAGACTTTCTTTGTCACATATACATTGCGGCACATTGAAATTCCTTCTTCACATATCCCAGGGTCAGCCATGATACCGCACCCCTGGAGCACAGAGGGTTAAGGGTCTTGCTCAAGGGCCCCAAGAGTGGTAGCTTGGTGATTGCAGTGCCTAAACCCCTGAACTTCTGATCAGTAACCTGGAGTCTTGAGTAACCACTGAGCTACTGTAACTTCTCCCATGAAGTAAACCAGTAAGTATTGCAACTCCATTAACTCCAAACTGGTACAATAAAAATATTAGCAATGATCTTTTAGCCTGTGCTTGTCTTTATAAATGTATTAATGGAGTTGCAATACTTACTGGTTTACTCGCATTCTCCCATTAGGGGCCGCCACAGTGGATCATCCGTATTCATGATCCACATGTTTGATTTGGCACAGGTTTTTATGCTGGATGCCCTTCCCAACACAACCCTCCCCATTTATCCGGGCTTGGGACCGGCACAAACAGTGCACTGGCTTGTGCAACCCTAATGGCGGACCATTAGGGGATTCTCCCTGACCGAGAATCGAACCCGGGCCGCAGCGGTGAGAGCGCCTCTTTCTAAACACTAGACCACCAGGGAACCATAAGACGAAAATCCCCATATGATTCCCCATAAGTCAAAAAGTCTCCCCACTTGGTCCTCCACCAGGGTTTGTGCCTAAGTGTCTGTCCATAGCTGTATAGTACCTGGTGTTGCACTACCAGGAGACAACCAGGGGGGTAGCCCTTCTTCATGGTTCCTATGCATTTTGGAAAAGTATGAAAAATTGCGCCATTTCCGCCTGGCAATTATTTACTTTTCCGGCTCTTTGAAACATTGCAGCAAAGACTAAAAATGTATCTATTTAAAAGGGCGTTTTCAAAAAGTTTACATTGACAGAAAACTCCATCTCAGTGTGGACAGAAATCCAAAAGAGAGGAAAAGTTTGCGTTTTCAAACAAAAATATATTAGTGTTGACAAAAAGTGTTTTTGTTAATGGATTTTAGATCTGTTTTGTAGTTTCTTGGTGAATTGCACATGACCAATCCTTCTGTTGCTGTTGGACTGAAGGTTTACAGTTTAAAATTGTGTATTTATAAAAGATTGGTCATGAGTGGTTAAGGCATTGGACTTTGGATCCGAAGGTCATGGGTTCAAATTCAAAGCCACACCCAGTTGCCACTCTGAGCCCCTGAGCAAGGCCCTTAATCCCACAGCTGCTCAGCTGTATAAATGAGATAACTGTATGTCGCTCTGAATAAAGGCATCTATCAAATGCTATAAATGTAAACTGGAAGGCGGCAGATTGGTGTTTAACGCATTGGACTTCGGATCCATAGGTCATGATTTCAAACCTCATGACTAATCAGAAGGTGTGAGGTTCAAGTCCTAGCTACACCAGGCTTCCACAACTGGGCCCCTGAGCAAGGCCCTTCACCTTATAGCTGCTTAGTAATATAAATAAGGTAAATGTAAGTTGTTATTGATAAAGGTGCCTGCTAAAATGCTGTAAATGGTAAAGAAAGTAATTTAAAAAAATAAAATAAAATATGTATAACAGTAGGTTTGGGATTGTTTTAATGTTTTACAGTTCATTGTTAACCAGAAATAGTGCTGTTGATGGCTAAAAAAGTTTACTTCTGACCACACCACAATATCAACTGTAGCTCCAGCGGTGCTTGACCAAGTTAAGTTCAGTTTCTTCAACTTGTTGTTTCCTTTTAAAAGCCCTGCTGTCCCGATGATTCCCAAATCCCCGATGTGAGTATACGAGCAATGTTCAGAGAAACTCGTCTCTTTTTTTCTCCAAAGAAACAGCAGCACCGATGGAAGGGGAGGGAGTTTGGGGGAGTAGAGACCGCCGGAGGGCTGATACACACTTAGAAAGCACTCTGCAACAGGCTGTGCTGAGCAGATCCCAATTCTCTGATGTCGATTTCTACTTGATCAAATTCAGCCGAGGTGGTAAAGCAGTGGCGAGGCGTGGGAAAAGGGCTTTTTATATTACAGCAGGGACATATAGTCTAGAAACACCCTTGATAAATACATTATATATATATATATATATATATATATATATATATATATATATATATATATATATATATATATATATATATATATATATAGACAATGAAAACAAGGGTCATCTTATAACATGTATAGTCGTCTTCTTTCTTCTTTTGTCTACTTCCATTAGGGGTCACCACAGAGAGGTCTCCAAATCACCCTGTCCTCTACATCTGCCTTTTTTAAAACAATCACATGCATGCCTTCCCTCACCACATCCATAAACCTCCTTGGCCTTCCACTTTTCCTCCATCCTGGTGGCTCCATCCTTAGTATTCTTCTACCGTTTCAGCTCTACCGATTATAACATGTATAGTGATGATAAGAAGAGTAAGAATAATAACATTAACAATAGTAATAATAATAAGAGGAAGAAGAAGATTTGTTTGTAATTTTAAGAAGTATTTAGAGAAATATAATTATGAATGGTACAGCCAACTTACATTTACACCATTATTATTACATTATAACACCAATAGCTGCACATCCCAAAGACGTATTTCTCTCATACAGGCTACTATATTATGCTAAATGACTCCCAGCAGGAGAAAACTAATATAAATAATATATAAAAACAAAATATATTGTCATAAAATATAAACTAAAAAAATTTCAAGTGAATTTTTATAACAATTCTATTATTTTATCAAATTCTATATATATATTTGATGTATTTAAAATACTTTGTTGATCCCACAGAGAAAGTATAATTCTTCACATATCTCAGTAATGTACAAAGCTCAGGTCAAAGTGCAGGATCACTGAATACACACTGAAATTAATTGACATTCCTTTAAGGTGCTACATAAAGCAATATAGACCTACAGTAGACAATAGATAAGTTATTGTCCATATTATTCTATTTCATTTAATTTAATTAGATTTTTTTGTAGAGCGCTTTTAACAATGCACATTGTCTCTTAGCAGCTTCACAAGATTAAGAGGTTATAGAGTTATATGGAAGAATGTACAAGTTTGTTCATTATAATTGTAAGTTTGTCCCTAATGATTGAGCCAGTGGTGACTGTGGCAAAGAAACTCCATTAGATAGCATGAGAAAAGATTCCTTGAAAGGACCTAGACTCAAAAGGGAACCAATTCCCTTCTGAATGGCACAGAACATCCACCCACCACAGCTCCACCACTGGTGGAGCACTGTTGTGGAGCACCAAATTGTGCACTGTTCAGTGATTGAAGCCCAAATGCTGAACTGTTTATGCAAACTGCAATCCTGAGACACCTCAGGTGGGTCCCTGACACTTATTACAGTCCATATCCATTTCTAAAGTTCTCAACTTGCTCAGGTAATTTATGGATCTTCAGGCTGCGGAACCATTCCCAGCTGCACAAAGTGTCCCCAATTGAAGAGAACTTCAGAGGTAGGGCGAATTGGGCAGATCTGAAAAGAAGAAAGAGACAATGAGATTGTTGGTACCTCATGAGCAGTTTAAAAGTGCAAATTAGCAAAGAGGTTATTCATTGCATGTGAAAATTTTGGTCATAAAATAAACAGTTACTTCATGCAGGTCTTACACAGAACATTGTTTAGAGCAACAGGAAGGACATGAACAAAGAAATAACTGGTGCTGCAATGGCTGATGTAGGACCTTGAAGAGCCTCGAGTCTCATTCTTTCTCTCTGTTAAAGAATATTATGTGGAAAAAAAGGATTTTTTTTTACAGTGGACTAAAGAAAGATGACAAATGATGGAAAGAAAAGCATGCCTGATAATAATAAATGTAGTATCATAGGGCAACAAGACCTTCTCAATAAAAATGTATCAAGACGTGTATCTAATGAGAAAACCTCGATTGTTGCCTAGAAAGACTATTAATGTCTTTCTAGGCTGAGCATTTTATACATTATTTTACTCACAGATTTGTCGAATGATCTAATGTTAATAATTTGAATGCTCTTTCAGCTTCTAAATGAATAATAAAGCTGAAAAAGATAAATTATGGTAACATTTAAAGACAAAGGTTTGCGGACAACTGAGCATAAGATTTATATTTGCCTAAGAAAAACAATTAGGGCAGTCCAACCTCTGACAGCATCTCCTGACACAATCCCAAAAAACTCCACAAATAAACTGCTTTAGATTTACAGGACAGAAAGAGCTCCATGATGTTATTACCAAAGCTAAATCAACAACATGTCTGTTAGATCCTATTCCAACTAAACTACTGAAAGAAGTGTTCCATACAGCTGCTGAGCCTCTTCTTAATATTATTAACTTCTCACTATCTTTAGGTCATGTCCCTAAATCCCTCAAGTTAGCAGTTATTAAGCCCCTCATTAAGAAACCTAATTTGGATCCCATTTCAAATCTCCCATTTATGTCTAAGATTTTAGAAAAGATTGTCACTGCCCAGTTATGTTCTCACTTACAAGAGAACAACATCTTTGAAGAGTTTCAGTCAGGTTTTAGGCCCCATCATAGCAAAGAAACTGCTCTAAATAAAATCACTAATGACCTGTTTTTAGCTTCAGACCAAGGCTTAATCTCTCTGTTAGTTTTACCAGATCTTAGTGCTGCATTCGACACTATAGATCATGATCTCCTCCTAGATCGCTTAAAAAATTACATTCAGAGACAGGCATTAAGCTGGTTTAAATCCTACCTGTCTGATCGTTACCATTTTTTAGGCTTAAATGGAGAGCTATCCAGGATTAATGCTAGTAAATTATGGTGTGCCACAAGGTTCACTTCTAGGACCCCTGCTTTTCACAATATACATGCTTCCCTTAGGAGATATTATTAGAAGGCATGGAATTAGCTTCTACTGTTATGCTGATGATACCCAGCTATATATCTCATCAAAACCAGGCGATATAGCTCAATTAGCTTTGATAACTGAGTGTATTAATGAATTAAAAGACTGGATGACCCATAACTTTCTACTATTAAATTCTGATAAGACGGAGATTTTGCTCATCTGCACAAAAACCAGTACACAGAAGCTCCAGCATTTAAACGGATGTTCTGTAACCACTAGTTCAACTGTAAAAGACCTGGGAGTTATTTTAGACAGCAACTTGTCTTTTAAAAATCATATCAACCAAGTTACAAAAACAGGCTTCTTTCACCTTAGAAATATTGCTAAGCTAAGAAACATGTTATCTATATCTGATGCAGAGAAGCTCGTCCATGCGTTCATGACCTCCAGAATAGACTATTGTAATGCATTACTAGGTGGATGTCCTGCATCATTAATAAACAAGCTTCAGTTAGTTCAGAATGCGGCAGTTCTTACAAGGTCAAGGAAATATGACCATATAACCCCAATCTTATCGTCCCTGCACTGGCTTCCTGTTAAGATTTGAATCGACTACAAACTACTGCTTCTTACTTATAAAGCACTAAATGGTTTACCTCCCATGTATCTCTCCAGTCTTTTACCACGCTACAATCCGTCATGCTCTCTGAAATTTCAAAACTCTGGACTTCAAATAGTTGTTCCTAGAATAGCAAAGTCCACTAAAGGTGGTAGAACATTCTCACATCTAGCTCCTAAACTTTGGAACAGTCTTCCTGACAGTGTTCGGGACAGATTAAAAACTTATCTTTTTAGCAAAGCCTACACATATCATAACCTTGTGCTCCAGAACATCTGATCACGTCACATTATCAACTTGTGCTGTTAATATCATGAACAGCAGCTACGCTAATTCCTCTCCACTGCTTCTCTTTCTCTCCCCATCCCGAGGCATCCTGAGGTTACTCCAGCCACAGTCACGTCCCACCTCATGAAGATAATGGACCTTTAAAGAAATAGATGCCAAACTCACAAACCTCCCGTACCACCCAGAGACGTACCAGTGCCAACTAGATCTCACTTCAGGTGTACAGTTTTGACATTGGACCTCCTGGAGTGTTTAAAGGCTCTGGCATGGAGAAGCTGATGTTGGATCTGTGATAATCGCAAATGTTGAGCTATTTTATGAGTTGCTCAGTAGCTCCTAGTTTTATAACCATAATGACTGTATAAGACTGTAGAAAGAACATTACTTATAATTTTACATTCCACTGCTCATGTTAGTTCTCACTCTCCAGTGTTCTGTATTGTTTAAAGACTATAATCACACTCTTGATGTCACCCAAATGAGGATGGGTTCCCCTTTTGAGTCTGGTTCCTCTCAAGGTTTCTTTCTCATAACATCCAAGGAGTTTTTCCTTGCCACAGTCACAACTGCTGCTCATCAGGGGTAAATACACACCATTCACCTTAACTGTTGATTTCTGTAAAGCTGCTTTGAGACGATGTCTGTTGTGAAAAGCGCTATAGAAATAAAGTTAACTTGACATAAGAAAGCTCATCTGTCTCCACGGATTTTACAGAGTTTTTATATATATATATATATATATATATATATATATATATATATATATATATATATATAAAAAATCAGCTTGCACATTTCTTAAATGGCATAATCTCATATCCTTCTACTTTTGCACATTTCTTTGTCAATACCGTAGCCTTAGAAGCATTTACCTGTACTTCTCAACAATGTCCACTCGTCTCTGCACTGCTATAGCCTTTATATTTATTCATTGTTCATATGTTCACATATATATCACATGCTGGAAATATTCTACATATTTATCTGCACTATTTGTACGATTGCTACTTTTTGCACTTCTGGTAGATGCCAAACTGCATTTCGTTGCTCCCTATACAACATATTTACATTTACATTTACAGCATTTAGCAGACGCCCTTATCCAGAGACATATAAAACTTGTGTCTCATATCATCATAGAGTTTGGACAACGTATTGTATTTTATGCATGTTAAAAGCATATTGAATAACACAGAGCATGCTCTGAGGTAGAAAGAAAATGAAAAAATGAATTTCCACTTTTATAAAATGAAAAACAAGGGCTACTCCGCTAAATCTGGAGTTGAGGTCAGGGTCGGTGCTGTCGTTATGTTGTGTTATCATCTTCACCGAACGAGACACAATAAAGTGCTTGATTGCTTTTTAGCACAATAAACATGAGCAGATGGTTCATGCAGATCAAGTGGAAGAGCATTGTTTTGGCTGCTTGAATGACATTAATAGATTATTATGTATTGGAGAGAGAAAAAAAACAACATTCATTCATTCCATACAAAGGGTCTTTCAGCCTCCTGAGAGGAGCATTTACACATTTCACATAATGGAGGACTCCAAAAGCGGTGGGTCACGGAAAATACATGCCATAAGGCCAGTGGCGGGCCGTGCATTTGGTACATGGACCTTCAGTGGGGACTTACCAGACTTAATCCACCTCTTAATACCACCACTATCACGTCGCAATTATAGAAACCATCAATACAACATATTACAGAGAGAGAGGCATTTCCCATATGGAGGGTGAAAACTATTTTACTAAAGCAAGAAACCCAGTTAAGACTCCAAACCTCTATACTACAACCGTAACTGTGCACCTACATCATCTGGAGCCAACACAGTCTCACCCCACATCGTCACATATCGACGTTGCCTCGGGTGGTGTAGACATCCGATGCAGAAGGGAGCGCCTTTGCATCGCTTTTCAATGTAGATGGCCGTCCTATACAATTAATCACTTATTATTTATAATAAATATTATTTATATTAATAAACACTTATAATAATAATAATAATAATAATAATAATAATAATAAGTGTATCAGATTATTTATACTATATTTAATAAATAATAATAATGTTACGAAATGTCCACTATATACGACCAATTCGTTGGTTGTCCCCTGGCCGAATCCAAATCCGAAGATGACCCGAACCCTAACCCTAACCCAAACCCTAACCCAAACCCTTATCCGAAAATGAGGGATTTGCATTGAAGTGTATAGGACGGGCATCTACGTTGAAAAGCGACGTGGGATTTACATTGAAGTGTATAGGAGGGCCATCTACGTTGAAAAGCGACGCAAAGGGGCTCCCTTCTGCGTCGGATGTGTACGCCATCCGAGGCAACGTCGATATGTGACGATGTGGGGTCAGACTGTGTAGCTGGAGCTGTTCAGAATCAATATTTATCTAATAGCATGACAAAAACATTAAAATGTAAACAAAATCCAACCTTCTCACCAGAGATGTAGACTCATAATTTGCAGCGGTCCTCAGAGGCTGTAATCCAGTGGTACCGCTCGTATTTACTGGTCTGGAAGTGGTAAACAAACCCTTTCCCAGGCTGAGACACGCTAGCTAGCTTCGGGGTTGGCCGACCTCCTCACGATTTCACGTTTTCTTTAAAATATATTTTAAGTATATCCGAGACCAAATCAATTTCTCTTCCTCTGTAAGCATAAAAAAGTCTACCTCAAATGTATTAATGTGTGCAGAGCTACACACGTGTTTTAACAGTTGAACTTGGTTGTAACAGTTTCCCTCCGAATAACCAATCAGAGGACGGAAAAATGCTGACGCTATTCTGGGCCAGCGAGCTGCCCTGTGAGGAGAATATGAAATCTGATTGGTTAAAGAAACAGACCTGTTGCTAATATTCTCTATGGTAAAAGAGCCAGCAGTACAGACTTTGAAGGCTCTGGGCAGATTAGATTGACATGGCAGCACATAGAGGTTGAAATCTGATTGGACAAAAAATCGAACATCCACATACAAGTACTGAAACCAGTGCAGCCAAGAGAAACACTACAAAATGAAGAGAATAAACTGTTGGGAATAAATTAATAACATTTCATGAAACAAATATTAGAACTTAGGTTGTAAATGTAGGTCAGTGCTTCTGATAGTGTTTAGACCAGCAGAGAAGGTCTTGCTGGCCCTGGCCACACAATGTTTTTAGAAGTTATCTACATGGAGGGATAGTTTTTAGAAGGTATCTACATAAAGGGTTAGTTTGTTTAGAGTATCTACATAAAGAGGTAGTTTTTTAAGCAATCTAGGGGTAATTTCTACCTAATATCTCCATAAAGAGGTCATTGTTATATGGTATCTACATGAAAAAGAGTAGGTTTTTTTTTAAGGTTTCTATATAAAGTGATAGTTTTTATAAACTATATACATGAAGGGGGTAGTTTTTAAAAATAATCTACATAAAGGGGTAGTTTTTTATAGAATATCTACATAATGGGGTAGTTTTATAAAATTATATACATAATGGGTTTGTTTTAAAAGGTAAATACATAAAGGGGTAGTTTTTATAAAATATATTTCTAAAGATCTACAACATTTTGATGATTTAGATGGGAACTTTGAACATCTGTTGAATGTTGAATTGATGGTATTGTGCTTGTGCCAGCTGCAGTGCTGTTTGTATCTCATGCACTAATACTACATCTCCAGATGTTACTTTATATACAGCAGTAGCTGTTTAGTGAAAATGATCATATGCCATTTGGAGCACTTCCTGTGTGTGTGTGTGTGTGTGTGTGTGTGTGTGTGTGTGTGTGTGTGTGTGTGTGTGTGTGTGTGTGTGAACTATGTGAAGTTGATTGACTGTCATTAACTAGAGGTATTTAAATGCAGCTTGTGTGACTCATTGTCTAGTTTGGTTCATCTCCCAGATCTAATTTGAAGACTACAGTGGACAGGCTGGACTGTTGAGAAGATTCTTGGTGCTCCTCTGCCCACTTTCAGTTAACTGCATACCATCAAAATAAAGAGATGAGCATCCAAAAGAATTTTCTCCCAGGCAGTTCACTTTATGATTAGAAGGAGGTTCAATCCCCAGCACTGTCAAGCTGCCACTTCTTGCCCCCTTTTTGGCCCCTTTACCCCATCAGTTGTATGAATGAGATAAATATAAGTTGCCCTGGACAAGGCATCTGCCAAATGCCTTAAATGTCATAAGCGATATATATGCAAAGGCATTTACGAACATTCAACAAACGTGCAATACTAAGTATAATGTTTACCTTTTTTTTTTTTACAATACAAAAATAAAAAATATTTTCTGACATTGATTTGTCCTGGATGCTAGTTTTAGCTATGTCTTGGGTATTCTAATGACTCTTTTGAATAATGTTCAGAAATTTCAAAAAGCTTCCTATCATTACACCAATCACACAAGAAATACTGAACGTCATTACCCATCAGCCACTGCACCACACTAAACCTAATCAGAAGTTTAGACAGATAGACAGATAGATAGATAGATAGATAGATAGATAGATAGATAGATAGATAGATAGATAGATAGATAGATAGATAGATAGATAGATAATGCTCCAACCCAATTGCACACCTTTAAGATGAACGTGTACGCTACACCCAAGGCCTCCTCACCTCACTTGAATAAATCTTCCCAAAATCTAGTGGACCTTTATTATAACAGGAAATGGGGACAAAATGTGGTATGGGATGTAAACACATACCAGTCTTATGGTCAGGTGTCCACAAACTTTATCCATATAGTGTTATAGTCTTTATAAACACTCGTCATTAAAGCATGGTAAATGTTTATAGATAGTTTTGTCTTAATAAAAACGTATATTTGTCGAGGCAACACGCTTGCTTTGCTCAAGTGAAGGAAGCGATATAACCCGCTTGCACATTTTGCGAGTTTGCACGTGTTTTTCCACACACGAGTAGTAAATGAATCAAGCCTTGAGGCTTTCCAGTCCACCCACACGTTCACTCTCCATGAGCAGCCGTAGATTGGTGTTAGCTCTTTAAACACCTCCTCTCTGGCACTCTATTGACTCTTAATGTCAGCAATACTTTTCAGCAAATGTGTTTGTCTATATTAATTGCTGCGTCGCCATGCGGATCCACAGCCGCATCAAAAATTCATATGGAGGAATAAACTGAAAGATGCTGATGTGGGATTTTTAGACCTTAATCCAATTATGATTAAAATCTAACTTGTATCTACTGTGTGCACTAATTACTGTAATATATGAATAGTGTATATTAAAGAGAGTGTCTTTGGATTTGCCCAGGACTTAACAACAGACTAGCTTTTTATTTTATTTTATTATTATATGTATATATTTGAATCATTGTTTATCTGGAAAGTATAAACAGTGCTTTTTTCCCCCCACAATTATGTTACAGCCTTATTTCAAAATGGATGATATTCATTATTTTTTTCAAAATTCTACAAACAATACCCTATAATGGCAACGTGAAAGAAGTTTGTTTGAAATCTTTGCATTATTTTTAAAAGGTCTTTTTGCTTGGCACCTACGTTTGGCCAGTTTCTCCCATTCTTCTTTGCAGAACCTCTCCATCTTCATCAGGTTGGATTAAGCGCGTCGGTTCACAGCCATTTACAGATTTCTTCAGAGATGATCAGGTTTAAGTCTGGGCTCTGGCTGGACCACTCAAGGACATTCAGTCTTTGTACATTGCTGCATTCATCTTTCCCTCGATCCTGACTATTCTTTTAGTTCCTGCTGCTGAAAAACATCCCCACAGCATGATGTTGCCACCACCATGCTTCACTGTAGGAATGTTATTGGCCAGGTGATGAGCAGTGCCTGTTTCCAGACATGACACTTGGCATTCAGACCAAAGAGGTAAATCTTTTTTACTCATGGTCTGAGAGTCTTTCAGGTTTTTTTTTTGGCCAGGTGGGCTGTTATGTTCCTTTTTACTGAAGAGTGGCTTCCATTTGGCCACTTTACAATAAAGGCCTGATTGGTGGAGTGCTGCAGATATGGATGTTCATCTGGAAGGTTCTCCTCTCTCCACAGAGAAATGCTAAAATTCTTTTAGATTTACAATCAGGTTCTTGGTCACCTTCCTGACTAACGCCCTTTTCCCCTGATCGCTCAGTTCAACCAGCATTAGGAAGAGTCCTGGTGGTTCCAAATTTCCTCTATTTATAGATGATAGATGACCCTGTGCTCACAATCCTGTCTCTGAGGTCTACAGACAATTCCTTGGACTTCATGGTTTAGTTTGTGTCTGACATGCACTGTAACTGTGGGACCTTCTATAGACATGTGTTTGACTTTCCATATCATGTCCAATCAACTAAATTGACCACAGGTGGACTCCAATCAAGTTGTAGAAACATCTATTTTATAAATTTGCCAGGATTTCAAACAAACTTCTTTCGCTGTGAATACTTTCCGGATGCACGCTATATTGATTTTTTATATATTTAATAACAAGAGCAACTGTCAAAAAATCTATGTTTTTCAAAACATATGCATGATCTTCTGCATGTTTCTGTACAGCACTAGAATTCTGCGGAGTCCAAATTTGACATTTCTCATCTTACAAAAGACAGAGAACAGGAGAGAAGATGCTATCAGACTGCTTCACTCTTACACTCACACATGGAGGTGGAAGTGTAATATTCTATGGTTGGTTTGGAGCAGGGAAGGTTGTGGATTTTTATTCCGAATGGAATAAATATAAATATTAAAAGGAACCAACATGGCAACCATTCAATACTTCAGCAACATGCAATTCCGTCTGGACTGCGGCTCATTGGAACCGACTTGACCATTCAACAAGGCGATGAGCTGAAGCGTATGTGGCTCTATAAGCATTATCTAGAGAGCAAACAGTCATCTGGAGTGATATCTATCATAAAACGGCATTGATAAAGAAATCCTTAACTTGTAAGGAGCATCTTTGGCCAGATTTTCAAGAGACACGTACTTTGTTGCGACAAAGTACTTCACCTAAACGTTTAGAGAAACGAACTGCATGGATGCTGAGAGCAGGTAAATCTGTTATTTATGTTAAGAAAATATTTTTCAGGGTATTTTTTAGAACGTTAAAGATCGATGATCAACATCTGGTTCAAGTGAAAGGATTATTTTTCGTTATTGTATGCACAGACATTCCATACAATTGTTGTTTCCAAGCTTTGTGCTAACAGTTTGGGGAAGAACCACATATGGCTGGAAACATCGGCTGTCTCAACACTTGTCCATCTAGTGTAGAGGACAAGCAGCGAATCAGTGATACAATTAAATTAAAACCTCAGTGCTTGTCATGTTACACAGAAATCTATGGCAGATTTTCACCTCCTGTTTAATGCTTTTTTTATAGAGCGAAAAAGGGGGGAAAACAGCAGCGTGGCATTTTGAGTCCCGCCGTTTTATTCATGAGGCAGGAGAGCGAGGAGCTGTTTCGAATATTTATCAGTGTGTTTAAGAGACACCCCGAGTCATAGGAACACAACCCATGCACAAGATTGGCAGGAAACCCATTACAGCTGTTATTTACTGACGCAATGCAAATAACATTACAAATTGTATTTCTACGTCGTTCAGACCCGGGCCGTATATATTAAGCGCGACCGATGATCGGCGATTGTGCAAATATTTGGACGTTTATACACACCACATTCCGCAAGCCGAAGCTAAACACAAAAGGCGGAGTGTATAGCGCAGATATCATCTCCTACATTGCTCTCACATTGGATTTGTAGTTAATTGCAGCGTTCTGTGTAGTAAAGTTCAATAAAAATAAAACACACAAAAACACACATTTTTTAAGAATTTGGTCAAGGATTACATTTCGCAATAGCCACTGCATCTCACTGGACCATGTCACGCACTTGTACATCCTTCAGGATAATAAGTGAACCACTTAGCACTTGTATATGAAGCCACAATTTTTTGTATCTGCATAGTTATTCTTACCTCACATCCAGTTTTTCATCCTTTCATCATTTTTCTCCTTCACGTTTATATTATTTTCCTTTGTGTGTTTCTTGTGAAAATATTGCATTGTTTGCACTTTAAGTACACTTTTTTTGCACCTGCATCTGCCGCTTGACTTACATGACTGTCTTTTTTGTCCTTGAGATGACCTTCTTTTGATATAATCATCAATATAGAACTCAAATACACTCATTTCTAATCTTGTCAGTATCTTCAGCTCTGCTACCTCCAGTTCCACCTCCTGTCTTTTACTCAATGCCACTGTCTCTAAACCATACAACATCTCAGGTCTCACCACAGTCCTATAAACTTTCCCTTTCACTCTCACAGATACTCTTCTATCACAAAGCTCAATGCACAACTTATTCGACTTTTCATTATCAAAATGCTCATTCTCTCTGTAATAAAACATTGTACACATGATTTCCAGAAGTGCATTACATTTACAAGTATATTTTAATTAGAATTCATTATGCATTATGAAATGTTAGCATGATCCACTATTCATAAAATATTCAATTGCACTAAGTGTGCTGAATATTATAGTTACTGTTGCATTGCAATGAAATTGTATTTTAAACATGAAAACAGTGAAATATTTAACGTGGGATTGTTTTTTTGGCAAATTCTCTCAGACTGAATTTTTTTCCAATGTTATTTTTATAGTAGAACTGAATAATAATCATCATATTTATGGGGATAAGTGGAGCTTTTTTTGATAAGATTACAATAAAACAGATGGCGTGTTTGAAGCTTGTGTCAAGTACAGACTACAGACGAAAAAACCACGAGGACGACATGTGGATTTGTTGAGTTGTCACAACCAGAACACTGTGCTGAAGTGTACATGCATCAGGGGGTCTGGTATCTATCTATCTATCTGTCTATCTATCTATCTATCTATCTGTCTGTCTGTCTGTCTGTCTGTCTGTCTGTCTGTCTGTCTGTTTGTCTATCTATCTATCTATCTATCTATCTATCTATCTATCTATCTATCTATCTATCTATCTATCTATCTATCTATCCATCCACCCATTTAAGTATCTATCTATCTATCTATCTATCTATCTATCTATCTATCTATCTATCTATCTATCTATGCTGAGTAGTAACTCACTGGTTAAGGTGCTGGGTTACTGATTGGAAGGTCGGGGGATTAAGCTCTGGTATAGCCAAGCTGCCACTTTTGGGCCCTTGAGCAAGTCCCTTAACCCTTTGTGCTTCAGGGGCACTGTATCATGGCTAACCCCCTCTTCTGAACAATCTATCTGTCAATCTAACAAAAACTAAAAGTTCTTATCCATCCATCTACCTACACATTAACCCATCTACCTATCTATCACTCTATAATCTATACATCTATCATCTAATTATCTACTCATCCATCCATCCATCCCTCAATCAATCTATCTATATGTCCATCCATACATCCACCCATCCATCTATCCATTCACAGTCCCTGGCCATTTTTCATAGGATTATTGCATTTGATGTTTTTACTACCAGGAAGTCAAGCCTGAATGTTCATCCATCCACTGCAAAGAACAAGAGCCTGTTTTTTATTCCTTATGTATTGTGTGAGAATAAAACCCATTTTTTATTTATTGAATAATCTGTTTTATTGCTACTCTCAACCTTGGGTGTAGGTGTTTTCAAATCATTTTGCTTGTGAAAAGTAATCATCTACATCAGTGGGAATAAGAGGATATGACAATTGGACCATTTTCTTTTTCTGAGGTTGAAATCACGTGTGTAATGTTATTACTATTTATTATTATTTCTTGTACGTAATAAAGACTTTTATTAAAATTCAACCCCCGACTCTCTTTCTTTATCTTTCTTTCTGTCTAATTGCCGTTTTGAATATTGAATTTTGGTGATATGACCTCTAAAAATGTTCATAAGTTCAGTGCTTACAATACAGGAAACTTTCATCCATGAAACATCTCCCATCAGTGTGTTGACTGAAAATAGTTTTTTTTTTTTCCTTTTTTAAATGAAACGAATCTTTTATTCAGTTTCATTAGTGCAGCATTGATTTTCACTCTAGGTGGTGCACCAGAAGTGTTATTTAATATTTATGAATAGAACCTTACAGAGGCGTCTTTAACAAGATGTAGAAAGAAAGAAAATCATTCCAAGCACGAGGAAGAAGGGATAAGTGTTAAGCGTGATTTTGAACAACGATTAAAAAGAAACGAAGGAAGAAGAACTTCCACGCCGGAACTACCATCAGGAAGGAATACGTTAGCAGAGATAAATTAACATTTGTTATATTGCAGTTTAGAGGTTTGCATTATGCTGAACACATTTTGCTATTTATACAAATGCAACATTACATTACAGATTTGTTTGCATTTGCTTAATTAGATATTTTTAGGAACAGCTCTCAACTCGGTGCAACTTGTAACAGTAGCGATGCAGTGTTACGACCCAGGCTAGGGCTGGGCTGTATGGCATGATTTAAGGCATGGGGTGGTGGATGTAGGATGGATATGTGTACATGGTATGTATCATGATCGATAAAGTAATGGAGCACAAAAAAGAGCTTGGTTTGTCACATGTACTTTATAGCACCAAGCGATTTTAAGAAGCTGGGGTCTCAGGGTAGGGTCAGCCATGATACAGCACGTCTGGAGCACAAAGAATTAAGGGCCTTACTCAGGGGTCTCAAGAGTGGCAGCTTGGAGATACAAGGGCTTAAAACCCTGACCTTCTAATTAGTAACCCTGAACCTCAACAATTGAGCTACCAGTATATCAGGATAAATAGTAGAGTGAAAAAAAAGTCATAATGTCACAATATGCAGTTGTTGGCACTGTTTCAGTTTCTGCAGCTTTACTCTGCCTAATCCATTCCATAAAATGATTGATTGAGTCACCAGGTACACAAGAACCACCTTATGGTAATCTTCTACCTTTTATCTTCCGGATTCACCCGTTTTTTTTTTTTGTTTGTTTTTTTCTGTTTATCTTTCTTTTTTTCACATTGGCTCATGTCTTAAGTAATGTGTTAAGAAGCCTTTGTTACAAGCCTGTCTCTCACCATCAACCCCCTCAGCCTGAGCGAGACGGCAGCAGCAGTTTCATCTTCATCTGGTCACTCAATGGTGATGGATCAACAGTCATGATGTGTAAGTGCAGGCCTTCTTCAGGAAAGAGGACAATAACTCAGCTCATTTTTTGTTGATTAAGAAGCTGCTCTGTTTACCTTGGGGAAACCATGACAAAATACAGAGCAGCCTCGCCTCATCTCATTTCATCTCGACTCACCTCACCTCCTTTCTGCCATTTCAGCCGAGTGCATTTATCTATCTCTTTCATTGCCAGGAATATCTGTTTAAAGTAATCACTCCTGAAAGAAGATTGGTCCAATGGATCAACAGTCAAATCTCTCAGCAGGGCAATGAAGATGAAAAACGCAACAAAACAACCGAAATATATGCACTACAGTACATAGACAAAAGTTTGACCTGACCTTAAGATTGGTATGTGCTCCTTTTTAACCATTCCATGCCACATTTAGTCTCCATTTGCTGTTATAATAATAAGCCCCACTCGTCTGGGAAGATGGTCCACTAGATTTTTGTGGCGATATTGTCGAGATTCATTCAGCCACAAAGGAAGGGTGTTAGTAAAGTCAGATACTGATGTAGGTCAAGTCAAGTCAAGTCAAGTTTATTTCTATAGCGCTTTTCACAACGGACATTGTCTCAAATAGTTTTACAGAATCCCATGCCTTCTAATAAAATTCCCCAAGGGGAGCATGTATATTAACAAAAGAAGGGGTCCTAGAACTGAACCTTGTGGCACCCCATAATTAACTTGATAGCTCTCCATGTAAGTCTACAAAGTGGTAACGATCAGAAAGGTAGGATTTAAACCAGCTTAATGCCTGTCCCAGAATGCCAATGTTATTTTGTAAGTGATCCAGGAGAAGATCATGATCTATAGTGTTAAATGCAGCACTAAAATCTAGTAAAACTAACAGAAAGATGAAGCCTTGGTCTGAAGCTGAAAACAGGTCATTAGTGATTTTAACCAGAGCAGTTTCTGCGCTATGATGGGGCCTAAAACCTGACTGAAACTCTTCAAAGGTATTGTTTTCTTGTAAGTAGGAACAAACCTGGGCAAAAATAATCTTTTCTAAAATCTTAGATATACATTTACACAAATTTTCGGGAGATTTGAAATGGCTCTGTAATTTGTTAGTGTGTTTGGATCCAAATTAGTTTCTTAATAAGGGGCTAAATAACTGCTTACTTAATGGGTTTAGGGACGTAGCCTAAAGATAGTGAGAAGTTAATAATATTCAGAAGAGGCTCACCAGCTGTATGTAACACTTCTTTCAGTAGTTTAGTTGGAATGGGATCTGACATATTGTTGATTTGGCTTTGTAATAACATTATACAGCTCTTCCTGTCCTATACATATAAAGCGGTGTAGTTGTGGAGTTTTAGGTGAGATTGTGTCAAGAGATTGTGTCAGAGGTTGGACACAATTGTTTCTCAAATAATTTAAATTTTTTTCAGTAAATAAGTTAATAAAGTCATCACTACTAAACTGTGATGGAAGGTGAGGTGACTGGGGTGCAGTCAGCATTAACAATCATCGCAAAAGTGTTTGATAGTGTTGGAACGCTATAGCAGGAGATCTTCCACATCTTCGAACCCATGTAAAGCAGGGACATTGTAATGCTGGAACAGGTTTGGGTCTCCTAGTTCAAGCAAAGGTAAAGTTTGCTACTATATCCAAAAGGCACACATCTAAATGTATACCTTCAAATTTGTGATAACAGTTTGGTAAAGAACAACATATGGCTAGAAAATTCATGTGTCAGGAGAAATTCAATGTGCTTGTATACTGTACTATGTAATATTTTATATGAATGCTGACCATTAATATATATAATAATATATATATATATATATATATATATATATATATATATATATATATATATATATATATATATATATATATATATATATATATATATATAGATTTTTCATGTTGTCAAAAATTGTTTTGTTTTTTTACCAATCACTTTTTTTTCCTTATTGTACAGACTTTGTTATTGAGTTTGTGCAGCTTCTGGTTCATTCTAGGATCATAATACTTCGCTGTCCATGGTTCTACTTTGCCTGCCTTTATCAAAATATTGTCATATTGTAATCATATTATTTATCATTTTGGCAAATGGCTCCAGAGTGGACATTTCTTTTATCAATAAATCAGAAATGGAACTTATATGTTATAGTTCATGTTTCTATTTGCAAATTAAAACACAAATTAATGCATCGTATTCAAACCGGAATATAGGCTTTATTTCTGCTTTGAGTTAACCGGGACATGACAGGATGAGCACTTGTCAGAAGGATCAAAAACAGTTCCTTGTTGGACATCGACTCCCACATGTGCTCACTCACTCATCTTCCCAGCTGTAAATGGCATGTCTTCATTTTCAACTTTCTAGAATTTTCTCTTTCTTCTTTTCTCCAGGCTCTTCATTGTATCGAACAGAGATTTTCATCTGCAGAGAAATTGCAGCCTTTATGGAGTGTCATGTTGTGAAAACTGCCTTTAATTCCGAGCACTGAGCTGTGATTACTGTAAGTCCTCTTCACCGGGAGACGTTTTTTGTTAAGTACGAGGAGCATAAGCTGTTATCCTATTGTAGAACTCAGAGGGGTTTTTCTTTCTATTCTTTTTGGTGAACAGAAAGTGTACAATGTCAAGTTTCACATCGAAATTATATCTCGACAGCTTTTCCGGGTAAATTCACTTTGCACTTTGAAAAGTGTGAGAGAGACAAAGTTAGAGGCGTGTTTTTTTTTTTATTTTGTATAAAATTGCAACAAGAGGCAGGAAAAGTGCCATGCGATTTAAATAATGGCTGATTTTAAAGATCGTTGTGCTTTGAAAAAATGCTCGCAGGTTGCAATTGATGACGGAAGTGATGTTAGCATGCATTTGGTGAATTTCAAGTAAATGCACATTGGCTTATCTTTAGCTCATTTTTCCATTATTAGCATTGGTTTCAATCTGAAATTAGCTGAAACAATTACTTTATTTATACCACCTTTGACATTCCAAACACATTTCGGTCATCTATAACAAGGAAAATGGAAATGAAAAGAAAATGTATAAGCATCAAAGCACTATCTGCGCCATGTTTAGTCCATTTTTCAGCCATAATAACTAACAGAATAAAATTTGTGGCTTTGACTTATTGCCCTGCATTAGTGACAATAATTTTGACAATGATTCTGACACACACACACACACACACACACACACACACACACACACACACACACACACATATATATATATATATATATATATATATATATATATATATATATATATATATATATATATATATATATATATATATATATATATATAAGACAACAGAAATCTTCAACTAGTGAAGAACAAATCTGGCAAATTTTTCAAGAGGCATGGCAAAGTATTTCAGCTGAATATTCGGAGAAACAAACTGTCTGGATGCCAAGAGTGTGAAAAAATATTTTTCAATAAAGATTTTATTTTGTACATTTTTATATATTTGTTTGTTGGAAGTAAATCTTCACATTCACCATCACATTAACAGGTTTATTGCACAGAAGAAAAACATGCATGCGGCTCTGAAAAACCATAAATAAACTAGACATTTCCAAACTCTTAGCAAAAGCACTCTATGTATAAAAGATGTTTGCCTTTGTCGTGGAAGAAGCGGGAAACTGACGCATATGTAGATCTTACTTTTATTTATAATTTAAACATTAAAAAAAGATAACACAATTTTCCTGCGCTTGAAGACTGAAGCCAACCAACAACATGGAAGATAAATATGAGTACATAAAAGTGGTAATCGTTTTTATCCAGGTAATTGTTTGTGAATCAGGTGTGATTGATCAGAGATATGTAACCATTTGAGGATGCCGTGGTTGATGGGAATTGTAGTCCAGGGCCATGATCCTGAAAGTCTTTTACTGTTGGACAAGATGCTGTTGGCTGAATGTTGGTAACAAAAAATATAAAAATAAAAAAAATCTGACACAAAATATGAAAAATAATTTATTAAATAAACAAACTAATTAATTTGAGTGTTTGATTAATTAATGTGTTGCATGTTTGTTCGTTTAATTGTTCGATGTATTAGTTGGTTGACTATTTAAATTTCCAGATATAAATACATTTTCCAGATATTTGTATTTATCTTTATACAGTTCTCTATTTTATTTTCATCACATTTCTTCAAGTTCTGATTGTATAGAATAATTTGAAAATAAAAAACCTTTTAACCTCATAATTTCCTCCAGCTGAAGATTATTATAAGATGATCCTGATTAATTGTCTGCCATAGTAGTGGGCCTGTGTAATAATGAATTCTCTCTTTGTTGAAAACAATAAAGACTTAAGCCTCCCTTATCCAGAGCGACTTACACTTATCTCACTTATACAACTGAGCAGTTGAAAGTTAGGGGCCTTGCTCAAAGGCCCAAAAGAAGCTTGGTGGTGCTGGGAGATGAACTTACACCCTTCAGAAAATCAACATTTTAACAATTAAACGCACTTCTCTGCTAAAATTCAGACAAGACCTGTGTAATGTGAACACCTACTGTAAGTACCGGAAACTTTCCCCTCTCTCCACTGGGGTCCCGATGTTGTTTAGCGGTTGGCATGACCGCTCCCACTTTGTACTGAAGTCCACTATTAACCTGTTAGCCTTTAGCACAGATTTTGGGACTCACAGCTGAAATGCCCTAACTAAATTTAAATGTTAACAGTTCCTGATAAAAGTGGGCTATATACACAATTTAAATATCTTTAAAAAGAAGATACGTTGAGCTTTACTCTCTATAATTCTATTCAAAGTTGATATTGCTCAAAAACATAATGTTATAGAAAATTATATATGATAAAGTACTGTAAAAAAATGTATAATAAATATTTTTTTTTATCATATATATATATATATATATATATATATATATATATATATATATATATATATATATATATATATATATATAAATATAAATACTTGAAATCAGTCTTGGAGCAATCCAGAAAAGTACTGGGTTAAAGGCCACATGTCTCATGAGTTTATATTTTAAATTGAATAAAGATATCATGAAAAATGAGATTCCTACAAACATTTATCTGAGACTATGTCATGTTCGCCCCTTCCCGTCCCACCCCGCACCACCCCGCCCAAATTTTAGGACTCAATTTAAATGGTAACAGTTCCTGAGAAGAACATGCTACATACACAATTTAAATATCATTGGAAAGAAGACACTTTCAGCTTTACTGTCAATCAAATCATTGCTCAAAAAGATAATAAGTTATAGATGATGAAGTGCCATTGATATACATTTCCTGCATATAAATACATGAAATCAGTCTTGGAGCAATCCAGAAAAGTACTGGGTTGAAAGCCACATGTCTCATGAGTTTATATTTCAAATTGAATAAAGATATCATGAAAAATGAGATTCCTACAAACATTTATCTAAGACTATGTCTGATCCTTTTCTACATTCCCCTGTTTGAGAGCCACCTGCTAAACTCAGGTGTCCATTCATACTTTATTTATACAGTCTGCATATTAATGAATGCTGACCATTAAAGGCTTTTGTTATACATGTTTGGCTATTGATATTGATTTGGCATTCATATTAATAAACACCGGTGCTAGTTGCTCAGCGCAGGCTTTCAGAACCCGACCTGTGATGCCATCTGGTTCTGCTGCCTTCCTGGTATTCACTCTTCTGAATGCCCTTCTCACATTATGCTTCAAGATGGTGAACGTGTTAACCTCTCCAGCTCTCTTATTCTGCATGATTGTGTCACTAGCGTGGTTAGCTGCAGCCTCAAAGCGAGCATAAAAGGTGTTTAGCTCGTCTGGCATAGAAGCGTCCCCGTTCCCCATTCCCGCATTCCCATGACATGATGGTTTTTATAGTGTTTTAAGTCTGTCCTGTTGTCTCCATAGCTACACCTTAGACAACTTATGGGAAGCCAAGTCAAGTTCAAGTCTATTTATTATAGCACTTTTCACAACAGACATTGTCTCAAAGCAGCTTTACAGAATTTAACAGTTAGGGAAGTGGTAGCTCAGTGGTTAAGGCTCTGGGTTTCTGATCAGGGCTCATCTGGGCTCAGTTCAGTATCACCAAGCTGCCACTCTTGGCCTTTTAGCGAGGTCCTTAAACCTCTGTGCTCCAAGGGCACTGTGTTATGGCTGTTCATGCACTCTGACACCAGCTTCCTAACATTGCTGGTATAGGATTTTACTGTGCTGTAATGTACAAATATAAAGCACCTTATTATAGTCTTTCATGTGTTCTAGTGTTCAGTCCATATCAGGGAGATTTTCCTTGCCACAAACATCACTGGATCATTCATTAAGGATAAAGTTACAATTATAAGAAACAAGCTTATAAGCACCAAACTTCTACTTTCTTTTATACTTCTTTATAACCGCTGTTTCTTCGTAAAGCTGCTTTGAGAGAATGTGCATTCATAAAAGTGCTCTACAAATAAAAATTTATGGGTCCTCATCTCCAACAGCAGGCTTAGAGATGGCAGCTTTACAGTTATTTCTCTCCCAAATACGCCAATTCATTGGGCAAAACATAATATGTATATAATTCTACACCCTATGTAATGTACTATAAAGGTGCAAGGAAGTTATTACGGATTCTCACTGTGGCTCTTCTCAGCCCTGGAGTTTGTCGAATGTCTTTTACAGTTCAGAAATAATGATCTGGATCGTGGTCTAAGTCAAAGTGGAAGATGTTTTATAAGATATCATCCAGAGTGCTTGCTTTAAATGGTCTTTAGATCATGGAGCTCACGTGTAGTTGCTCTGATTTGATGTAGTTTATCTACTATAAATTGGCTATATATTATCATTGTATGCAGTATGCAGTTTAATGGCTAAAGCAGAATGTATATATTATGAGCACTTTCACAACATTAACCTTTAAATTGAATGCCGCCTGACATTATCGTTTCATTTTTTTCTGCAAGGATGGAAGTGAATGAGACTACAACAGGAGAAGAGACTTAACCAAAGTGACTTCTTGCACAAATATTTCTGGGTTGTTACATCATTTTCAATGCAGCAATGTGTGTGTGTGTGTTTAGTGTGGGTGAACGCGGTGACCATAAGAATCCATTGTAATATGTATAAATTAGTTATAGTCATAGCCTGGACAGACTCAGACTTCAGCATGTGTTCCTGACATACCTTCACACCTCATTTTTGTATAGTGATGCCCACAAAACATAAACTCATTGGTCGGGGTAAAGACAGAAAAACTGATGTGGAGGGTTTTTTGACACACACACACACACACACACACACACACACACACACACACACACACACACACACACACATATATGCAGACCAGGCTTAAGATTATGACCACTGACAGGTGAAGTGAAGAACACTGATGATCTGTTCATCATGGCACCTGTTAGTAGGTGGAATATTTTTTAGGCAGCAGGTGAACATTTTGTCCTCAAAGTTGATGTTAAAAGCAGGAAAAATGTGCGAGCGTAAGGATTTCAACAAGTTTGACAAATTGTGATGTCTAAGCGTCTGGGTCAGAGCCTCTCCAAAACTGCAGCTCTTGTGAGATGTTTCTGGTCTGCAGTGATCAGTATCTATCAAAAGTGCTCCAAGGAAGGAACAGTGGTGAACCGGTGACAGGGTCGTGGGGGACGAGGATCATTGATGCACGTGGGGAGTGAAGGCTGGTCCGTGTGGTCCGATCCAACAGACTGATGCTGATTTATCCTCCTCATGGACCTCACAAAGGCACATAATAAACACCTGTTTTCACCTGATTATTCAAACCTTTTTCATCAAATGTACCTACCTTGAGTGGTTACAGTGGCCTGGGTCACAAAGCACTGCTCCATTGTGCTCATGGGTGAAATTAATAGTAGCACACTAACATGTACTCATGAAGCAGACGTTACTTTCCTACAACTACAAACCAGGTTTAGCCTACAGATAATGGTTTTCTCCTGCTTTACTGTGGCTATTGTGTGGACTGGTTTATTGTGTCAGAACTGATCAAGTCTCCTGTCTTTATATCAAAATGAACAGTCTGCACATGATCACAGCAGCTCTGCTCTTTAACCACTTAACAAAACAATAATTGGGTGAAAACAGGTGTTTATTACGTGCCTTTATATTCCACGAGGAGGATAATTCAACACCATTCAATGGTGTTTGTAATGTATTTTAAATAGTGCAATTTTAATTCATATTTTTTTATAGAACAAGTTACATTTAGCTTAGCTGAAAGTGTTAATTAATACATTATTAACAAACACGTACTAATGTGATTAAGGTAGCCATTATTCACACATGATTTCATGTGACTCATGGTTAGTTCTTAATTAGTTTGTGCCTTAACTCATTATATATATATATATATATATATATATATATATATATATATATATATATATATATATATATATATATATATATATATATATATATATATATATATATATATATATATAATACACACTTACTGGCCACTTATTGTTGGACCCCCTTATGCCTTCAGAACTGCCTTAATCCTTCATGGTATAGATTCAACGAGGTACTGGAAACATTCCTCAAAGATTTTGGTCCATATTGAAATGATAGCATCATGCAGTTGCTGCAGATTTGTCGGCTGCACATCCATGATGCGAATCTCCCGTTCCACCACATCCCATAGATGCTCTATTGAATTGATATTGGTACTAATGGGCCCAAAGTGTGCCAAGAAAATATCCCCCACACCATTACACCACCACCACTGCCTGAACCGTTGATACAAGGCATGGATCCATGCTTTCATGTTGTTGACGCCTAATTCTGCCCCTACCATCCGAATGTCACAGCAGAAATTGAGACTCATCAGACCAGGCAACGTTTTTTCCAATCCTCTATTGTCCAATTTTGGTGAGCCTGTGCGAATTGTAGCCTCAGTTTCCTGTTCTTAGTTGTCAGGAGTGGCACCCGGTGTGGTCTTCTGCTGCTGTAGCCCATCCGACTCAAGGTTCGACGTGTTTTGCAATCAGAGATGCTCTTCTGCATACCTCGGTTGTAACGAGTGGTTATTTGAGTTACTGTTGCCTTTCTATCAGCTCGAACCAGTCTGGTTATTCTCCTCTGACCTCTGGTATCAACAAGGCATTTGCGCCCACAGAACTGCCGCTCACTGGATATTTTATCTTTGTTCGGACCATACTCTGTAAACCCTAGAGATGGTTGTGCGTGAAAATCCCAGTAGATCAGCAATTTCTGAAATACTCAGACCAGCCCGTCTGCCACCAACAACCATGCCACGTTCAAAGTCACTTAAATCACCTTTCTTCCCTATTCTAATGCTCGGTTTGACCTGCAGCAGATCATCTTGACCGTGTCTACATGCCTAAATGCATTGAGTTGCTGCCATGTGATTAGAAATTTGCGTTAACGGGCAGTTGGACAGGTGTGCCTAATAAAGTGGCCGGTGGGTGTGTGTATATATATATATATATATATATATATATATATATATATATATATATATATATATATATAGGCTAACCCTAAACCTAGAATCTGGCTATTGGTATGTGCTTCTTTAACATTCCATTCAACATTTGGTCTCCATTTGCTCTTCTGGAAAGGTGTTCCACTACATTTTTAGGAGATTTGTGCTCATTTAGCCAAATGGGTGTTAGTAAAAAACTGATGTGGGTGAGAAGGTGAAGAGGTCTGAGGTCTGAGGTGCAGTCAGAATTCTAGTTCATTCCAAAGGTGTTCAATAGGGTTGGAGCTCTACAGCAGGAGATCATGCACTGCAACCCATCTTCATGGAGCTCACTTAATGCACAGGGGTGTTGTCATGCTGGAACAGGTTTGGGTCTCCTAGTTCAAGTAAAGGGAAAATGTCATGCTACAGCATCCAAAGGCGTCCCATACAATTATCTGCCTCCAACTTCATGGTAACTGTTTGTAGAAAAAAAAAACACATATTGCTGAATAAGTCCTGATTTTTATAGTGTATCTAAGAATGACCAGGTTTACAGTCCTGTAAAAAGGCGTTTGTTTGTCTGGTTTCACCTCTCCAACTTTCCTGACAGAAAATCTTCTGAGCAAACACCCATGGGAAATGTGGCTACTGCTTGTGTTTGGGAAAGAACCATATAGTGAATGTATCTGTGTTTTAATAGTTTTTGAGTGAGTGTGAAGACGAAGTCGAACACAATAACGCTGACTATAATTATAAACTTTATGGTTCAGTTCTCGATAATCAGTTCAGAACTGATACTTGCCTCTGCTCTTCTCGCTATTGTTTACTTCACGCTTGGGCTGCTTTTTAATTCATGAAATGTACGAGAATGGAAATGTGATCAGCGAACGAACAAACGAACGAACACAGCAGAAGTGCTGATGAGAATAAAACGTGCTGAGGTTGCACAGGGAGGGTGCAGAGGGAGATACGAGTCTGTTATCGACGTTATAAAGTTTTATTTCAATGCAGTTGATGTTGCTTTAACCATGAAATTAGAAAAGTGAATGAATATGTTGATATGCATATGTTTATGATACTCACTGAGGAGTGACAGGCAATATTTGCATGAAATATTGGCAAAAAGTTGCACATATGGGACAGAGTTTGAGATAAACAGAATACGGGTCTCGGTTATGCACAGTTCTGTTTTTTTATTTATTTATTTATTTTTTTGTAAACATATTGAGTGATATTTCCTGCACAGCACATAAAGTTTCACAAGTTTGATTGAACTTTACTTAATATATCATGTGAAAATGAATCTTTTGACTGTAAACATAGTAAAGAAATTATGAGATTCTATCAGAACTTATACATAAATACATGCATTATATAGGCAAAAGTATTGGAACTCAACTTTTCCAGCCATATGTGGTTCTTCTCCAAACTGCACACTTTTTTTTTTTATTCACAATCTTCACTTTTTCCTTCAATTGAACTTAGAGACCCAAACCTGTTTCAGCATGAATTTACACAAAGCATGAGTACATCAGTTGAAGTGGAAGGTTTCATGCTATAAAACTCAAACCCTATTGAACTACTTCGGGATGAATGTGACTACACTCCAGGCCTCCTCACCTCACCTACATCGGTACCTGAATTTACTAACAACCTTGTCTCTGGAATGAGCACAAACCGCCACAAAATCTATTGGAACACCTTTTTAGAAGAGTGGAGTTTATTATGACAGCAAATAGGGATGAACTGTAGAATGGCATGTTGAGAAACTCTTAAGTTCAGGGGTCCACAAACTTTGGCCCTTATAGCGTAGATATAGAATCGCTAATTAACACATATCATTCATCTACATTCAAAGCATTCGGCAGATTGCTTTATCCAGAGCAATTTACATCTGAGCAGTTGAGGGTTAAGGGCCTTGCTCAAGGGCCAATCAGTGGCAACTTGGTGGTGCTGGGATTTGAACTTGTGACTTTCCGATTCAGAGTCTAAAGCCTTAGCCAATGAGCTACAACCTCACTCTCCCCTTTCACCAAATTCAAAAATATTCTCTCCTGTAGATACATATTTACAATTCCTGGAGACGGATGATCTGCTGTGGCGACCCCTAATGGCAGCCGAAAGAAGACGACGACACATTTACAATTCCATGACTTTAAATTAGAATTCTGTGGTTTTGATTAGTGTGCATTTTTAGTATGATTATTAATAATGAATCTTTATAATTAATAATATAATGTAATATCAGTCTAAAGCACAGAATGAGCTGGATTCAGCATATTCTATGCGTGGCTGAGTAATGAGTGTGGAAGTCTTTTTGTTTAATTAAAGTCATGATTAAAACCATTCATGCAGCATGATATTGGCACTATACTGTGTAGTACAGTTACTTAAAAAAAAAAAATTGCATAATATTATGTCTAATAGCAAAGCAAATAAACATAATACTGTATTTTCTTCAGTTAGTATGTTCAACTATCTATATTTTTCAGGTTTAAAGGCGGAAGATTGTGTATAAAAGTGTTATTTCAGAGAGTAAAACCCTGTTTCAGACTCAAGAAAAACTGTGACATCACACAGCTAAAAAAAAGACTGATCAATTTTTCTCACACAACTGTTAGCATGAACATGCTAACTCTCTGTGTCAATAGGAACAGGAAATGATTTGTGTCAGTTTCTGCTCTCCAAAAAGGTGAAGTCTGCTCCATTAGAGAATGAATATGCCTCTGGTATAAATCTGTAAGAGTGTGTGTGTGTGTGTGTGTGTGTGTGTGTGTGTGTGTCAGTCCTCACACTCCTCATCCTGCACCACACCACATTTCAATAGTGCATTGATTGAGCACGATTAGGCTTTTGTGAGGTTTCTGTATTAAAAGATCCCAATCTGCTGCATGGATTCATGTCAGCTGTGCTGCCCAGCTGTGTGGGCTCGAAAGCAACTCGCCTCATTTAGGACAGAGCCGATGCCGGAGCGGAGCCGTGGCATGGAATACAGCTTACTGTGGATGTGTGATCGTTTCCGCTGGGCAGGATCTGAATGCTGAGTGGTTTTCGGAGCTGCCAGAAAGCAGGATTGATGGAAAAAAAGGGCGAAAAAAGTATTCTTGCTCAACACTTAGGCATTGTGAGGTAAATTAGTTCATTTGAAAGAATACGTACTGTTCAGATTGTGAAAACTTCACCATGACTTCAATTACAGGAATCAGAAAATCTGTTCTTGTGGAACATATGAATCTCAATGTCAGGTGTTCACAGAGTTTGGCTCATTCAGTGTAGCTCTCAATTCTATTCACCCCAGCAGGTCACATGATTTATTCCCCCTCACTTGTTTAACTGTATTCACTCCTCTATACATGTTAGTGTTGTTCAGAGACTTTATATTTGGTACCAAATGGCCATGGTTATGCAAACTCCAACTTACCAGGCCCTTATATATATATATATATATATATATATATATATATATATATATATATATATATATATATATATATATATATATATATATTTATTATGACTGTCATAATAAATAACGTATTACGGCAAATTTATTTTAACACTAATTGTATCAACACACGATAGTTTTATTAAAATATAAATAAATATATTTAAAAAAAGCAAAAGTAAAACCTTCAACGTAACACAGTTATTTACATTGTTCTTTCTTTACTCAGATATGAGAAAAAAAAATCCACAGATAAACTACTTTTAATCACTAAACATTTGTTTCACTGATGCACAACCCAGCCATTAGGGTTGCACAAGCCAGTGCACTCTTAGTTCGGGTCCCAAGCCCAGATAAATGGGGAGGGTTGCGTTATGAAGCTGCTTTGAGACAATGTCTGTTGTAAAAAGCGCTATGGAAATAAACATGAAGGGCATCCAGCGTAAAAACATGTGCCAAATCAAATATGCGGATCACGAATCAGAATTTCATATCAGATTGGTCGAGGCCCGGGTTACCAACGACCGCCACAGGTATCGTAGAAGGAAAGAAGGAAGTCGTCTACAGAGAGGCGGGGAAAGGAGCAGTGTAGGAGAGTGGAGGTTCGGGTTGGTACTTTAAATATTGGTACTATGATTGGTAAAGGGAGAGAGATATGTTGTGTGTTCAGGAGACCAAGTGGAAAGGGAGTAAGACCAGGAGTGGAGTATTAAAGTATTAATTTTAGGTACATTTAGAACATATGTTATTATGATTCCTTATGATTCATACCAATAAAATATTTAATCGATTGACAGCCCTAATATAAATATATATACAGGCTCTAGGTTACTGATCAGAAGCTCAGGGGTTCAAGTCCCAGCACTGCCAATCTGTCACTGTTGGGCCCTTGAGCAAGACACCTAACTCTCTCTGTTGTAGTGGTGCTGTAACATGGCTGATCCTGTGCCCTGACCCCAGACCCCAACAAAACAAATAAATAAGTAAAAGAAAAAAAAAAAAAGAATCTAATTTCGAGTGCCACTTTAGGCTAGGTGAAAAAAAAGAGGTGATGAGGTCACTGTTAATTACAGCCATCACATCGAGAGAGCCGAGGTAAGATGGGAAAAAAATGTACGATCAGGGCATTTTTGCACTCCGTTATTAACCTTATTTATCTATTTCGACAGCAGCCAGAGCCGGACTAATTTCCCCCTCTTCACTCTGCTCTTTCATTATCAAAGCCGCTCGAAACGTTCTGTTCTTCTGGATCATCAGCATCTCTTAAAGGCTCTCGTCTGCGACAAAAGGCTGACTTCAAATTCGTTTCATTATAGATGTGGATAAAACACGCTGATTAAAGCTGGAAACTCGGATTAGAGACTAAATGAGAATGAAGCGTTTAATGAGGCTAGCTCTCCTGTAGACGCCTAACTCCACGGCCCTCGCCTAATTAGCCCGATGAGGTGGCATCGCAATTATTTATAATGACACTCTTTGGCATTGGGCAGAATTGGAATGGAACGTCATTTGAAGTACATTTTTTTGTAATTAACATTTCCTCTAATTAGTGTTTACAGACCACCAAAGAAATTTTTCTTCATTTGAGGGGATTTCTTAGGAAGAAAATTGTTTCAACAATTGAAACATTTTGAAAATCCACAAAACTGTAATTGGAGTGATTGTATCTTGTTGTTTCCTTAAAATATTTTACCACTGAAGATATATCCATAAGCAGTCTGTGTTTAAGGTGCTACAGACTGGTGTGTTCGGTTGCCAGATGCCTGTCTGAGAGGCATCAAAGTTGGAGGCACACAATTGTATAGGATTTTATGGATATGAAAGCATGCAATTTCACCTTCACTTAAACTAGGAGAGACAAACCTGTTGCAGCAACTAGAACATCTAGAACCTGTTGCAGCCAACTAGAACATCTTCCCAGAAGATGCACTAAATGAAGGATGCACTTAATGTGGAATGGGATGTTCAAAATGAAGCACACAAAGAATATATACTGTTAATATCGTCTCCATTTCAAAACACTTTTCTCTGCATCTATTCAGCGTAAATTCTGAAAACAGCTCAGGAATGCGATGGAATGCACCAATTTCACATCCGTTTGTAGTATAAAATAGTGTGACATTTACTCTGGCAGATCTTAGAGGCACACAGTCACTCACACTCTCATCATATCTTTCCAAAGCTCAGAGCTGGAAGCCTGGAAGGAACATCAAAGAGCTGTAACACACAGCTTCTCTCTCTCTCTCTCTCTCTCTCTCTCTCTCTCACACACACACACACACACACACACACAAATGAAAGCTGATCATGTAAGGTCAAATAATATTTTTTCTATGAAAGGCGACAGCAAGAAAAACATTGAAATACATATGAAATATTTAGTTCTATTGATAGTCCACGTTTTTACTTCTAATAGCAACTGCAGAGCTTCAGAATCCGCACTAACGAGCTTCAGGCTGATTTCTGCGCTTCAGAAATAAATAAATAAAATAAAAATCAGACCAGGTGACTTGGATTTCCTTTTGTAACTCGAAACAATGAATGTAAGGCTAAACACTAAGCAAAACATCGACCCCGAGAACGAGCCAATGGAGCACGCATGGGGTATGAGGCGTATGAACGATGATGAAGTTTAACATTCCAAAGCTGTATATAAAACAGGAAGACCCTTAATGAATAGAGGTCCATCTGTGATCAAGGCTTCGGACTTGTGAAGGTCAATCAATTCAGAAAAATGACATGAATTATGCATAGCCTGTATATCAGGGAGGCTTTACAGGACTAATCAGGAATCTAATATAACAGCATGTTCTCATGCTGAGTCAAGGTAAGCGTAATCATACAGATATCTATCTGTCTGTCTGTCTGTCTATCTATCTATCTATCTATCTATCTATCTATCTATCTATCTATCTATCTATCTATCTATCTATCTATCTAATCAATACCTATGGGGAAACCCATTTAGTTGTCTATACTAGGAAACAATGAAAAAATGAATTATTTACTGCTGAGTAAACACATCCCTCATTTAAGTAGAAGTACAGATACTCATATACTCAAGTTCTCACTACACTTTTTTACTCAAGTTAAAGTAAAGAAGTTTGTGCTCTGACATGTACTTTAGTAAAAAGTAGTCATTATTACAACCTGTTTTAGTGTCACGCTGGTAACTGAACCTCACGTTATTAATATTAGGCCCATCAATCGATTAAAATATTAAATCGTGATTAAACAAATGATTGTCATGAGTCACGATTAATCGCATTAAACTTTATCGCAAATTTATATCTGTTCAATATGTACCTTAAATTAATTCTTTCCAATTGTTTAATACTTTAATCAACACGGACATGGACAAATACTGATGCATACAAATGTATGTTTATTATTAGTCAGTGGCGGGCCATGTATTTGGTACCTGGGCCTTCAGTGGTAACTTATCTGACTTAATCCACCTCTTAATACCACCACTATCACGTTACAATTATAGGAACCATCAATATTGTGCAAAAACGTAATATAACAATGTGGGGCATTACAGATAGAGAGAGAGGCATTTCTACGGTGGCCGAGTAGTGCAAGACACATTAACAAATCAGAAAAAAATCAGTTATTTTTTTATATTTAAAGGTGCACTAATCAAAATAATAGTTTAAAAAAAATAGTTTAAAGTAAACAAAGAACTTTACACATGTACAAGAAGATTTCATACTTCCTGTATATCTTGAATGACAGGTCCAATGATCGGTAAGTTTCCATTCACAAAATATATCTACCTTTTCCACTTTGTCTAAATTGTCATTGTGTTTTTGCATTTGTTATTTTGTTTTCTGATTTGTTAATGTGTTTTGCACTTCTCCGCCCCCGTACATTTCACATATGGAGGGTGAATACTATTTTACTAAAGCAAGCTCCAAACCTCTACCTCTGTGCACCTACATCATCTGGAGCAGTTCAGAATCAATATTTGTCTAATATGACAAAAATACTAAAAAGTAAATAAAATCCAACCTACTCACCAGTGATGCAGACTCATAAATTGCAGCACTCCTCAGAGGCTGTAATCCAGTGGCATTGCTCGTATTCACTGGTCTGGAAGTGGTGAACAAACCCTTTCCCGGGCTAAGACAAGCTAGCTAGCTTCGGGGTTGACCAACCTCCTTACAATGTCTAGCTTTTCTTGAAAATGGATTTTTACTTGGCTTTAACAGTTTTCCTCTGACCAACCAATCAGAGGATGGAAAAATGCTGACGCTATTCTGGGCCAGCTAACTGCCCTGCAAGGAGAAAGAAACAGACCCATTTAAAATATTCTTTATTGTAAAAAACACCAGCAGTACAGACTTTGAAGGCCCTGGGCAGATTAGATTGACATGGCAGCACATAGAAGGCTAAAATCTGACAAAATATCTAAAATCCACATACACGTACTGGAAGCAGTGCAGCCAAGAGAAACGCTACGAAATGAAGAGAATAAACTGTTGGGAATAAATTAATACAATTTGATGGAACAAATATTAGATTTTAGGTTGTAAATGTAGGTCAGTGTTCTGATAGTGTTTAGACCAGCAGAGAAGGCTTTGCTAGCCCTGACCGCCTGCCACTGTTATTAGTGAAACCAAACTCAATATACAGCATGAAGACAAAATATTCTTGTGAATGTTTTAAAGTAATTATGGTGTTTTAAATGACATAAATCATCAAGACACCAAACAGAACATTAGCTGTTTCCACACGGGTGGTTAATGAGGTGATACCAGAGAAACTGTACCTAACTTTCTTATTTTTACAGAATCAGGAAATATTTATTTTCGATTTGAATTGGTTTGTTGGTATGTGGTATGTTTGTGAGGTGAGTATTCACTGAGATTCAGGTTGTTTTTCGATGTGTCTGTGAAGAGAGATGGCAGAGAGTGCCCTCTGTCTATTTTCTTGTTATTATGAGTGTATACAAATAAAAGACACTTTACATATTCAAATGATGTATTACTCTTATCTGTACGCTCAAAAAAGACAGAGTCATTTAAGTTTTTTTCTGCGTTATGTGAAAAAAATGCCAATAAATCGCGCCGTCATGTTTGTCGACCCCAGGAGGGTTCATTGTGCGCAATATTGCCGATTTTGTTGCTGATTTGAGACTTGGCGAAAAACAATTTTTTCGGTAGAGTTTATTTATTTATTTATATCCGAGTAAAGAAAGGATGTCATGAATAGTTTCAAATTTTGTTTCCTAATGAATGTATCCAGGCTGAACAACCACCATATACTGTAGAACACAAGCAGAGAGAAGATGATGATGATCAGGTGATCAGGAATGTCTCTGTTTTCAGTCATGTTTACATCACTGACTCCCTCTGTCTCATCCACGTTAACCCCAAACATTTTGTTGCCTTCTACGTCTGTGGTGTGTGAGAGACAGGAAAGGAGTGAAAGGTTGAAAAAGCCGCACAATGACAGGAAACGTGTTGAAGGACTGAAAACGGAATAAGAAGAAAAACAATTGATCATGTCACCAAATAATGAGCCTGTTTTGAAAATGTAAGAAGTAGAAAGTAGATATTCGTGTAAAAAATGCAATGAGTGAAAGTAAAAAGTTATAGTTTATAACAGTGAAGTAAAATACTGATTCCAGAAAAACCGACTTAAGTACAGTAACAAAGTATTTGTACTTCATTACTTCTCACCTCTGCTTACTGTATACAACATTTACGATTACCCTTGGAGAGAGAGGCACAGCTGCTATACTGATTAAAGTTGATTAGAAACTACATCAGACATTAACCTTGATAAGGCAGCTGGATCGACTCGGATATTCTGTATCATCATCATCATCATAACTTCATAATAATCATCACCACAGCATTGTATAATGAAGACCATGCAGTTTTTACTGAATGGTTTGTGAACAAACTGTAAAATGTATTCAAAGGCAAGTCAGGCAAAGAGTCACACAACATCTATCTATCTATCTATCTATCTATCTATCTATCTATCTATCTATCTATCTATCTATCTATCTATCTAGATGTCTGTCTGTCTGTCTGTCTGTCTGTCCTTACATTAACCTATATGTCTGTCTGTTTTTGTTTTTTTTATCTTTTTAACAAATGTTGCTGTTTATGATGCTGAAACCGTATAGCATATTCTCTTTGTTCTTCTTCTTTTTCTTCTAGAAGGCCACTGAAGATCTTTCTGACCAAGTTGTCAATCATGGCCTCACAATGGCTGAGGCGGTCTGGAGGGTACAATCAAATATTGGGAGATCAAATGTGTCTTCAATAATTCAAACATTTTGTAATGAGAACAGGTATGTAATCCACCAGTGTGGACTGTGCTGTTATAGTGTACAGTCAGCCTCTGATTAATCACGGCTTGGAAAATTCACAGGTTTTTATTCGTAACGTAACTAACAGCAAGTTTTGGATTATCTTAAAATGTATGGGACTCTGCAGCAGGACCAAATGTTTAGGAACGTTAGGAATAACATTTTAAACTATGAATTTGGTTAAATGCTGTACACTATTACGTTTATAAAGTGACAATGTCTAGATAAATTCACTAAGGCAGTGGTCCCCAAACTTTGTTGCACCACGGACCGGATTAATGTCAGACAATAATCCATTAATCCAGGGGGTGGGGATGTTATGAATTTAACAAAATAAAATGATACGACCAGCATAAAAACTGGTATTTTTTAAATATAATAATAAACGTGAATCCACTGTGTTGTTGTTTGTTCATTTTGTTAGGTTGCGGGTTTGAATTTAGCGGTAATGTATTATGTGTTAGCGGCTGGAGCCCCTTTAAGAAGGTAGTGGATAGAGGTAAGACATGTGACCGAGGCATCATGACATGCATCAAGAGTGAGTCATAGACAGATGTGGAGGAGAGAATCCAGTAATTTTCCAAAATAAAACATCATTCAAAATCAGATAATAAATAAATCAGAAATAATGTAAGTTATGTATTCTTTCTGTGCGGCCCGGTACCAATTGACCCACGCGCCCGGGGGTTGGGGACCACTGCACTAAGGTACCATAGGGGTTGCGGGGGTGCGTCCAAAATTTTCGGAACTCCCAGGAGACCACTGTATCTGTAACACATCTAAGTATATATGTATTGCATTAGTGTATTTTTTCCACACAGGACTGCAAAATTACCTCCTAGGGGTGGCAGATGACCCCTTACACACCTCAACAAGAGGAGACTATTTGCACTATGGTCCAAGCAAACAATGCATTTGGGTTAAGGAAAACACAAAAGGCGGTTGTAGAAAACAATAATGACTTTGAAAACTTCCAGGCTGTTAGCATCTCAACTATCAACAGGGCGTTAGAGACATCACATAAGCATGAAAGAGCTGTACCACGTACCATTTGGAAAGAATGGTTACAGAGTGAAGGAGCTACGATACGATGTACAGGTGACACATCTATAAGCGTATAATAACCAACTTTCTTAAAGTGACCTATATATACACTACAGCATGTGTGACCCGTATAAAAACATGCAATATGTATATATTTGCAATATAACTGTATCTTGTGAAATGAAATAAAAATGCATAACTAATTGGGTATCTTCTAGGTTGTAGCATATAATGGAATTGGAGTCTAGTGAACCTGCTTACAACTTCAAATATGTGGATGAGGCTGGCTTCAGTCTGAATAAAAGCAGAAGACGTGGTCAAAATGTCATCAGCCACAAAGCTGCTGTTGTTTTTTCAGCAGGAAGGAAAATCACTATATGTGCTGCTATTTCAGAGCAGGGTGCAGTAACTCATTCCCCTTATAAGCCCATACAACACACAACATCTCCTCACCTTCTTAGAGACCCTCTATAGGGCTCTCATCCCTGATAATTAGAAGGGGTGCATTTCGAAAAGATTTAACAATGATTTACTTATAATAACTGTGATGATATGAGTTTCCATCACTCAAACACCAACAGGCAATAGTTTTGACCCATCACAGGATGCTGATGCAATTTCTCCCACCCTATTCCACATTCCTTAACCCAATTGAGGAGTTCTATTCAGCATGGAGATGGAAGATGTATGACTGCCAGCCACATACTCAGATGACCCTGCTGTCTGCCATGGAGGACATCACAGCGGAAGCCTGCAAAAGCTGGATACAACATTCCAGGAGATTTTTTCCACGCTGTATTGCAAGAGATCATATCTGTTGTGATGTGGATGAAAAGTGTGGAATTTTAGATTGGGATGTCAGGGGGTATAGACAGATTGAACTTTATAGTTCGGCATGCGCAGTTCTACTCTGTCCGGTCTCTTACAATCAATATCACACATACAGTAATGTGGCAATTTGTACGGTTGAAATTCATAGATGCCATATAAAAGAAATTCAGCCATGTGCTTCTTCTTCTTTCCACTGCTCCATTTAGAGGTCACCACAGTGGATCATCTATCTTTATACCCCCTTGTCCTCTACATCTGCCTCTTTCAAACCAACTACCTTACCAACTACCTATGTCTTTCCTCACCACATCCATAAACCTCCTCCTTGGCCTTCCTCTTTTTCTCCTACCGAGATACCCCATGTTCCTCCGCTGCACATGTCTAAACCATCTCATCATTTCTTATTTTTTCCCTGAAATGTCCTACATGCGCTGTCCCTCTAATAAACTAATTTCTAATCCTGTTCATCGTCGTTACACCCAACGAAAACCTCAACACCTCCAGCTCCACCTCCTGTCTTTTACTTAATCCCACTGTCTCTAAACTATACAACATCGCAGGTCTCACCACAGTCCTATAAACTTTCCCTTTCACTCTTGCAGATACTCTTCTATCACAAATTACTCCTGCTATCACTCTTCTCCACTCTCTCCACCCTGCCTGCACTCTTTTCTTCACTTCTCTAACACACTCTTCATTACTTTGCACTGTTGACCCCAGGTACCTGAACTCCTCCACCTTCTCCACCTCTTCTCCCTGCAACCGCACCCCTCCACTGCCCTCCCTCTCATTCACATACATGTACTTTGTCTTTCTCCTACTTCCACTACACTCTTACTGTACTCTTCCTTCAGAATCACCCCTACACCATCCACAAACAGTTTGATAGAACAGTTTAAACCCACCTCTAATGTTCCTGGTCTTACTCCCTTTTCACTTGGTCTCCTGAACACACATCATATCTACAGTGAGGAAAATAAGTATTTGAACACCCTGCTCTTTTGCAAGTTCTACCACTTAGAAATCATGGAGGGGTCTGAAATTGTCATCGTAGGTGCATGTCCACTGTGAGAGACATAATCTAAAAAAAAAATCCAGAAATCACAATACATGATTTTTAAACTATTTATTTGTATGATACAGCTGCAAATAAGTATTTGAACACCTGTCTATCAGCTAGAATTCTTACCCTCAAATACCTGTTAGTCTGCCTTTAAAATGTCCACCTCCACTACATTTATTATCCTAAATTAGATGCACCTGTTTGAGGTCGTTAGCTGGATAAAGACACCTGTCCACCCCATACAATCAGTAAGAATCCAACTACTAACATGGCCAAGACCAAAGAGCTGTTCAAAGACACTAGAGACAAAATTGTACACCTCCACAAGGCTGGAAAGGGCTACGGGGAAATTGCCAAGCAGCTTGGTGAAAAAAGGTCCACTTTTGGACCAATCATTAGAAAATGGAAGAAGCTAAACATGACTGTCAATCTCCCTCAGACTGGGGCTCCATGCAAGATCTCACCTCGTGGGGTCTCAATGATCCTAAGGAAGGTGAGAAATCAGCCCAGAACTACACGGGAGGAGCTGGTCAATGACCTGAAAAGAGCTGGGACCACGGTTTCCAATGTTACTGTTGGTAATACACTAAGACGTCATGGTTTAAAATCATGCATGGCACGGAAGGTTCCCCTGCTTAAACCAGCACATGTCCAGGCACGTCTTAAGTTTGCCAATGACCATTTGGATGATCCAGAGGAGTCATGGGAGGAAGTCATGTGGTTAGATGAGACCAAAATAGAACCTTTGGGTCATAATTCCACTAAATGTGTTTGGAGGAAGAAGAATGATGAGTACCATCCCAAGAACACCATCCCTACTGTGAAGCAAGGAGGTGGTAGCATAATGCTTTGGGGGTGTTTTTCTGCACATGGGACAGGGCAACTGCACTGTATTAAGGAGAGGATGACCGGGGCCATGTATTGCGAGATTTTGGGGAACAACCTCTTTCCCTCATAGCATTGAAGATGGGTCGAGGCTGGGTCTTCCAACATGACAATGACCCAAAGCACACAGCCAGGATAACCAAGGAGTGGCTCTGTAAGAAGCATATCAAGGTTCTGGCGTGGCCTAGCCAGTCTCCAGACCTAAACCTAATAGAGAATCTTTGGAGGGAGCTCAAACTCCGTGTTTCTCAGCGACAGGCCAGAAACCTGACTGATTCAGAGAAGATCTGTGTGGAGGAGTGGGCCAAAATCCCCCCTGCAGTGTGTGCAAACCTGGTGAAAAACTACTTCTGTAATTGCAAACAAAGGCTACTGTACCAAATATTAACATTGACTTTCTCAGGTGTTCAAATACTTATTTGCAGCTGTATCATTCAAATAAATAGTTAAAAAAATCATACATTGTGATTTCTGGATTTTATTTTTTTTTTAGATTCTGTCTCTCACAGTGGACATGCACCTACGATGACAATTTCAGACCCCTCCATGATTTCTAAGTGGGAGAACTTGCAAAATAGCAGGGTGTTCAAATACTTATTTTCCTCACTGTACCTTTCATAGTACCAACATTTAAAGTACCAACCCGAACCTCCACTCTCCTACACTTCTCCTTTTCCTGCTGTCACTGTAAATGTATTCCTCCTCTTTTTCTACTCCTTCGGCCAACAGTATGCCAATTTCCACCAGTACTCTGTTGGCTAACGATACCTGTGGCGGTGGTTGGTAACCCGGGCCTCGACCGATCCAGTATGAATTTCTTATTTTGTGATCCACATATTTAATTTGGCACGTTTTACGCTGGATGCCCTTCCTAACACAACCCTCCCCATTTAGGAGGAGGACCGGCACTAAGAGTGCACTGGCTTGTGCAACTCTAATGGTTGGGTTAAAAAAAAAAAGCATTCATGACATATTACCACCTACTGTAGCTTATTCATGACACATGACCACACACAAAAGTGCCTAAGGCTGATTTGAGCACAGCTTTGAAAAACACAGCCTTCTGTGTATGTGAGAGGCAGAAAATCCGATTTGTGTCACTAAGAAATGTATCACCAGGACCCCTCACACCTTTTCCCCGATTCTATTTCTTCCTCTGGTGTCAGCTGACAGTGGCAGCGGAGTCGAAGTAAGAGCCGTCGACAGAAACAAATGCATTTATAAGCTGAGTGATGCCACTGAAGTGCCACATCACACAAAGACTGTTACACCGAGACAAACGCCGAGCGTCGAGCGAGTCGTTCGCAGATAAATCCAGCGTGTCAGTCCAATCTGGCACAAAGAGGAAAATGAGACAGCAGGAAATAAGATTAACTTCAATATAATGCACAAAAAAAAAGAAAAAACAAGAGGCGCCTGAGACACAAAGGCGTCAAGGACGAGGCGAAGAGAAACACAGCTAGCGGCAAAAACAGTGCTGTAAATAATGTGCTTTAAATCAATTGCTTTTATGAGTGTGTGGGTATTTGTGAACATTACATGAATCGATTCATGAGACGTTTATTTAAATCATGGACAGCTTCGATGTACAAACCGAGGACACATCAGAACTTTGTAAATATAATTAATGTTGTTCTGGAAAAAAAAATTAAATATTTTTGTTTTTCTTCTATAGTCCAATAGTACAGATTATCTCAGTTGCTTTGGAGTGTTTCTCAGATCAGAAATTAAATTCTCAAAACTACTTGTTGAACCTCCACATCATCAAGTCACTTGTGCACATCATAAAACAATTTCTCGATGCGCTGGACAAATTGCGAATGCTTTGGTACATTCATTTAATTGATAGTCTACATTTGACTGCAGTTTCCTACAGTAATGTTGATCAAAATATATTATACTGGTTCTCACTTAAATAGTCTTAACTCCCTAAACATCTCAACATCAGTTCATTAGGAAGTCATTTATGCAAAATGGTTAAACCAGTTGTCATCATCTGTCAAGCTTAAATTAAAGGCAAGTGAACGGCATCAAAATCAACTAATTGTCACTGTTTCTCTAAATCAGTGGTCCCCAACCCTTGGGCTGCGGTCCATGGGTCAATTGGTACCGGGCCGCACAAGAAGAATACATAACACATTATTTCTGTTTAATTTATTATCTGATTCTGAACGATGTTTTCTTTTGGAAAATGACCGGACTCTCTCCTCCACATCTGTCTATGACTCACTCTTGATGCATGTCATGATGCCTCGGTCACATGTCTTACCTCCATCCGCTACCTTCTTAAAGGGGCTCCGGCCGCTAACACATAATACATTACCGCTAAATTCAAACCCCCAAGCGAGCAAAATGAACAAACAACAACACAGTGGATTCACATTTATTATTATATTTAGAAAATACCAGATTTTATGCTGGTATCATTTTATTTTGTTCTATTTATCTGCCACACCTTAAACGTTGGTCCGGTCTGACAATGCAGTTACTGGTTTGCAATTATTAAGAATGATTTGAGAACTGCTTCAAAGCAACTGAGAAAAACTGTAAATAGCTGGGGTGGCAATAATTTTGAACACATATAGCACTCTTTTAACATATTTTGACAATATTTAGTATACAGTGCCCTCCACAATTATTGGCACCCCTGTTTAAGATGTGGTCGTGGACTTCAAAAAATTCTCCTTTTTTAAAACAACATAGAACCCAAATGCAAAAAAAGAGAAAAATCCAACCTTTCATTTAAGTACATAACTTTGGTGGTAAAAAAAATCATACATTTAAAAAAAAAAAAAACCTTGAAATCATGTGTCCCACAATTATTGGCACCCCTAACAATTCCTCTGAAAAAATTATTATTATTTTTTTTAATATATATTTTTCTGTAGTTGCTAAGGTTGGTCAGGGTATCTAGGGACTTTTAATTAGTAATTCATGATTTCCTGTTTCCCTGGGGTATAAATATGACGTGACACAGAGGCCTAATTCTCTTACCCATTTGTCAACATGGCAAAGACAAGAGAACACACCATTCAAGTAAGGCAGATGTGTGTCGACCTTCATAAGTCAGGCAATGGCTACAAGAAAATAGCCACTCGCCTTAACTTGCCGGTATCTACAGTCAGAGGAATCATTAAGAAGTTTAAAACAACTGGAACAGTGACAAACAAGGCTGGAAGAGGTCCCAAGTTTATCTTGCCACAACGCACAGTGGATGGATGGTAAGAGAAGTAAAAAAATTTCCCAGGCTCACCGTCACAGAATTGCATCAAAGAGTGGCATCTTGGGGTCACAGAGTCTCCAAAACAACCATCAGACGCTCTCTACATGCCAACAAGCTGTTTGGGAGGCATGCAAGGAAAAAGCCTTTTCTCACTAACACTCACAAACGTAAACGTCTGGAGTTTGCTAAGCGGTACTGGGACTTCAACTGGGATCGTGTGCTTTGGTCAGATGAGACTAAGATTGAGCTTTTGGCAACAAACACTCTAAGTGGGTCTGGCGTAAAACAAAAGATGAGTATGCCAAAAAGCACCTCATGCCCACCGTGAAGTATGGTGGATGCTGTGGGCCTGTTTCTCTTCCAAAGGCCCTGGGAACCTTGTTAGGGTGCATGGCATTATGAACGCTTTAAAGTACCAGGATATTTTAAATAAAACCTGATGGCCTCTGCCAGAAAGCTGAAGATGGGTCGTCATTGGGTCTTTCAGCAGGATAATGATCCAAAACATGTGGCAAAATCTACACAAAAGTGGTTCAGCAGTCACAAACTCAAGGTCCTCCCATGGCCATCTCAGTCCCCAGACCTCAACCCAATCGAAAACCTGTGGGGCGAGCTAAAGAGAAGAGTGCATAAGAGAGGACCCAGGACACTGGATGATCTAGAAAGATTGTGCAAAGAAGAATGGTCAAAAATCCCTCTCTCTGTGTTCTCCAATCTTGTGAAATGTTATAGGAGGAGATTAAGTGCTGTCTTGTTGGCAAAAGGAGGTTGTACAAAGTATTAACATCAGGGGTGCCAATAATTGTGGCACACATGATTTCAAGTTGTTTTTTTTTTTCTAAATGTGTGATTTTTTTACCACCAAAGTAATGTACTTAAATAAAAGGTTGGATTTTTCTCTTTTTTTGCATTTCGGTTCTATGTTGTTTAAAAAAAAAAGGAGAATTTTTTGAAGTCCACGACCACATCTTAAACAGGGGTGCCAATAATTGTGGAGGGCACTGTAGTAAATTATTGGGTTGATTTACCAATTCTGAAGACTTTATATTTATAAAAATAATGACATTATAGTTTTTTGTCCATTAGTTTATCCATATAGTTATACAATATGACAAAAGTATTTGGACACCCAAATTTCTTTTTTTTTAAACTGTTACCACAAAATTAAAAACATCCTTGGATGCTGTAGCGTTAAATTTTCCGTTCAGTTGAACTAAGAGACCCAAACCTGTATGACAATAGCCCTGTGTACAAAACCATCTTCATAAAGATTTGGTGTACATGAGTGGAAGATCTCGCTGCTACAGAGCTATAAACTCTATTTTCAACTTTTGGGATGAATGTGAAAGCTGACCGCACCCCAGGCCTCCTCACCTACAGTACATCAGCACCCGACTTTACTAACACTCTTCTGGCTGAATGAATTTCACACAAAAATCCACCAAAATCTAGTGGAACATAACATCTACCAAGATTAGAGGTTTTTATAACAGTAAATGATTACTCAATGTGGAATAGGTTGTTAAAAAAAAAGTGTCCACAAACTTTTGTCCAAATAGGGTACATGTAACCTTTAAAGTGTAAGTGACTTTAACTTACAGCTTCAGCTCTGATACTGGAGACTCCTTCTATAAGGGTGTCCCTTACAGGAAGCTTCACCATTTCAATGATTTTGCTGTTATTTGATTATATGTGTGAGCTGTTACCATAGAAACAACAATCTATTACAATAAATACATTACTACAAGCCTATGTGTTAAAATACATTATATTTTTTTATTTGTATTTGTTTGTGAGTAGTGTAGTGGTTAGCATTGCCATTGCACAGCTCCCAGAGTTCCCAGTTTGGTGTACTGACATTTTTGGTTTCCAGTACATTTTTCAGTTTTCTCCAACCAATCCAAAACCACAACAGAAAGTTGTTGGCCAAGCTAAACTGCACCCCGGTGTAATTGTGTGTCACATTTTGATTGTATAAGTGTGTGTGTGTGTGTGTGTGTGTGTGTGTGTGTGTGTGTGTGTGTGTTTATTAAATGTAAATATCAGTTCACCAAGATTGCTTAATTGACCTTCACAATACATATTTTGGAAAAAATCATTATGAGTCATTCAGATAACTTTTTTCCCCACTGTGTGTGTGTGTGTGTACTCATGCAGGCTTTCAGATGAGTCACTAACTACAAAGCATTCAAAGGACAGAGTCAGAAAATGAGTGCCATTAAAATTTTATTCAATTTGACAAACCTAGATGGATCATTAAGTAAAAAAATATTCGCCTTCCAAATGAACACGGAAAAGGTTACAGTTTTTTTCTTTTCCTTTTAATGATCAAATTCAGTCTTTGGATTGTAAAGCTTATTAAAAAAACAAGTTGTATAAGGTGTTAAATGTGTAGAAAAATTGTGTTTTCTACTTTCTACTCCAATACTAGTAGCTGGGGTGCCAATAATTCGGAAAATCTCTTAAAACATCAGCAAAGTTTTTATGGCATTAAAACTCTCTAGTTCTTATCAGGGTTAAGAATGAGGTAAATACAACCTCAGATAAACAAGTCGATCCAGGAGGGACTGCTGGCAAACGTCAAGAAGGAAAGGCGTCCCGAACCGCGAGTGTGTGGGTGAGCCCTGGCATGAGTACTGGTAAGGAAAGTGTCAGGGTGAAAATAAAAGAAAATAAAGAAAGCTCTGCTTGGTGCACTTTTGCCTGTCTATCTTTCTTCCAGTGCAGTACCAGTAAATTATAAAAAAATAAAAACACTAAATCATTGATGATAATTAACAAAAATGGCCATGTATTTATTCTATCTATCTATCTATCTATCTATCTATCTATCTATCTATCTATCTATCTATCTATCTATCTATCTATCTATCTATCTATCTATCTATCTATCTATCTATCTATCTATCTATCATTTATTTTGTTCATTAATTCATTTGTTTATCACTCTTCAGAGAACCCTCCATACTCCTGACCTTGTGAGCTGTTACTATAGAAACGAGAAGTTATTAGAGCATTCATATTTAGCTGCACTACTGTCAGAGCTGCAGTTATAGATAATGGACACTGCTGTTGTTTACAGTTTTTCTCAGTCGATTTGGAGCGTCAGAAATGAAATTCTCAAATCTACTTGTTCAACTTTCACATCATGTCGTCACTCGTGCTCATCATAAGAACATTTCTTGTTGCTTTGGTCAAATTGCGAACGCTTTTGTACATCATTTAACAGATTGTGTACGAGTGTCTGCTGTTTCCTACATTATCAGTTGTTTATGTTCATGTTGATCAAAATATATTCTACTGGTTTCACCTGAATAGTTTTAACCCCCAAAACATCTCAGCATCAGTTCATTGTATGTAAAATGATTAAACCAGTTGTCATCATCTGTCAAGTTTAAATTTCTATTAAACGTTTTATTGTAAATGTGTTGAATTGATGAATTGTGCAGATGAATCTTAAATGTCACTAATGAAGACGAGTGAACGGCATCAGATCAACCAATAATCAACCAGTTCTCTAAAACAGGTCAAAGGTCAATCTGGTGAAGCTTCAGTTGCCGACAAACACAGACAGAGCAATACACACAATTACAAATTAAATTAAATTAATTAAATAAACTACCAGGAAATAAACAAACACTAATACAGTACAGTAAAAGTGTGAATCCTGTCCGGTCTCTTGCAATCAATATAAATCAAATACATTATTCAATCAAATAAAATAATTTGTGCTGCTGAAATTCATAAACACCAAAAGGCAGAAATTCGACTTTGTGCTTTTTAAATCATTGTGATCCAAACTGTGCAGCGTCATACTGACAACAAACAATCACTAAACATTGTGACGATCTTGTATGTGATCAATGACAAAAGGACTTCTGATGGGAATGAGATGTTCATTGACACAAATACGTACTTTCAAAAGATGAATGAAGGATATTGAGAAAAGTACAGACTTTTGTAAGAAATCCAATGAGTTGTGCTGTTTGTACACATTGTTTTAAAAATGCACTTACTGGTTTGAGAATATTGATGATTCGAGAAACGCTTCGAAACAACTGAGAAAAACTGTAAGCACAGATTTTTTTGCACTCACTGATGCAAAACATTAATATCATAAGCTTCAGTCAGCTCCAGCTGCTGCTGTTTGTTCTAATTCAGTTCAACTCAATTCTGTTGAGCTTTTATGAATGGGCATTGTCCCAAAGCAGCTACACAGAAATAAATAGACTGAATGTATATTATTAATTCATAAGTTTGTCCATATGAAAATCACTAATTAGCGATCAAACCTCTATGAGATAATATGAGGAAGAAACCAGGCTCAATAGGGAACCTCATTATCATCTTGGTGACATCCAGGTATTTATTCATTATAGCTCTGTCACTGTAAGACCAAATGCTTTTATTTGTCACATATTATTCACAGCACACTGATATTCTTTCCTATTAGGAAGTTAAGGGTTAAGGACCTTGCTGAAGGGCCCAACATTAGCAGTTTGGAAATGCAGGGGCTTCAACGTTCTGATCAGTAGCTTAGAGCCTCAAGCACTGAGCTACCACATTGTCGAGGACATGAAATCTTCACACAGGTGCAAAACTGTTCAAGGCAATTTCAGTCCTAAAGCATTGTAGCAGAACTGTTTATAGTAATGTAGGATTGGAACTGTCCACATTTGTCTCATGTATCTTAGATAGGTTCAAAATTGATAACAAAAAGGGGGCAGGATCATGGGAATGTCAGGAGCATGAATTATGCAATAATGTTGTAGGTATGCTTATTGTGATGTGTTCAAAATGTGCAAGTAGCAACTGGCAAAACTAATTTACATTATAAAAGCTCATAAAAAAGGAAAGCCAGAAGTTTCCACAGATATTCCTACCAGTCCTACCTCTGGATGGAGGTCTCTTCAATTGGAGACAACCAGAGGTGACAAAAGTAAACACATCCCTCACTTAAGTGGAAGTGCAGATACTCATGTTTTAAAATATTCGGGTAAAAGTTGAATTTCTCACTACACTTTTTTTTACTCAAGTGAAAGTAAAGAAGTTTGGGCTCTGACATGTAGTTCAGTAAAAAGTAGTGATTATTACTACCTGTTTTAGTGTCACGCTGGTAACTGAACCTCACATCATATTAATATTAGGGCTGTCAATCAATTAAAATATTTAATCGCAACCTAATCACACATTTCTCTCTGTTCTAAATGTGCTATATACAGTATTAATACTTCATGTTTTTAATAGTGTTTTGAATGTTAATGTTTCTAATCAACACAGACATGGATGAATTTTGATGCTTTATGCAAATGTATGTTTATTATTCATGAAACCAAACTCAACATAGTAAAGTCAACTTGTAAAGGTTTTAAAGTAATTATGATGTTTTAAAATTCGTTAATCACCAGGAACCTTTGCCGTGTTTCCACACGGACGGTTAATGAGGTGATACCAGAGCAACTGTTCCTCTTATAACTTTTATACGGATTAGATAATCAGAGAATATTTGTTTTCGATGTGAATGTGGTTTATGTAAAAAGACATTTCGAGCTTTCTGCGCATATATTTATTATATCTTTGAGGCAAATATTCACTGAGATTCATTGTTTTATTTATGCATTTGTGAGGAGAGCACATTGTTATTATGTGTATACAAATAAAAGTAGACATTTTACAGATTTAAATGATGTATTTCTCTTATCTGTACGATCATAAAAGACAGAAATGTACGATTGTATCGGCGTTATGAAGGAAAAAAAACACAAAAACGCCCCGGCGTTGGTCGAACCCCCAGAGAGTCAATTGTGTGCATCATGGCGGGTGGTTTTGTTGTTTGATTTGAGACTTGGAGCATCAGTAATACAAATGTTTACCAATTAAAATGATTTTTCATTCAATGTTTATTTATTTATTTTATATCTAAGTAAAGATAACTTCATCATGAATAAATGTATGTTGCACTGAAAGTTCCAGTAGATTAGCAGTTTCTGAAATACTCAGACCAGCCCATCTGGCACCAAGAACCATGCCACGTTCAAAGTCACTTAAATCACCTATCTTCCCCATTCTGACTCTTGGTTTGAACTGCAGCAGATCATCTTGGCCATGTCTACATGCCTAAATGCACTGAGTTGCTGCCATGTGATTGGCTGATTAGAAATTTGCGTTAACGTGCAGTTGGACAGGTGTACCTAATAAAGTGCCCGATGAGTGTGTATATATACAGGGAGTGCAGAATTATTAGGCAAATGAGTATTTTGACCACATCATCCTCATTATGCATGTTGTCTTACTCCAAGCTGTATAGGCTGGAAAGCCTACTACCAATTAAGCATATTAGGTGATGTGCATCTCTGTAATGAGAAGGGGTGTGGTCTAATGACATCAACACCCTATATCAGGTGTGCATAATTATTAGGCAACTTCCTTTCCTTTGGCAAAATGGGTCAAAAGAAGGACTTGACAGGCTCAGAAAAGTCAAAAATAGTGAGATATATTGCAGAGGGATGCAGCAGTCTTAAAATAGCCAAGCTTCTGAAGCGTGATCATCGAACAATCAAGCGTTTCATTCAAAATAGTCAACAGGGTCGCAAGAAGCGTGTGGAAAACCAAGGCGCAAAATAACTGCCCGTGAACTGAGAAAAGTCAAGCGTGCAGCCGCCAAGATGCCACTTGCCACCAGTTTGGCCATATTTCAGAGCTGCAACATCACTGAGTGCCCAAAAGCACAAGGTGTGCAATACTCAGAGACATGGCCAAGGTAAGAAAGGCAGAAAGTCGACCACCACTGAACAAGACACACAAGCTGAAACGTCAAGACTGGGCCAAGAAATATCTCAAGACTGATTTTTCTAAGGTTTTATGGACTGATGAAATGAGAGTGAGTCTTGATGGGCCAGATGGATGGGCCCGTGGCTGGATTGGTAAAGGGCAGAGAGCTCCAGTCCGACTCAGACGCCAGCAAGGTGGAGGTGGAGTACTGGTTTGGGCTGGTATCATCAAAGATGAGCTTGTGGGGCCTTTTCGGTTTGAGGATGGAGTCAAGCTGAACTCCCAGTCCTACTGCCAGTTTCTGGAAGACACCTTCTTCAAGCAGTGGTACAGGAAGAAGTCTGCATCCTTCAAGAAAAACATGATTTTCATGCAGGACAATGCTCCATCACACACGTCCAAGTACTCCACAGCGTAGCTGGCAAGAAAGGGTATAAAAGAAGAAAATCTAATGATATGGCCTCCTTGTTCACCTGATCTGAACCCCATTGAGAACCTGTGGTCCATCATCAAATGTGCGATTTACAAGGAGGGAAAACAGTACACCTCTGAACAGTGTCTGGGAGGTTGTGGTTGCTGCTGCACGCAATGTTGATGGTGAACAGATCAAAACACTGACAGAATCCATGGATGGCAGGCTTTTGAGTGTCCTTGCAAAGAAAGGTGGCTATATTGGTCACTGATTTGTTTTTGTTTGGTTTTGAATGTCAGAAATGTATATTTGTGAATGTTGAGATGTTATATTGGTTTCACTGGTAAAAATAAATAATTGAAATGGGTATGAATTTGTTTTTGTTGTTGCCTAATAATTATGCACAGTAATAGTCACCTGCACACACAGATATCCCCTAAAATAGCTAAAACTAAAACTACTTCCAAAAATATTCAGCTTTGATATTAATGAGTTTTTGTGTTCATTGAGAACATGGTTGTTGTTCAAATTAAATCCTCAAATAAAATTAATCCTCAAAAATACAACTTGCCTAATAATTCTGCACTCCTGTATATATATATATATATATATATATATATATATATATATATATATATATATATATTCATTTCCTGTCTCTCACACACGAAATGATACACCAGTGGATTAAAAAAGCCACACAATGTCAAGAAATACAGTGGTGTGAAAAAGTGTTTTCCCCCTTGCTGATTTCTTTGTTTCTTTTGCATGTTTGTCACACTTAAATGTTTCAGATCATCCAAAAATCCCAGTTCACCAAAACATGATTTCCGTATCCCCTCTAGATCTGCTCTTTTGAACAATTTAAATCAATTCAATTATATTTGTGTAACACTTTTAACATGACACTAGTCCCAAAGCAGCTTTACAAAGGAAAAAATTACTGAAAAAATACTGTGACATAATAGTTAAAGACTATATGACACAAATAAAACATTATAAATCGTCCACGTATGAATGAAGGATGAAGTAATAGAATTTTTCCCTGAAGAATGAACTCAAGCTAATCTAAGATACTGTCTGTCAACACGTTCTCTCTACACATGCCCCCATCCACCTCACCCCAATGCCACGGCTTCTTAAATAAACAGCACTTTTTTTTCATTTTATTACAGTTTAATCACAGTGCTTGGAGTGATAAGGAACCCTGTGTGAGTCTGATTTTCTCATGTTTGTTCAAATAAATAATGCATTTTTTTTTTTTTTACCAGTGGCAGTTCGCTGATGTGAATGAATTATAAATGATTCACACATTTCCTTTCAAACCTGACCAATCTGACAAATCTGATTTGTAACAGAAATCCATGTATCTGATTTAATAGAGCGCATCTATTATTTCTCTACCTGGAAGAAGGAATTAAACTATGACACTGGATGAAGATGAAGAAAAAAAAACAAAAGAATTTAGATATTTGTATTGAGTACTTTTTAACTCTAAGACATATTAAAATGCAGAAATCATATAAAATGTGTGTATATATATATATATATATATATATATATATATATATATATATATATATATATATATATTCATTTCCTGTCTCTCACACACGAAATGATACACCAGTGGATTAAAAAGCCACACAATGTCAAGAAATACAGTGGTGTGAAAAAGTGTTTTCCCCCTTGCTGATTTCTTTGTTTCTTTTGCATGTTTGTCACACTTAAATGTTTCAGATCATCCAAAAATCCCAGTTCACCAAAACATGATTTCCGTATCCCCTCTAGATCTGCTCTTTTGAACAATTTAAATCAATTCAATTATATTTGTGTAACACTTTTAACATGACACTAGTCCCAAAGCAGCTTTACAAAGGAAAAAATTACTGAAAAAATACTGTGACATAATAGTTAAAGACTATATGACACAAATAAAACATTATAAATCGTCCACGTATGAATGAAGGATGAAGTAATAGAATTTTTTCCCTGAAGAATGAACTCCAAGCTAATCTAAGATACTGTCTGTCAACACGTTCTCTCTACACATGCCCCCATCCACCTCACCCCAATGCCACGGCTTCTTAAATAAACAGCACTTTTTTTTCATTTTATTACAGTTTAATCACAGTGCTTGGAGTGATAAGGAACCCTGTGTGAGTCTGATTTTCTCATGTTTGTTCAAATAAATAATGCATTTTTTTTTTTTTTACCAGTGGCAGTTCACTGATGTGAATGAATTATAAATGATTCACACATTTCCTTTCAAACCTGACCAATCTGACAAATCTGATTTGTAACAGAAATCCATGTATCTGATTTAATAGAGCGCATCTATTATTTCTCTACCTGGAAGAAGGAATTAAACTATGACACTGGATGAAGATGAAGAAAAAAAAACAAAAGAGTTTAGATATTTGTATTGAGTACTTTTTAACTCTAAGACATATTAAAATGCAGAAATCATATAAAATGTGTGTATATATATATATATATATATATATATATATATATATATATATATATATATATATATATATATATTACACACACACACACACCACACACCAAAAACTAAATATATCTAAAATATATATTACATTTTTTTTTTTTTATGTTTTGTTATATTTTACATTTTTAGGTGTTTGATTCTTATTATTTAATAAGATTTTATTAAGATTTATTGTTTTATTTTAATCCATGCTAGGTTAGGATTTATTTAGTGATTTATTAATTAAAACGATTTCCTTTAAAATAATTAAGCAATTAAAAAATGTCTATTCTTCTTATTTATTCTATTATTGTTAATAATAATAATAATAATAATAATAATAATAATAATAATAATAATAATAATAATGTTTTTTATAATGATATTATTTTATTAATTTTATCATAATATATAAATCCTTATTATATTTAGGGAATTGCGAACATTATATAATGATTATTAAATTATAATTATTATTATTATTATTAATAATTATTATTATTATTATTATTGTTGGTTTTATATTTATTATTGTCATCATTATTAGTAGTATTAGTATTATTATTAATTTAATAATTCTTATGTAATGATTACAATTATTTACTGGAAACTAGCGGTTGGCTCCTGCTTTGTGCTAAAGTCCACTATCCACTCTTAAGTCTTGCTGACGTTCAGGAGAAGATTGTTCACCTGGCACCATCTCTCCAGGTTTTTAATTTCCCGTCTGTAGGCTGCCTCGTCGTTGTTGAAGGCCCACCACAACAGTGTCGTCAGCAAGCTTGATGATGGTGGTGGAGTTGGAAGTAGCCACACAGTCATGTGTGTACAGTAAACACAACAGGGGGCTCAATACACAACCCTGAGCAGTTCCAGTGCTGAGGGTGACGGGGGATAGGGTGTGTTTGCCCACTCGTACAGCTTGTGATCTGTCTATCAGTATTTTGGAGATAAATTGACACGGGGCAGGCTGAGTCCCAGGACCTCCGACGTATAGGTGAACATGAAGGTAATTATGTTGTTAATTTCATAATACAGTCATCTGCCCTATTGAAGATGGTGATGAGTCTGCATATATGTAGAAGCAAGGTTGAGCAGCTGGTGCAGTCATAACAACCTGGAGCTTAACATGATCAAAACAGTGGAAATTATTTTGGATTTCAGAAGTAACCCCACCCATACTTCCCCCACTCACCATAATGAACAGCAATGTGGCAGCAGAAGAGATATTCAGGTTACCGGAAGTGAAACAATCACAATCAATCGACAAACATACTTGGCAATAAAGCTCTTTCTGATTCTGATTCTTGAAAATAATTAAGCAAACATTTTTTCATTTCTAACTACTACTATATTTATTTATTTATTTATCAATAATAATAATAATAATAATAATAATAACTATTATTATTATTTTTATTATTATTATTATTATTAGTAGTAGTAGTAGTACTGTGTATTATTATTATTATTGTATATATTATTATTACTGTTTGTTTATTTGTTTGTTGTTTTTTGTTAATTTATCTTTAAAAGCATAGAGAAATAAATTCCTGTAGAGTGGAAAGTTTAGATCAGTTTGGTTTGATAGAAAACGAGCAAAAGGTGAGATGCGAGCACAAAATATTTAATGTTTAACTTACGGTACATAATGAACATTTGTATTATTATAATAATGGTAATAAATCATTTATTACCATTATTATAACTGGAATAAAAAAAAAATCTCAATCAGATTAGTTAATAACACATCAAGAAACGAATAAAAAGATCTCTTCTTCCTCTGCCTTTGATACATTTTGTCACTCCGCTTCCAGCGGAAAAAATAATTGATGACGGACTACGTGAATCATTTATGTAAAGCTGCTTCCTGCTCATCGGTTCTTCACCGTGTTCCAGCCTCCGGGCAGCGTTTGGTACCTCAGCAGATCGTCAGCTCTGCTTATGCACTGTGGGATTTGTTTCTGCAGAGAGGACAGAGGCGTCCTCCAGGGACAGGTTTGTCAGCGTGGTAAAAGGAAACCGGCAGAAATCTGTTCATTGCAAAAGGACATTAAATACAGTGCAGGAGAACATTGCGCTAGTCAGTGTGGGGTTGCCATTTATCACTTTCTGATTTCTTTATAATTATTATTATTATTATTATTGTTGGTTTTATATTTATTATTGTCATCATTATTAGTAGTATTAGTATTATTATTAATTTAATAATTCTTATGTAATGATTACAATTATTTACTGGAAACTAGCGGTTGGCTCCTGCTTTGTGCTAAAGTCCACTATCCACTCTTAAGTCTTGCTGACGTTCAGGAGAAGATTGTTCACCTGGCACCATCTCTCCAGGTTTTTAATTTCCCGTCTGTAGGCTGCCTCGTCGTTGTTGAAGGCCCACCACAACAGTGTCGTCAGCAAGCTTGATGATGGTGGTGGAGTTGGAAGTAGCCACACAGTCATGTGTGTACAGTAAACACAACAGGGGGCTCAATACACAACCCTGAGCAGTTCCAGTGCTGAGGGTGACGGGGGATAGGGTGTGTTTGCCCACTCGTACAGCTTGTGATCTGTCTATCAGTATTTTGGAGATAAATTGACACGGGGCAGGCTGAGTCCCAGGACCTCCGACGTATAGGTGAACATGAAGGTAATTATGTTGTTAATTTCATAATACAGTCATCTGCCCTATTGAAGATGGTGATGAGTCTGCATATATGTAGAAGCAAGGTTGAGCAGCTGGTGCAGTCATAACAACCTGGAGCTTAACATGATCAAAACAGTGGAAATTATTTTGGATTTCAGAAGTAACCCCACCCATACTTCCCCCACTCACCATAATGAACAGCAATGTGGCAGCAGAAGAGATATTCAGGTTACCGGAAGTGAAACAATCACAATCAATCGACAAACATACTTGGCAATAAAGCTCTTTCTGATTCTGATTCTTGAAAATAATTAAGCAAACATTTTTTTTTCATTTCTAACTACTACTATATTTATTTATTTATTTATCAATAATAATAATAATAATAATAATAATAACTATTATTATTATTTTTATTATTATTATTATTAGTAGTAGTAGTAGTAGTAGTAGTACTGTGTATTATTATTATTATTATATATATTATTATTACTTTTTGTTTATTTGTTTGTTGTTTTTTTTGTTAATTTATCTTTAAAAGCATAGAGAAATAAATTCCTGTAGAGTGGAAAGTTTAGATCAGTTTGGTTTGATAGAAAACGAGCAAAAGGTGAGATGCGAGCACAAAATATTCAATGTTTAACTTGCGGTACATAATGAACATTTGTATTATTATAATAATGGTAATAAATCATTTATTACCATTATTATAACTGGAATAAAAAAAAAAAAAATCTCAATCAGATTAGTTAATAACACATCAAGAAACGAATAAAAAGATCTCTTCTTCCTCTGCCTTTGATACATTTTGTCACTCCGCTTCCAGCGGAAAAAATAATTGATGACGGACTACGTGAATCATTTATGTAAAGCTGCTTCCTGCTCATCGGTTCTTCACCGTGTTCCAGCCTCCGGGCAGCGTTTGGTACCTCAGCAGATCGTCAGCTCTGCTTATGCACTGTGGGATTTGTTTCTGCAGAGAGGACAGAGGCGTCCTCCAGGGGACAGGTTTGTCAGCGTGGTAAAAGGAAACCGGCAGAAATCTGTTCATTGCAAAAGGACATTAAATACAGTGCAGGAGAACATTGCGCTAGTCAGTGTGGGGTTGCCATTTATCACTTTCTGATTTCTTTATAATGATTTATTTATCATTTTTCAGCTTTGCAATCGATCTAAAAGTATTACATCTGTTTAGCAAGAGTGAACAACCTGTGACTAATGTGACTTTACTGTATCCAAGTATTATTCTGACCTGCACTACATGTACAAAAGTTTGTGGACACCTGTCCATGAGATCTGTATGTATTTTTGAACATCCAATTCCAAATTAAATCCTTATTATGCTGTTATAATAAACTCCACTCTTCTGGGAAGATGTTCCACTAGTTTTTGTAAAGAGTTGCAAAGATTTACAAGGATGCCAGTAAAGTCAGGTACTGATGTAGAGCAGAAGATCTAGAGCAGGAGATCTTTCGTCCAACCTATGTAAAGCAGTTGGAGTTGGAGACTTGTCATGCTGGAACAGATTTGGGTCTCCTAGTTCAATTAAAGGAAATCCAGCACCCAGAGACATACAAGTGTGTTCCTCTAATGTAGTGGTAATAGTTTGGAAGTTTGGCAGAACCTTTTTCGATATATTAGCTATACGTATTATGTATCCGTTATTCTTATTTAACTATCATTCTTTTGTATTTTATTGTAAATAAAGTAACTTCTTTTATAATATTATATTATTGTTGTTAGTATATTATATACAATAATACATTAATGCTGCTATTCATATTAATATTAATATTGTCTTCTTCTTCTTTCGGCTGTTTCCTATAGGGGTCGCCACAGTGGATCATCCTTCTCCACACAACCCTGTTCTCTACATCTGCATCTCTTAAATTAACCTGCATGTCTCATCTATTATTGCATGTCTCAATAATAGTATTATTATAATTTGTATTAATAATAATGGTAATAAAATCATACTAAAATCTTCCACCAATGTAGAATTCTGTAGCATCAAGACTCATATTTGTTTAAATTTGATTATAATTAAATGACCTTATTACAGATTCTGCCTTTAATATTTAAAGAACTACTCAAGATAAGGTTTCTTAATGAGGGGCTTAATATCTAAAATAGTGAGGAGTAAATAATATTGAGCTGTATTAAATATTTATTTTATTAATTAAGTTTAGTTGTATACCTATAAATCATTGTGGTAGTAGGTTTAGTTGATACAGTGGAGGTTAAATCAGCTCAATTTAATTCCTGATACTTAAAATGTTTTCAGTAAAGAAATTCATTTAGTCGTCACAACTAAACTGTGATGGAATTCTCTTTTTAGATATCAGATTTTTATGTGGATCTACTAAATAGGAACCAGGGACTGTTTTGGTTGTTTTCTATAAGTTTGCTGAGTAGCTGGACATACTGTCTTTGTTCACAATTCTAAAAACTTTAAATTTAGTTTTTCTCCATTTTTACTTCAGCTTATATGTGGTGTCAGGGAGACTCCTGCTTCTCCTCCCGTGTGCGCCCCGCCCACACGAAGCTCATCACCTTCATACTAACCATCTACACCTGACATTCATTCCCGGCAGCTACATAAACCCCTCACTCACTCTCACTCCCGTACATTATTACAAACCGTATGCTTCGCCTCCAGTTGGACTCCAGGACACCACGGGGCTCACTCCATTCCAGTGTGTGCTAGGGTTCCAGCCGCCCTTATTCCCCTGGTCTGACAAGCCGTCCAACGTACCCACGGTGGAGCATTAATTTCGGGGAGCGCTTCCGCCCTGGGGACCTTGTATGGTTGTCCACGAATGACCTGAGGCTGGGGTCCCTTGTTGCAAGCTGAGTCCCCGGGTTCATCGGGCCCTTCAAGATCACCAACCAGGTCCAACAGGCTGGAGCTGCCCTCGAGGTATCGCATTCACCCCACGTTTCACGTGTCTCTTCTAAAACCTTGTATCTCACCTGTATCTCGTCCCCAAGGTGACTCAGAGACTATCTCCCAGCCAGAGACTTTGGATCAACCCGAAGTCTATTCGGTGCAAGGATCCTGGATTCCCGTCGACGCGGGGGTCGCCTCGAGTATCTCGTTGACTGGAAGGAGAGTTCCTGGGTGGCCCAGCAGGCATGCTGGACCCGACACTTCTGGCGGAGTTTCACACCGCGCATCCGCTGGGCCCCGGGCATGAGGCAGACCCAGGCGCAGGGTTAGGACGTTTGGAGCCGCCCCTGGATGGAGCTCATCACCTTCATACTAACCATCTACACCTGAAACTCATTCCCGGAAGCTACATAAACCCCCTCACTCACCGTCCGTTATTACAACCATATGCTTTGCCTCCGGTTGGACTCTACCTGTTATCCACGGCTGCTCTTTCCCCAAAGCGCACCTCGGATTACCCTTCACCTTCTACCCTGGACCTTGTGGACCTCACTCCTCCTGAGCGTACCACGGATATTACCATCTCTGACTCTTCTAACATTTGTGAATGTTTATTGTTCTGCCTCTCCTCTATTAAACCAACGCAAACTGTACTCCGGCTTCCGCCTCCGTTCATTCGCCGCATGACAGGTGGGAAGTAATGAATTACATTTACCGTACAGTTACAGTATTTTTTCTACTTTTTAAAGTAGTTTTTAAAATCTGTAAATTTATTTTTACCTAAGCATGTTTTGTTTAAATTATTGTACTTAACTACACTTTAAATGATATCTGTTACTGAGTAAAAAAATGTAAATAAAAAATGTAATAAAGCAAGGGGCAAAAAAAAATGCGCATCCAGAAATGACTGCATTTGTTTGGCCGGAAAACAAACGCTCTAACCTTATAAAAAAAGACAAACACGGAGACAGACAAGACAGATGCCAGTAATGCCGACCCTGCTGAAAGCGAAATACCATCAAATCGAAAGTTGCTTAATTCTTGCGCTCGCTTTCTGAAATCTGAAACTGCATTTGTGATTTCTCTCATTATCATATGACTCTTTTTTTTTTATCATAAATGACTACAATTCTTTTGCTGCAAAAGTGCATAATTCACATTTGATTCATGGAGTCATGTTTTTTTTTTGGGGGGGTTTGTTATTGCACTTCAATTTATGGTGTTTCTTTAAAGAAAAACAACTAGTTTGAGATTTATATCTCCTTGTCCTTGTCCTTGAACTGATAATCCCCACCCCCACCCCACCCCTCAATGTCATAACTCTGTAAAAACTACTCTGAATTTAAACTTTTTAATTTTACTTGAGTAGATTTTTAGACTGCAAAATTTACATGTAAATGTAAAAATCCAGTGAAATAACAGTAGTTTTACTCTTTTATTATACATTCTATTACTCTTTTCACCTGTGGGGGGTGCTCTCTTGAGGGCATAAGTATGACTATTATACCATGGTGCTGGTGTTTTCTCTAATCTTGTTCAATCGGATGGGGGCAAAGTGTTTCAATAAGAACTCAAATTGCCATGAAAGATTAACAAGTAAATTCAAATAAATTTCATGACAAAACATACTCATTTCTCAGTGACCTTGACACATATGGGAAAGTCACCTATTGTATCCGTGTTCGATTGCTATCCTTTTATTAAAACCTAAAATATGTCTACTCACATATGTATGCGCTACGCTCACAGGAAGCTGACACAAGCTCCGGATTTCTCTCTTCACCTCTCGGTAGGGGTGGAAATTACTGTTTGCTTCGGCAACGTTAATATTTGTGAACGTTGTACGAACAGCCCGCTCTCAGAGATAAACGAAAACAACTTGGGGAAAACACAACACTTCAGTGTTGAGACATCATGTTTAGGTGAAGTGCTGGAGCGCACAAACAACAAGATTTGATATATAATAAACACAACGCTATCGAGAGAGAATAATAACCGAGAGGGTGTGAAGTCGTTGGAATGGAAGAAAAGCAGTTGGATTTTGATGGGAGAAATTATATGTTTCTGATATGTTTTTGGACGAACGCTAACAAATAAAAGTAAAACAAATAGGGGTTTGATTTGAAAAGAAAAGAGCTCATGAAGTACAATAACTTTTTTTCCCAACTTCAATTGCAGTCCACTCTGTGCTGGGGATGGTTTCACCTCAACAGCCTAAAGAACCATGAAGTTACTGAGAAACTCAAGAACTTTAAGGATGGATTTGGACTGTAATATCAACATTATTAATCGAACAGTCTGCTACAATAATTCAGGACCACAGTTCCTATAAAAAGTGATGGAACTGTAATAAATAGACATTTAGTGTTGAGGACAAGGATGGGTTTCTGTTTGAGTCTGGTTTTTCGCAAGGTTTCTTCCTAATGCCAACTCAGGGAGTTTTTTCTTGCCACAGTCGCTACTGGCTCGCTCGCAGAAAGCCTGCATTTACATTTACATTTGCGGCATTTAGCAGACGCCCTTATCCAGAGCGACGTACAAACGTGCTTTGAATCTCTAGTAGTGAATAAATCTACACTGGTATGCAAGAATACAAACTCAATATAAATATAACTCGAATTCTACAAACTTGGAAAGTGCTAATTTAGGTATTTCAGGAAGAGGTAGGTCTTCAGTCGTCGCTTAAAGATAATCAGGGACTCTGCTGTACGGACATCTAGGGGAAGTTCATTCCACCACCTCGGTGCCAGAACAGAGAAGAGCCTTGAATTGTACTTACCTCTCATTCTGAGAGAAGGTGGTACCAGTCGAGCAGTGCTGGAGGATCTCAGACAGCGTGGTGCAGTGCGAGATGTGATGAGGTCACTGAGGTAAGATGGTGCTGGTCCATTTTTGGCCTTGTAGGCAAGCATCAGTGTTTTGAATCTGATACGTGCAGCTACTGGAAGCCAGTGAAGGAGCGCAGCAGTGGGGTGGTGTGGGAAAACTTGGGCTGATTGAACACAAGTCGTGCAGCTGCGTTTTGGATCATTTGCAGTGGACGAATAGCGTTCAGGGGAAGACCTGCCAGCAGAGAGTTGCAGTAGTCCAGTCTTGAAATGACAAGAGACTGAACAAGCAACTGGGCAGCCTGTATGGACAGAAATGGTCGAATCCTTCGGATGTTATAGAGAAGAAATCGACAAGAACGAGCAACATTAGCGATATGTGGGAAAAAAGACAGTTCATTGTCCATAGTTACCCCAAGGTTACGAGCAGTGGCTGAAGGGGAGAGCAGAGAGCCATGAAGTGTTATTTGTAGATCTTGACCTGAGATGAATCACCTGGGATGACCAGCAGTTCTGTTTTGCTGGGGTTGAGTTTAAGTTGGTGAGCCCTCATCCATAAAGATATGTCTGACAAGCATGCTGAGATCCGAGCGAAGCTGTGGTATCTGATGGAGGGAAAGAAAAGATGAGTTGAGTGTCATCTGCATAGCAGTGATAAGAAAACCCATGTGAGGATATGACTTCACCAATGGAGTGGGTATAGAGGGAGAAAAGGAGGGGACCAAGTACCGAGCCTTGTGGGACACCAGTGGTGAGTCTGCACGGGCAGATGTGGATCCTCCATGTTACCTGGTATGAGCGACCTTCCAGGTAGGAAGCAAACCATTCCCATGCTGTTCCGCAGATACCAAGGCTCTTGAGGGTTGACAAAAGTGTCTTGTGGTTGACTGTGTCAAATGCTGCTGAAAGGTCCAGAAAGATAAGTACAGATGACAGCTTGGCTGACCGAGCAGCATGTAGTTTCTCAGAAACAGCCAATAGGGCCGTCTCTGTGGAATGTGCCGCTTTGAACCCAGACTGGTTCGGATCGTGGAGGTTGTTCTGTGAGAGATAGACAGACAGTTGGTTAAAACAGTGCGTTCCAGAGATTTAGAAAGAAAGGAAAGGAGTGATACCGGTCTGTAGTTGTTGATGTCTGATGGATCCAGAGCCGGTTTCTTCAAGATAGGAATGACCCTTGCTTGCTTGAAGGTAGTTGGTACATAGCCAGATGTTAATGACCCATTGATGATTGTGGAGATGAAGGGCAGGAGATCTTGCGTGATGGTCTGGAGCGAGTTGAAGGGATTGGATCCAGAGGACAGGTGGTGGGATTGCAGGATCGGATGACTTGCAGTATCTCATCTTCTGTTAAGGTTGAGAAGCTTGACAGAGACGTAGTGGATTGTTGGCTGTGTTGTGTAATCATAGTTGGAGAGGAAGTGAAGGTCTGGCAGATTTTCCTAATCTTCTCATCATAGAAGGAGGCAAAGTCATTAGCAGTCAGGGAGGATGGAGCAGCAGGGGGGTTTAGTAGAGAAGAGAAGATGTTGTGAAGCTTACGAGGATCTTGTGCAGAGGCCTCAAGCTTTTCCTTGTAGAAGGCAGTTTTGGCAGAAGTCACCTCCAAAGAAAATTTGGTCAGGAGTGCACGGTAAGATGAGAGGTCTACATCAAGCTGTGATTTTTTCCACTTCCTCTCTGCAGATCGGAGTTCTCGTCGATTACTGCGCAAAACTTCTGACAGCCTGCAGAATCGAAGCTGGTTTTATTTACATTATTAACTGCTGCATGTTCTGTTATTTCTTGTCAGAGAGTTTTGCATAGGGGGCATAAAACAGAAATATATTTGTTTTACAATACTTCCTCTTCCTGTGCTTTCTGTTTCTCCCATTAGGGGTCGCCACAGCATCCGTCTCTATACCCCCCTGTCCTCTACATCTTCCTCTTTCAAACCAACTACCTGCATGTCTTCCCTCACCACATCCATAAACCTCCTCTTTAGTCTTCCTCTTTTCCTCCTTCCTGGTGGCTCCATCCTCAGCATTCTCCTACTGATATACCCCATGTCCCTCCTCTTCATATGTCCAAACCATCTCAATCTCGCCTCCACCACCTTGTCTCCAAAACGTCCTACATGCGCTGTCCCTCTAATAAACTCATTTCTAATTCGGTCCATCCTCATCACTCCTAACGAAAACCTCAACATCTTCAGCTCTGCTACCTCCAGCTCCACCTCCTGTCTTTTACTTAATGCCACTGTCTCTAATCTATACAACATCTCAGGTCTCACCACAGTCCTATAAACTTTCCCTTTCACTCTCACAGATATTCTTCTATCACAAATCACTCCTGCTATCACTCTTCTCCACCCACTCCACCCTGCCTGCACTCTTTTCATCACTTCTCTAACACACTATCCATTACTTTGCACTGTTGATCTCAGGTACTTAAGCTCATCCACTTTCACCACCTCTTCTCTTTGAAACTACACCTCCACTGCCCTCCCTCTCATTCACACATGTACTCTGTCTTACTCCTACTGACTTTCATTCCCCTTCTCTCCAGTGCATACCTCCACGTCTCCAGGCACTTTCAGCCTGCATGTCAATCTGTCCATCACCACTGCAAACAGGAAAGGGCTCAGAGCCATGTCTCTTTGTCTTTCTTTCTATTTCCAGAAGTCTCGCCAAGTACCTTTCTAGCTGTCTAGCTTATCACTTCTGCAGTAGTTGCCCAATCATCCAGCACCTCTTCACCACCACCGAGCCCCTATCTGACCTCTTCCCTGAGGCGGTCGTTAGTAACCCAGGCCTTCGACCGATCCGCTATAAAATTCTGATTTGTGGTCTACATATTTCAATTGGAAAATGTTTTACGCTGGATGCCCTTTCTAACAGAACCCGCCCAATTTATTGGGACCGGCAAGAGTGCACTGGCTTGTGCCACCCTAATGGCTGCGTTTATTTTACAATACAATTTATTTAATCATTTATTGTCTTGTATTTGTTTGTTTTTTATTACATAAAAGGCTACAATATAATTACTTATATATTTTTAAACTATTTATTTAACTATTTATCAGATTCATTGGCAGACTTTTTTTCCCCCCAAAAAATATCTATGTTTAAAAAAAAAATGTGAACATAAAAAATAGAATAAAAAAAATAATAAATTAGATATATAGAACTATACAGGTGCCGGTTACTATCCAAATCCAGCATACTGTATAATGCTCCACTTCGTCATTTCTTACGTAATGTCATTTGACCGGATCCTTTCTAAAGCAATTAACTAATGATGACCTCCTCCCTCCACTTCCCCCAGGGCTTTTACTGCTCCTCGGCTCTCTGTAATAGACATTTCAGTTGGCTCTCTGCACTCTATTCAGTCACGGCATTTCATGCTGACTTAATAAGCTGAATGTAGGGGAGAGTGTAGCCTGGAGAGAAAAGCGACTCGAATGGGAATGAATCAGCTTCGACTCTGGAATTTGTTCAGCTGGAACTCGGCCATGTCCAGACTGTGATGTGTCTTTTAAAAAACAGCTGAAGTGACATGAGAAGATGGAATTCAGTAAAGAGTTACGAGGGTATGCCATTGACCTGCTCACCACATGGGTTTGCTCAAGGATAGAGTCAGCACTTGCCATGCCATGTCCCTTGACAGTCATGGTAGTCCAACTAAGTAGCCACCAGTCTGAAGGCATAAAGTTCCATAACCATTTGCAAACAGACATGAGTGCTTGATTATAGCAACCTTGAACTTGTTCTTCCTTAGACAATGCAGGGCTCAGGGGTCTCTGTGTGGCTCAGTGATCATGGGACCAAAAGTAGTAATCATCTGTCCATCATTAATGATTGGACATTGGCTTCTCCAGTGAAACTGTGCATCTAAACCAGATATATTGATTCCCTAGCAATGCTCAGGTTAAGGCTTTGAGTTACATTTACATTTATGGCATTTGGCAGATGCCCTTATACAAAGCACCTTACATTTACGTATGTCATTAATACAACTAAGCAGCTATGGGGTTAAGGGCCTTGTTCAGGGGCCAGAAGTGGCAGATTGGTACTTGTATTTGAACTAATGACCTTTGGACCAGCTCAATGGATTTACCACTAAGCTACCACCTTCCACAGGTACTGATAAGAAGGACTGTAGTTCAAGAACTCAGTACAAACAAACTGTCACTGTTAGGACCCTGTGCAAGTCCCTTAACCATATCGATGTGATCTTCCTAACAATCTAAGATATGCAAAGAAAATTATTTTACTGAAATATATACACTATATTAATGAAAGTATTGAGATGCCAGACTTTTCCATCTTCCCCAAAATATTACATAAAAGTTGGACGCACACACTTGCATAGGATGTATTTGGATGCAGTAGCATATAAAAATTCCCTTCACTTGAACTATGGAACCCAAACCTGTTTTAGCATGACAGTGCCCCTGTGCACAAAGCAAGCTCCATGAAGATATGCTTTCAATGGGTTGGAAAATGTTGATGATCTTCTGCTATAGATCTCCATTCCTATTTATTTTGGGATAAATGTAAAAATCTCACAAATCTCAACAAGCACACTCCAAAATCATGTAGAACATCTTCCTAGAAGTGTGGAGGTTATAACTATGATAGTAAACTGTGACTAAGTGTGGAATTAAATGTTCAGAAAACACACAAATTTAATACCCAGGTGTTCACCCCTTGGTAACTTTTGTTCATACAGTGATGTGTGCATCATATAAAGGTAGTCAGATAAACATTCATTCATTCCATGGGTTTGTTTTTGTAGGTAATATAATGTTTGTAACAAGTGTGTTGGCCTTGGTCCAGCCTGAAGTCTATCCAGGTGTTGTACTATACATCTTACAATATACCTCCCGTTTTAAGATACCCTGTTGCTTGTGTTCCATTCTTCACCACTCATAATACCGAAAAACCTCACATCTACCTATGTCCACCACCCCATGCCTTTAATCAAGCTGTGCGCTCAAACCTTAGACTGGGACGTAACAATAGAACTTTGAGGATGGATTTAGACTGTAATATCAAGTCTGTTACAATGGTTCAGGACCACAGGTTGCTGAACAGTTCTGCAGTTAAGCACCCATTATGGAATAGTACACCTCAACAATGATGTACTGTAATAAATGAGTATTCAGTGTTGAAGATGACGTCAGGTTCCCTTTTGAGTCAGGCTCCTCTCAAGGTTTCTTTTTCATGCCATCTCAGGAAGTTTTTATCACCACTGGCTTGTTCATTAGGAACAAACGTATAGGCACTAAATGTGCTTATATGTAACCCTCAGCTTAGAATGCTTGAGAAACCCAACTTTGCCACCTTACAGTAGCGAACTGCATGAATCGGATTTTTCAGAACAGAACAGGCAAAAACATTTCTCCCACCCGCAATATTTAAGTTATATAAAATATATAAAAGTAGTTTCATTTTTTAATGCACTGACTGCTTCTTCCTGTTTTAAGTTTCCTTTAAAATCCTTCTTTTTTTAATATGAATGTAAAAAAAGGAAAATTAAACGTTTCATTTTATTTAAGTTTGACATTGTAAATGAGGAACGTGAACAAGGAACTTTTTACAACATAGAACATCAACTTAAACGATCTCGTATAAAAACATGCCAAGGTTTTGTTGTGTTGTTTGTTCTTTCTTTGATAATAAAGTAATATCTGTAGTTATTCTCCGCTGTTCTGCGCTTCAGACGCTGTGCCTCGGTGTGCTCTAGTAGTCTTCCGCCCATAAGCCACGCGAGAGTTTCTGACCTTGTTTCTGTAAATCGTTTTTTTTTTTTTTGTTGGTTGCCATTATTGCTTTTTTGGATTAGATACACAAGTTTTTGTTTGTCTTTTTATATATATATATATATATATATATATATATATATATATATATATATATATATATATATATTTTTTTTTTTTTTAACTATTTTGCGGGGGTCCTGCGAATGATTTTATTCTCCTGCAATCCACACACAAGTTTTTCGCCAATTAAATCTTGTCTGAGGGAGTGCAGGTCTCTATACCACAGTGTTTGTTTAATTCAATAACACCAACAGACATATCTGATGCTCCTGCCCAATGGATTAAACCGATTGATGGAACAGTTTAATCTCAAAATACCCAGCAGCTCAGCATTGCAGTACAGCAGCATCTACCGGTGTCTGAAACAGTCAATAAAAAAAAAAAAACCTGAACAGTAAAACAGATGACAGAGGAAACAGCAGCTAGTGTTTTCAGGCCACACATGTAATACAAATGTAATGAGGGCACAAATAAAGTTGTAACTTCAATAAGGGGTTCCCTGTCAGGGAGCACCCTGCTTCTTCTCATGTGCGCGCCCCGCCCATCCGGAGCTCCTCGCCATCATACTGATTCCACACACCTGTCCCTCGTTACACACACAGCACATAAGCACTTCACGCACCCCACTCCAGCGTCCGTTATTGTCTCAGTTGGACTCTGTGTGTTCGTTTAAGTTTGTGGTTTTCATTAAACTCTGTTTGCTGGTAACTCGGCTTCCGCCTCGTTCCCTCCCGCCTAACATTCCCCTTAAAACCCTTTGTAAATTTCTTACCTCCAAGGTATAGTTCCTAGACTACAGCATACTTCATGCGCTTGCCATGTCACACACACTCACGTACCCCTAATAACAAACACACATTTAACTGTGACTCATGGCTTATAAAAAGAACCAATAAAGGAGACAATGCCACAGAAGTGAGCAAAAGGAGTTAGAAAGCGACAAAGGTTATTACTACCATGGCACAAAAACAAACACGAAGAACCACCACACAATGCTTAGGCGTGCTTTTCTTTAAAGCCACAAAGAATGAACGCAACTCAATCACTGAGCCACACAGGTGTAATCAGTGACAATGCAGCTTCACGCCAATGGGCGTGTCTTCCCCCGAGAGATGTCCACAAACATTGCGAGACACCACTCTTTACAGAATGTAAGAACTTTAGAACAAAATTTCCTTTACATTTTAAATTGATGTGTATTTATCCTCGATGAGCAAACCTAAGCGACTTTGGCAAATTTTGGAAAATCTCCCTTAGATAGTTCCTCTCAAGAAACCTTGAGAGGATCCAGACTCAATATTGGGACCCCTCCCTTGCTTTTTGTACTGTGCAAAATGATAAAGTTGACTCGAATCTCATAGAGCTATTTATGTGACTTATGTTCTTGGCCACATTTGACTTTATTATGTCTTTTATTTTCAATTATGATAAAAAATTTAGGCTGGGTGAGTTTTTCTTTCTGCTCATAAGCTTATTGTGTTCAATGTCACTTTATCTAATTCATTGCGTATCAACAAAAGCCCATGTTACCGCTCCCATTCTTTTAACTCTCTCAATGCAAATCAGTGTGGTGAAAGTTATAACGTCAACCTCTATTTCAAATTCTGCTGGGCTTCTTTCAAACCCAGATCAGCTTATTTCCTTTATCCATTTCTCCTGCTCAGCTGTAGACTCAGGAGCTTCATTAAAATATACAGACATCCTAAAGAAAAAAACTCTCAAGAGTGATTGGACGACTCTATTTATTCTCTCAGAGCTGAGAAGACATTGATAAGTGTGTGTATTTGTTTTATTTATTTATTTTTATATATATATATATATATATATATATATATATATATATATATATATATATATATATATATATATATATATTATTATTATTATTTTTTTTTTAATCTCTATGTGGAATATGCTTAAAATTTTATACAAAAATCATCACTCCCTTTTAATCTCTAAAAATGTTTTGGAGAATTTTTTTTAAACATTTTTTTATAGAAAATAAAAATAAAAAAAAAAAACATGCTTGGTTCCTATGAAAGTGTGTTGTTTTCCCTAAAAAAGTAATGAAGAAACTGTTGGTCACAATCTCTCATTGCTGAATTCGGTCGAGATCCTAGAACCTTTCAGTCAGTCTACAAATCCCTTGACAGAACTAAAGCAGGCTTTGATAAAGGTAAAAACATTATATTAGTTGCAGTAGAGTGGTTATCTACTGATAATACAGTTTTGATCTGAAAGAATCCAGCACTATTCTTATTCATTATGAAATTACAGACGTGGTAACACATGTGGTCAGAGTAACACCAGTTAGCACCATTAGTCTTAACATTTTTGAAACCACCTTGTAAGTGGTTAAGGGACTGGACTTTGGCAGGTGTCCTAACACATTTGTCAAGTCAAGAGTTTATTATTATTTCAAAATGCTTAAAAAAAGGTCTGGAAAAAAGCCGGTCAACAAATTAGAAGCAAAGACAGATGGAATTAAAAGTTCTCAGACAAGCAGCATAAGGCCGTCTGTCTGCATGAGGGTGGAAATAAAAAAAACAAAAAAAAAAAAAAAAAAAACAGCTTGACACAGTGACCTTAAAAGCAGATCATATCAAAAAATGCAAAAGAAGTCCTTTTCTTCTTTGTCTGATTTTTTCACTCCCCCACTTTCAATGAGTTTTCCAATAAGACCTAATTATCTGACATTGCGATGAAGGAAAAGTCATGCCGACGTGTATGGTGCACCTAAAATCACCTCCACACTCGTTTCATCCAGACTAATAATAATCGAATGCGAGCTCAATACTTATCCTGCAAGATGTGCTCTAGAAAAAAGCAAGATTCACCCTGAGATTAATTAGAATTACAAGGAGAACCTGTTCAATCTGGTGAGTCTCAGGTTTCCGGCTGTCCTGGGTTCTGACAGACGAAGGCTTTTAAGATGCGTTTCCCACTGCCGGGTTTTGCCCTCTGACAGCCTGCATACTGAGGAGGGAGATGCTCCATCTGTTTATCGGAGAAAATGGATACGTGTTGGAAAAAAAGGAAGTGAACCTGCCATCATGCTGACAGCTGCTTAGGGAGATAAAATAACAACGGGGCATAGAGACAATTAAAAGGCGGTCTGTGGAAGAACGTCTGCTGCCAGACATTATAAATGTTGACATTAATAACCCTTGCAATTCATTTGTTTCAACTTATAACTATGGTTTGAAGCTGATCAGTCAGTTTATTGTATCTCTTTACGCAGCATGTGTCAAAAGTTTGAAAACACCTTTTGTCGCTTTCGAGAGATAAAAGGTAAAACATACAAGAACTGGACATTAATTGACCAGAGAAAATTTTTGTGGAGTCCAAATTTGACATTTCTGGCTCTAACAGAAGAATTTGTGTAAGATGGAGAACATAAGACAAGATGTTAGCAGACCTCACATCCGCAGTCAAACATGGAGGTGGACACTTAATCGTTTGGGATTTCTTTGGAGCAGGATGGTAGGAGAGTTATTCCAGAAAGTGAAAGGAATCCTATACCAACATGGCTCCCATCCCATACTTCAACACCATGCAATTTCATTTGGACTGTGACTCATTAGAACTGACTTCAATTCTTTTCAAATGGAGACCACACTCTGCTGCTGAAGATGGTTCCACATAAACTGTCTAAAGAACCATGAAGTTCTCTTTCAGGAACTCGCCTGAGTGTTCACGCTCTAAAATAACGTGTGTAATCAGTCAAAAATCGGAAGCTGGTTGTCAACGGCGGGGTGACGTCAGGACCAGGAAGTATAAAACACACATGGAGTGGGGCAAGTGGCAGATTCTGTTTGTTCACAAAGTGCTTTGTGTGTATGTGTTGAATTGTCTGTCCGAAAAAAAAAAAAAAAATTAAGGGGAAAAAAAGCAATTCCTGGGAGCGGCACACGTTAAGTCGGTTCTCGAGAGAGCCGGCTGCATGTCAATGCCATCGCTCCGCTCCCGAGCGGCACTCTCTGAGGAGAGAGCTAGCACTCTTCGCGGTTCTGCCCCTCTTTTGCTGAGGCAGAGCGGCGCGCCAGTTCCTGGGGCTCACAAATGGACCTTGCAGAGGAAGGAGGCCATTAAGGTGGTCCCTCCATCACAACGAGAGTCCGGGTTCTACAGCCGGTCCTTTATAGTTCCCAGAAAAGACGGTGGGTTGCGTCCTATTTTGGATCTACTTCAACTGAACCACTCTCTCGTGAGACTTAGGTTCAGGATGCTGACCCTCAAGCAGTTTGTGTCTCAAATCAGATCCGAAGACTGGTTTGTCATGGTAGATCTAAAGGATGCATACTTTTATGTATTCATCCTACCTTCTCACAGGAAGTTCCTGGGGTTCAATTTCAGGGCCAAAGCTTACCAGTTTCTGGTTCTTTCGTTGGCCTTGCCCTCTCACCCCGCACCTCCACAAAATAAAAAAGGTTTTAGGGTTTCAGCTGAATGCCGGGAAGAGTGTGCTTTCTCCATTACAGAGAACCACCAATCTTGGTGTCATATGGGATTTGACTACTTTGCGCACACCAGATATTTGAGGTAAGCTAGGATGAAATCCTAATGTCGAGATGCTAGCTCTTGCGACTGCACCAAAATCAGACAGCTGTCTATACAGCTCAAAATGCAGGTGCCCTTGGATCAGAGAGGAGCCAGCACTGCATCCATACCTTCTGTGTATGTGTGCGGAGTGACAAGGCTAGGCCAAACGGAAGAACCTGATTAGCTTGTTAGCTTCACCGCCGAAAGAAAAAATTATATGGCAGTGTGCACTCTTCAGGGAGATTATCACAAATCAATTTCTGGATTGGATCTGAAATGCAGTCCTTTTGACGGTCAGCATTTTGAATTTTTGAAACCGCAAAGATCTAAAATTGGACATAAACCCCTGTTTTCTTTGGAAAGTAGAAAATACCAGCTGTAGTAGCCTGACACTCTGTCTGGCAGAGAAACGGCCCCTTTATCCAGCAGAGCTTGCAATTCTTATGTTAAAAAATGCCCTTGCTCCAGTTTTACTGAAATAAGTACCGTGCCATTGAAGTATGGAGGTTGATGCACAAACTACCATGCAAACTATGCTGTTTCAAAACACAGAGAGATAATTGGCAGATAATTCACACTGTCAGTTTCTCTGAAAGGAGCACTAGTCTTGACACTATGCTTTACTTGGAAAGGTTAGGTGTTCAGTGACCTGAAACTTGTCAGGAGGCAACCAAACACGTAACATTTCGCTAGAGATCGCTGCCGCCCTGGAACATGAGTGGCGGTGAGGATAGTACAGGGGTCCACTGAGGGTGCCAGAAATTCTCATGTTCGTCCCCAAGAGGATACACCCCCAAGTTCCTGGGCACCCTCAGGACTTCTTAGACGAAAATATTGTCCTTATGTGCGGCCTTTTACAAAGCTTTTGAGAGTGGCGAGCTGCTCCCAGTCCCTATTAGGGGTGCACAACTCGCTATGCTTTGTTTTTTGGATTCATGCTGCAGTGAAACTGGACTGGGTCATGGCTGGGTGGCCCAGACCCCTGAACACGGCAAGAGGGAAATTTATCAAATGCTTTTATTTGTGTCTTGGCTTCCCAGAACCTACTGATGACCATATTAATGGAGTCAGCAAAAGACTGGATGGTGACATGAGGCCATCTAGAAGGATCACAATTTCCCTGTCCCTGTCCCATGCCCATGAGATTGATCCACATATGTCTCTCCATCATTTGCTTGGTTGCACAGACACACAGATCCATTGCTCGGCATAGCTCTACAAATGTTTCCTTACTAATTTCCCTGCCCATGCTCAGGTCTTTAAGCAGGTCATCCTGGTAGGACCTGCCTGGAAGACCTTCCCCAACAGTGCAAATGTACCTCTACATGGCTTGGTGGAGAGGGTGGCTTCTAAGCTATTATGCACTGTGAGGAGAGAGATAGCGTTCAAGCATCTCTGTCACCTGGGGCATCATTGTATAACCCTGCACCCTCGCACATATGATAGTCGAATAAATCAACAAAGAAGGTATGAAGACCTGAGAGGAATAAGGCTTACTCTCTGAGCTTACTCTATGATATATATTAGTTCAACCCTAATTTGTTTTGTATATATATATATATATATATATATATATATATATATATATATATATATACAAAACAAATTAGGGTTAAACTAAATATGGGTGTGACTACAGCTTAATAGTAAGTTATGGTTCACAAATTCACTGAAACAGACAAAAAAAAACATAAACCATCCGTAAAATAAAAATCACAAGTTTTTTAACCATTTTTTCAACAATATATTTATTTTAATAACATGGATAGATAATATAATTGGGTCAATTAAACAGCTATAATGCAGAACAGTAATAATCCTCCTTACCTTTTCACAAAGCAAATAGAACTGGGGGAAACCAGTTCCACTGGTGATTAAAGACTTAATCCAATGATGAAAAACAACTCACAGCTCCCCCCAAAGTCAGGGAGGGCACATTACACTATCCCTACATCTTAATCGATAGATGGATAGATGCATGCCTTTTCTTTGATATTCCGATCTGCAAAATATATGGCAGGAAATTGTGACATCCTGGTTTATTTAATATATTACATAATAAAATGTGCTTTTCTAATTTTTTTATACTGCTTCAAATATTATTTTGGCCTGAACTCAAGAGCACAGTTCATAATGTGGTTTGTTAAGCAGATGGTTCTTCTAAAAATAAGATGTTGACCTATGAGGGAGAAAAAGGGAGAAAAGATCAACTATTTCCATCTGCATTTTAGAGGGGATGAGAAGGTTTGTCTTGGAGACATTTAGCATTAATATAACTTTTTTATTTACTCAGCTAATGAAACCTCTTTACTGGAGGAAAGCAGAAGTTCAAGATGAGTAGTGATCACACGGACCTTGTGTCTCACCATATGTGTGTTAAATTTAAATGAGAAAACATTCCTGAAGCATGAACAAATAAAAAAGACAAATCTGATAGAGTGACAACAATTAAAAAAGTTTTAAAACAAAGAAGAAAAAGAGTCAAGACAAATAAAAGCAGGCCTCATAGAGAGTAAGTCAGATTCCTGCAGTTTAAATTGGCCAGTTTAATATACACTATATAGAGATGTATTAGCCATGTAATGTATCAGGACACCTGAATTTTCCACCCATATGTGGTTCCTTCCCAAACTGTTACCACAAAGTTTAAAAACATACAATTGTATAGGATGCCTTTGGATGCAGTAGCACAAAACTTTCCCTTCACTTGAACTAAGAAACCAAAAAGTGTTCCAGCATGAACATGCCCCTGTGCACGAGAAATCACAAAGCTTCAGAAAGTGAATTGGAATCAGGTGGAAGTGATTAATTAATATGTAAAAGGGTCATGTGACTTGCAGGGGCTGTGGGGAGATGTAGTCCTGTGACTCTAGGCTTATTCCTGACAGGTGCTAGTGAGTGGGGATTAGCAAAGACCAAATTGGGGAGAAAACAGGGAAAAAGGGCAACAATTGTAGCAATTTGGTGGGTTTATTCGCATGCAATCTTAAAAAAAAACATCTAATAAAATAAACAAATTCAGGACAAGAATTAAAGACTTGCATGGTGACAACAATGGCACTAGTAATCAGGGCGAACATAAGAACGGTGTCATTAAACACAGAAATTGAGCTGGACAACAGAGGAAGCAGTTCAGTTATATGTGTTAGTCAGTGGTTAATCCATGGGACTTCTAAATTCAAGATTGTTAGTTCAAATCTCAGCCCCACCAAACTGCCACTACTGGGCTCTCGAAGTTATATGGGCGTCTGAGAAATGCCATATATGTAAATAGTCATAAGGCTCCAGACTGCGACTTACATTAATAAAACGATTAATGCGCGAGTGATATTTTTGCTAAGATCACCACCTGCGGCCATATTCAGTGGTGTGAAAAAGTGTTCCTGATTTAATATTTTTTTGCAGGTTTGTCACACTTAAATGTTAATGTTTAATGTTTTATTTACCATCAAACTAATTTAAATATTAGTAAAAGATAACACAAGTGAACACAACATGCAGATTGTAAATAAAGGTTTTTATTATTGAGGGAAAACAAAATCCGAAAATACATAGTCCTGTGTGAAAAAGTGTTTGTTCCCCCTATTAAAACTGTGGTTTATTACACCTGAGTTGAATTTCTCTCGCCACACCCAGGCCTGATTACTGCCACACCTGTTCACAATCAAGAAATCTCTTAAATAGGACCTGCCTATTTAAGTGACAAAGTGAAGTAGACCAAAAGATCCTCAAAAGCTAGACAGCACACCAAGATCCAAAGAATTTTAGAAACAAATTAGAAAGAATGCAATTAAGCTCTATCATTCTGAAAAAGTTCATAAAGACATTTCTAAAGCTTTGGGACTCCAGCAAACCACAGTGAGAACAATTATTCACAAATGGCAAAAACATGGAACGTTGGTGAAACCTCCCAGGAGTGGCCGGCCAACCAAAATTAACCCAAGAGCACAGCAACGACTCATCCAAGAGGTCACAAAAGACCCCACAGCAACATCCAAAGAACTGCAGGTCTCACTTGCCTCAGTTAAGGTCAGTGTTCATGACCCCACCATAAGAAAGAGACTGGGCCAAAATGGTCCAAGATGAAAACCAACAAGACAAGACAAGACAAAGGTTGAACTTTTTGAAAGGTGTGTGTCCCATTACTTCTGGTGTAAAAGTAACACCGCATTAAAAAAAAGAACATCATACCAACATTAAAATATGGTGGTGGTAGTGTGATGGTCTGGGGCTGTTTTGCTGCTTCAGGACCTGGAAGACTTGCTGTAATAAATGGAAGTATGAATTCTGCTGTTTACCAACAAATCTTGTAGGAGAATGTCCTGCCATCTGTTCGTGACCTCAAGCTGAAGCGAACTTGCATTCTGCAGCAGGATAATGATCCAGCAAGTCCACCTCTGAATGGCTGAAGAAAAACAAAAAAAGACTTTGGAGTGGCCTAGTCACATAATTGTAATACATTGAGACTCATGCGCTGTATACGCTTGAGTTAAATCGCCATAATAACCAGACAGTTAAAGGAAACTCACTTTTCCGCTTCAGAAAAAACGTGTCGAAACAAAATATATCCGAATATTTCAAACAGTCTCTGTCCAACACTTCCGCTAATGACCCACCTGTTAAAAAAGCAGGGTGCAGTTGTGCCAGTGTTAGGGAGAGGAAGAACGACAGAGACACTGAGGACAATTTTTTTATGTCAGTCAGTAAAAAAAAACTTCTTGGATTAATGAGTTTTCATGGTTGAGGTTTGATCACAAAACACAGAAAATGTTCTGCGACTTCTGGTTTAAAGTGGACAGAGAAATTGCAGAGAAAACTGATTTCATTACCGGAACAAATTATTTAAAAAAAAAGTAGACAGCAAGAAAACACTGCTATAGTGAAAAGCATAAAAATGCTCAGGATCACATAATCGCAAAGAACGCTCGACAGAAAACGTCGTTAGCTTTGGAATGAGCTAAAAATGAAACTCAAAACCGTTTATATGATCGCTTCAGTTCCCAGGCCATGCTGTAAAATGATGCCAGATGTACACACTACAGGATGACTGGAAGTAACTGTTTTATAGTTTTTAAAGTTCATTCTTGTGTGGCATTTAAAAATATAATTTGACACCTGTTGTTTTTCTCTTAGGAGCCAATGGTTACTTAATTGATTGTCATACATCTGAATTGTCCTTGGTGGACAGGACTACATTTACAACTTGTTTTTCCTTAAAAAAATAATATGAAATTTTATATACACCGTAATTTCCGGACTATCAAGAGCACATAATTATAAGCGGCACCCACTGAATTTTACAAAGATTTTTATTTTGAACATAAATACGCAGCACCTGTCTATAAGCCGTGTCTACACTGAAACTAATGAACTTTACACAGGCTTTAACGAAAGACAGTGTCTGTTACACGGCTTGTATCTAAACAGTAGCCTACCAAGAAAGTCATTGTTCACTGTCATCCTACTTCCTTTCACAATAATTTCTCTCGGGATTTTATCTTTTGGCATCGTCATGCGTTTAAAAATCACCATCGGTGAATCTTTTCTCTCGATGCCGTGCAGCTCAGAACACAAGTGAAGTGCGTTTTTTCATGCCCGGTTGTTTTCAGCGTGACGAATGATTCGCATTTCCTGTAGACAGTGCGAGTGAGCGGCAGGTCAAATGTCAGAGGAACCTCATCCATATTTATGATGGGCTTATTCACTGGGAGCGCATCTGATTTGATATAAAGAATTTTATTGGTTCACCTGAACCCGTTTGGCAATTTCATTGGTCTAATGTTATGGGGCTCAGTTTTTTTAATTTGAAGCTTGTGAAAATGGGAAAAACCCAGGAAAAATTCATAAAGCCGCGGGGTTCAAAGCGTGGGAAAAACGTAGCGGCTTATAGTCCAGAAAATACAATAGAATCATTATGAGTTCTGTTACAGAAAACTGCATCACAGACAGGAATCTCACAGCGATAATAAATGATATTACTAAACCAAACAACCCAATGAACACAATTCACCAAGTCTCCTTTCACTGTAGCCACAGCTGAACCATCCGCATACATCATCTCTAGTAGAAGCATCCGTTTTGTGCATTATGATTTGCCTGGGGATTTGAAATGAAGGTTAATTGTGTGGTTTACTGTGCAAATTCCACAGGAAAGAAAACACATTGTAAACGGTTCATAAAAAAAGCTAAACAACTGTTTTGAACTGTTTTGGCCGACTTTTCCTCACCGTATTCATGGGTAAAAATATATGAAAATGTAAGTCAGTGATTCTGATAGTGTTTAAGCCAGCATAGAAGGTTTTGCTGCCACTGACGGCTCATCACTGATAAAAACCAGACAATTTGGGATACTGTCCATGCGTCTATACCTGAGTTACCCCAACTCATAGCCAGCTTCATGTATCACTTTAGATGAAGACGTACTTCAGATGTAAAAGTTCAGATTTTCCATGATGCTAAATTCCATCATGATTACAGAGCGTATGAAAGAATAAAGGAAATCATCCTGGATTACGGTCGGCTTTATTCCAATTTCAGTGTGAATTTTTCGGAAAGTTTTGCAATGCATAATGCATGTTTGTGAAAAACAAACCTCTCGCTCGTATCTCGCAGATAGATTTATTGCATCGGGCTTCACCTCTCCACTGGAATATATATTCTGTGGTTATCAGAGGCGGCTGTTTTCGCATGAAATTGTTGAGTTAATTACACAGTCAGTGGCTTCGATGTGGGCGCACATTTTATAATTAAGAAGAACAGCGTTCCTGTGCTGCATGCTTATGGAGTTATTAGTTTACTGAACTTTGTTCGTTGCAGGAAAATGAATTGGATTTTTTTTTTAAAAGCAGCTTACTTATGCATCCACCATCAGAATTTTATGAATAAATAAATGAATAATGAATGCAAAGTTTAGGTTTTCCAAACTCTGTGGTCACATACAAAAGAAGAAGTTAGGGATTTTAGATGAGGTTGATGTGATTTGCATCTCGATGCACAGCCAATGAAACGATACAATAAATATACATGTCAAGCAGTTACCAAGGCGATGTGATACAATTCACCCATTACATATTTCTATTCAATTCAACACAATGTCATTCAATGCAATACGATGCAATGGAACAAACATGATGCTTTTCAATTCAATATTGTGCAGAGATTTTACAGACAGATTTACAGACAGACAGCAAATCATCAATTTAATGCCTTCTGACTTCTAACACATGGCCCTTTCAAACAGACCTTTTAACTCTTTTTTTATTTTTTATCGATCATTCGTTTCCTGTTGTGTCTCCAGGAAGTCACAGCTCTACCTCTGCCATGTTAATCTGTATTCTATGTGACTCTCAGGACGCCTCGGTCTCCGTAGTGTTGTGCGGCGGAGAGAACGCGCTCGAGAAACAGTTTAGCAAAGAGAAATCGATCTACATATCAAATATTGGTCACAAATTATTGGTCGCTTTTTAAATTATTAAAGTAAAGCACATCTACTAATAATTATATTGAAATAAATCCGTTTTTACAGAAAAACATTAAACATTAAAAACGACAAATAAACTAAAATACAAATGCCAACTTGTATCTGATTAACTTTTATGCGGATGCACTTATCGGTGAATCTTACCATCCCTACTGTTAAGATTAAGAAATCCTTTTAGGTTTTAAGGTGTTTTGTGCATAAGTATTGTGCACAGTTTAAGTATGCAGGTATAAGTACACCTACAAACACACACACACACACACACACACACACACACACACTTTACCAACAGTTTGTAGTATTACTACCTGGGTTTTGCTCACACAATGCTATAATGCATGCAATACAAGACCTGCCTTGTTTTACAGACCTTCCACATTATTTTAAGTAATTATTAATGGATCAAAAAAGCTATGTGGTTTAATTTACACAGTGTTCATTGGCAAATTGCTATAGTTTAAGCCAAATAATCGAAACACAGTTACAGCTAAACACTGTGGTTTTATATACATCTTTCATTCCTAACATATATACAATTAGCAAGATTTCCCGCATGGTGCATTTCTGCATGTTGGTGACATGACACTTTTTTCCACAAGGTCCTATTCATTTTTAACAATCTTTTTAACAAACTCTAAAACAGGGAAATTCATATAAAGTATGCAGTTTGTCCTCGTTAGTTTGTATTTCATTGATTTTGCTAGAAATTCACACAAAATCTATTTTATGTTTTTCATTAGCACGAACTTTCAAAGCAACAGCGGCTAATGAATGGAAATGCTTGTTGGTAATTAAACATGTAACAGAAGTAGTGTCAGAGAGCTCTGGTTTGTTTGTACAGTTTATTAATAAAATACTTTTGTATTTTAGCGTAATCTGCTTTTATTTATAATTCCGATGGATACAAATTAATTTTGGTGTTCGGACGTGCCACAGAAGCAGGAGGAGAATCAATCAGGGGGAAAAATAAATATATATTTTTTTATTAAAAAGATTTATTCAAAGCACACAACTTTCCCGTAAACAGTTTTGCAAATCTTTTCTTTTCATTATTACAAAAAATATATATTTTGTATAATAAAATTAACATCCATTTAAGTTCTTTTTTCTTTTAAAAAGTTTATTTGTTAGGAATTTATGGCATGTTTTTTTACTACCAAAATTAATTATAATTAGATTCTGCAATATTATACACAGATATACAATCACAGATATGCATTTATATAAAACCATATATGGTGTGTGTGTGTGTGTGTGTGTGTAAATGTATATACACTGAACAAAATTATACAATTTAATATAAAATATATATATATATATATATATATATATATATATATATATATATATATATATATATATATATATAAATAAATCTGTAAATCTGAGTTAGTGAGCACTTCTTCTTTACCGAGAAAATCATCCACCTCACAGGTGTGGCAAATCAAGATGCTGATTATACAGCTTAATTATTGCACGGGTGTGCCTCAGGCTGGCCAAATTAAAAGACCACTCTAAAATGTGAAGTTTGGTGTATTGTGGGGTTCCGGGGTCCGAAAACTGGTCAGTATCTGGTGTGTCCACTATGTGTGCACCTTCCTCCACTCTTATACACCTACATGCCCATTAAAACCTGCCTCAATCACCAATCTTTCATTTCTAGGTTCACCATCTACCACTTCATCTAATTCACTCCAGAATTTTTCCTTCTCCTCCATCTCACAGCCGACTTGTGGAGCATAGGCACTGATGACATTTACCATCATCCCTTCAACTTCCAGCTTCACGTTCATCAGAAACTCTCTTCACCTCCACTGCACTACACTACATTACTGTACTCTTCCATCAGAATCACCCCTACATCATTTCTCTTTCCATCCACATTATGATAGAACAGTTTAAACCCACCTCTAATGTTCCTGGCCTAACTCCCCCTTTCCACTTGGTCTCCTGAACACACAACATAACTACCTTTTTCCTCTCCATCAAATCAGCTACCTTTCTCCCTTTACCAGTCATAGTACCAACATTTAAAGTAACAATCCGAACCTCCACTCTCCTCCACTTCTCCTTTCCCTGCTGCCTCTGTAGACATCTTCCTCCTTTCCTTCTCCTCATTTGCCCAACAGTAGCCAAATTTCGGTACCCTGTTGGCTAACAATACCATTGGTAACCTGGGTCTAACAAACATCCGGTATGAAAATCTAATTCGTAATCCGCATATTTGATATGGCACAGGTTTTGCAGCGAGTTCGAGTCAGGAGTTTCTTCATCATTTATTCCTCTCTAATAAACTGTATGTTGGTGATTAGTAGATACACCAGGCACCAATCAAAATCAGTTTAAAACAGAGCATGCGCTCGAACCTGATTGGTGACTTGCTGCGTGTTTGACCAGTTACGATTTTATTCTAAATTCATAAATAAATAAGAAAAGGACTAATTTTGTCAAAATGTAGTTGAGTAAAATATTTGACTTTAAAATGTAGTGAAGTTAAAAGTCTCCCATAATGCCAAATGAAAATACTTCAGTTAAATACAGAAATATGAAAAAGCTACTTAAGTGCAGTAACAAATTACATTTACTTCATTACTGTGCACCGCTTGCTAGTGGAAACAAAATTCTTGAAATGTCTGTGATTTTTTTAAATTACAGAATGTGTAACGGAAAAGTCACTTTTTTAAATAAAGTTTGCTCTCTAAATAACCCTTATAGAGCTTGGGCATATATGGTATGTCGGTTCTATATAACCCATATAACATATATTTAGCCTACTTGTACAGTATATAATAACTTTCTCCAAATGTAAACAGAAGCATGTAAAATGTAATGTGTCATAGCTACTTGTATTTCATTTAAAACCTATTGTTATTGCATAAGACGACGGTTTGATTAAATGAATATAGTTAATTTACCTACTTTGTTGCATAAAACAGGATCATGCATGAAAAAAAAAACACTAAAAGACTTCACGCTTTCAAATGTATGACAGGCTGTGTATAAAGCTGTATGCTATAGACCCCCCTGAGGCCGTGGTATTAAACGAGGTTAGTGAACCCTTTACATTGCTGTCACCACAGTAGTGATGCAAAACACTACAGTCAGTGTAGAACATTTCTACACTATTTGTTAGTCATCATCTAAAGAATACAGCTCTTTTCATTAGCATGCATGAAAGGAGCAGCTAATACATCGCTGAATCGCCATCTGGGTTTATTCCCATCGTTTTATTCATGAAGTTATTGTAAAAACATGGGCACTGACACACACACTGTCACATACGGCCTCATTCTGTCTTCAATGTCTTCATCTGTCCTTTTTTTTCCCTAACACTTTGTCTCTATTCTCTTATCTGATAAGCTTTTAACTACATATTATTGGCTTGAAAAATATATGTATTTTCTCAAAATGGAAAAGATTCAATATTGTGGGAAAATTCACTACATTTTATAGCCCACTGTAAGTCTTTTCAGTCCCTGCCATCTGTTTAGTATTTTACTCTTATTCTCTTTCTCTCGCTCGCTCTTTTTCTCTATATATGTATATTTTGTCATTAGTGAAGTGTACACTCAGCACTGAGCACCACAATTGCAAGACCTACACCAATTTTTTTTTTTTTTGTTAGACAATCCATCTCATGCACAATTCAACTACTGGCAATCGAACCCTTGTGCAATACATGTGAACCATTTAGATGCAATATGAAAACACATGCATTATATTTTCTTTTTCTATTCATCTATTCATTATTACATATACTTTTATAGTTTCTATGCACTTTCCTCTTTCACATATCATTATATAAGATCTCACACTGTCTGTACCTTTTAGTGTTTCTTTCTTTAATTTACATATTGTACCTAAAAGCTTTTTCGCTTTTACTGTGCATGTGTAAACAATAAAATCTATTGTGAATCAGTTCTTTTATATACACTCCAGACATTACCAGGTATGTTCATTCTGTAACTGATCTGTTTTTGTTTTTCTTCGGTTCAAGCCAAGTTTATACTCATTGTTGATTGACCCGAACCTGTAATGCCAGTAATCATTGAACTTATTTTTCTGCTTGTTTTGAATTCTAAATGCAGAGCTTCCTGCCCTTACTTCTGTCTGGGTCTTTGTTCTTTACCCACTTTCTGTACAGTTAGAGGTCAATGTCTTCATCATTACGTCCTTGTCGGCTTCTTAAGCTTTAACTATTTACAAAAGAAGGGTGAGAATCAAACAGAATGCAAACACACTGGGCTTAACACAAAATTATTTCTTTGTATGTTACAGCTTAACCAAGGCCGGGTCATAACAAAGGTCAAATCTCTGAAAATAATTTCTTTTTCCCCAATACCTACTTATTACAGGGCATATATTTGCAGCATTTGGCAGATGCGCTAATCCAGAGTGACTTACAATTATCTAATTTATACAACTAAGCAGTTGAGCAGTGGTGCTGGGTTTCAAATTTAAGTCCCAGCATCACTGCCACTGTTGGGCCTTTAAGCAAGACCCTTAACCGTAAACTGCTCGCTTGAATGTCACTCTGGATAAGGGAATCTGCCAAATGCCGTAGATAAAAATGGAGGCACATTTATTCACATTTCTTTATATATTTATATTTTGGTATAAGATTATGTTTAGAATGTAAAAAAAATTAAATCTGATAGATGGGGTCACAAGGCGAAAAAGAATTATGTTTATGTAGCCTTAAAATGTATTTATACTTATATACTGTTAAAGTAAAAAAAAAAAAACACTATATGAACGAAAGCTTTGTAAAACCTGACTTTTCCAGCCATATGTTGTTCTTTCCCAAACTGTAACCACACAGTTTAAGGGAAAAAAATTGTATTGGATGAGCATGAAATTTTCCTTTTACTTAAACTAGGAAACCCAAACCTGTTCTAGCATGACAATACTCATGTGCACAAAGCCATCTTCATTAAAATATGCTTTACACGGTTTGAAGTGGAAGATCTCCTGCTCTGACCTCAACCCTATTGGGATGAGTGTGAATGCTGACTGCACCCCAGGCCTCCTCACCTCACCTTTATCAGTACCTGACTTTACTAACACCCTTATAGCTGAATAAACACAAATATCCACAAAATGTAGTAGAACATCTTTTCAGAACAGTGAGTGGAATGGGATGTTTGAAAATCACATACCAAACTTATTGTCAGGTGTCCACAAACTTGATTTTCCATAGACAGCCAAATAAAGCCTAAATATTCGCTATGGCCATGTGTCTGTGCCAAATAAATGAACAGAACCAGCTCTGTGACCCAATGATAAATTTCCCTCGCTTCATTATGTAGACGAAGTGATTTGTGAAGCATCTGTTTCCACCCAAAGCCTGTTAGACGTGTAGTAGAGAGAACTTGCAGCTCTAATGGCTATTTGGATGCAGATTAGATGGAACATGTGAGATTGTAGAAAGTATTTAGTCTGGAATAAAAGCTGAGCTCTCATCCTCTGAGAGGTGATAAATACAGAGTTCAGCACCGGATCGACTCACTGTGCTGAGGAGATTATAATTGTGATTAAGGTTTATAGTTTGAAAAAGTGAGTGATGTGGAGAAGCAAATATTGCCCTCCCCTTGTGGTCATAACTATAGCAACAGGAACTGTCTAAAGGTGAATAATGACTGAATGTCTTTTTTCCCAGCCAGCTGTAAATCAAGCAGTGGTGGGCCGTGCATTTGGTACCTGGGCCTTTACCCGACTTAATCCACCTCTTAGTACCACCACTATCATGTCGCAATTATAGAAACAATCAATACAATACAAAAACGCAATATAACAACACGTGGCATTACAGAGAGAGAGGCATTTCACATATGGGGTGTGAAAACCATTTTACTAAAGCAAGAAACCCAGTTAAGACTCCAAACCTCTACACTACAACCACAACTGTGCATCTACATCATCTGGAGCAGTTCAGAATCAATATTTGTCTAACAACATGACAAAAACATAAAAAATATAAATAAAATTCAACCTACTCACCAAAGATTCATGTTCATAATTTGCACCGCTACTCAGAGGATGTAATCCAGTGGTACTGTTCGTATTTACTGGTCTGGAAGTGGTGAACAAACCCTTTCGCAGGCTGAGACAATCTAGCTAGCTTTGGGGTTGGCCAACCTCCTCACGATGTTTAGCTTTTCTGAAAAATGTATTTTTAAATATGTCCGTAACCAAATCAATTTCTCTTTCTTGGTAGGCGTAAAAAAGTCTAGCTTAGATGTATTAATGTGTGCAGTGCTACACACGAGTTTTGCCATTCGAACTTGGCTGTAACATTTTCCCTCTGACCAACCAATCAGAGAACAGAAAAAAATGCTAACGCTACTCTGGGACAGCTAGATGCCCTGTGAGAAGAATATAAAATCTGATTGGTTTAAGAAACTGAGCTATTTATTAAGAAGACAATGGTAAAAAAAAGTCCAGCAGAACAATTTTTGAAGGCCCTGGGCAGATTAAATTGACATGTCAGAACATAGAGGCTGAAATCTGATTGGACAAAAAGTCTAACATCCACATACACGTACTGGAAGCAGTGCAGTCAAGAGAAATGCTACAAAATGGACTGTTGGGAATAAATTTATACAATTTCATGGAACAAATATTAGAATTTAGGTTGTAAATGTAGGTCAGTGCTTCTGATAGTGTTTAGGCCAGCAGAGAAGGCTTTGCTAGCCCTGACCGCCTGCCACTGAAATAAATCATGCATGCTCTGATGATGATGGCAAGGCCCTTTATGTTGTCTGAATGCAGTCATGATTGCTTGTCCATAGCAGCTGTGTGTGTGTGTGTGTGTGTGTGTGTGTGTGTGTGTGTGTGTGTGTGCAGGAGAAATAGCCAGTCCTCTGTGGGTTTTTTTATATATACACGAAGAGGTATGAAGTGTCAAGAACAGAGCCACTCAAAATGATAGAATCAGAGTGAAGGAGAGTGAGAAGGTATCAGGATTCAAACCTCAGAACCGTCTCTGTTCACTTTTTCAGTTATTTGAGATTCTGACCTTGAACACATCTGGAATTTTCTTTTGGGATTCTGAATGTGTTGGGGATCAGTATTAAATTCAATGCCAGTCTGACTATGATATTCTCTTTTTAATGTTAGGGCATTAAGCAGACAGCCATTTTCATGTATAAAATGTATGAAAGGTAAGGTTAAGGGCCTTGGTCAAGGGCCCAGCAACTGTAGCTTGTGAATACAGGGATTTGAACTTACAACCTTCCCATTTGTAGTCCAAAAGTTCAATACTGTGTGTTAACTGCACAACTCCTACCTTGTCCCTGTCTTGAATGTTTTTGCTATAGATATGTGAACTATTTTCTCCCTGGCTACCAGAGTGCATTCTTGTAAATGCCACCATTAACTACCCCATACAAAAAGAAGGCATCTCTCATTATGACCATCACACACTTTTCCCCTACAGGCTACCAGAGAGGCATTCCTCATTACAGCCAATATGTTCTATTCTTCTCCAGGCACCCCTTGTCATGGCCAGCTATTCCTGTCCAGACTACCAGAGGACAACTCTGGTCTTGGCTCTAACAAACTATTCCCCTTTAGGCTGCCAGAGAGGCATTTCCTATCACAGTCACCATGAACTATCCCTCTCCAGACTACCAGAGAGCACCCCTTGTCATTGCCACTATGAATTATTCCTCTACAGACTACCAGAGAGGTATTCCCCATCACAGCCACCATGAACTATTCATTTCCAGACTACCAGAGAGCACCCCTTGTCATGACCTTTAAAAACTATTCCCTTCCAGACTTCCAGAGGGCACCCTTGTCATGGCCACCTTAAACTATTCCCCTACAGACTACCAGAGAGTCATCCCTCATCACAGCCACCATGATTTATTCCTCTACAGACTACCAGAGAGGCATGCCTCATCACAGCCACCATGAACTATTCCTCTCCAGACTACCAGAGAGCACCCCTTGTCATGACCTTTAAAAACTATTCCCTTCCAGACTACCAGAGGGCACCCCTTGTCATGGCCACCTTGAACTATTCCTCTACAGACTACCAGAGAGGCATCCCTCATCACATCCACCATGAACTATTCCTCTCCAGACTACCAGAGAGCACCCCTTGTCATGACCTTTAAAAACTATTCCCTTCCAGACTACCAGAGGGCACCCCTTGTCATGGCCACCTTGAACTATTCCTCTACAGACTACCAGAGAGTACCCTCTGGTGGATATCCCTCATCATATCCACCATGAACTATTCCTCTCCAGACTACCAGAGAGCACCCCTTGTCATGACCTTTAAAAACGATTCCCTTCCAGACTACCAAAGGGCACCCCTTGTCATTGCCACCTTGAACTATTCCTCTACAGACTACCAGAGAGGCATCCCTCATCCCAGCCACCATGATTTATTCCTCTCCAGACTACCAGAGGGCACCCCTTGTCATTGCCACCTTGAAATATTCCTCTACAGACTACCAGAGGGCACCCCTTGTCATAGCAACCTTGAACTATTCCTCTACAGACTACCAGAGACGCATCCCTCATCACAGCCACCATGAACTATTCCTCTCCTGACTACCAGAGGGCACCCCTTGTCATGGTTATCATAAACTATTTATCTCCAGACTACCAGAGTACACCCCCCTGTCATGGCCCTCACAAACTTCTCCCCTCCAGGCTACCCTCATCACAGCCATCATGAACTATTCCCTTCAGGCTAGCAGAGGGTCTGGTTTTGGTTTGACCTTTTCTAAGAATGGTACTTTACCAAAGTATACAAGGTCCTCCACAATGACAAGGTATAGATGAAAGAAAGAAAGAAAAGGTTACCATATATACAGTATATAAAAGCAGAAACTAATGAGAGTGAGTGGATATGTGAGAATGCAAATGGAGTAATATATACTTCCAATGCCTATGTAATGAAGAGAAAGGTCTAGAGTTTCTGATGAAAAATGAGGTCAGTGTAGTCGTGTTTGAGGAGCTATAATGAGTTTAATGAGTGCAAGAGCGGAGTGAAGAACTGCACCATGACAGAAAAAAAATCGCACCATTTTACAAGAGGTCAAGCAAAAGCACATTGTGCTGATGAGAAGAAAATCAGGCTCATCACACACTGCATCATCATCATCCACATCAGCAATCAGGATCGATGTGTATTCTCTCTATCTCTCTCTCTCTTTCTTTCATTCTACCACTTTCTCTATCACACACATACATACATACACATGCTGTACCTTTTTCTTGATTCTTACAGAATCTTTAAAACTTATGGATCTACCTATCTGTCCATCAAAATGTATTGGGTGGCACATGAGGGATACTCCAAGTTCCACTCTGTACGTGATAAGCATGAGGATGATTAAATTGACACACACACACACACACACACCCTTCATTGGGACTGAGAGAAACACGGCGGTGATGAGTTAGCACACAGCGAGGCTACGACATTTCCTCAGCTAATTTACTCATCCGTATCCTGTACAACTGCTTTTGAAAGTGGTAATATAGGATGTTTTTTAACTTTCCTGAACTAAAAATTGATTCTCATTGTTATTTCTGGTGAGAGTATGGAGCAGGTTGAGAAGACTGGAGAGAAGAGGAATGAAAGTGAGTAGGAGTAAGACAAAGTACATGTGTGTGAATGAGAGGGAGGACAGTGGAGTGGTGCGGTTGCAGGGAGAAGAGGTGGAGAAGGTGGATGAGTTCAGGTACATGGGGTCAAAAGTGCAAATTAATGGAGAGAGTGTTAGAGAAGTGAAGAAAAGAGTGCAGGCAGGTTGGCGTGGGTGGAGAAGAGAATGAATCAAATATAGCTTGCAAAAAAAAGAGTAATTAAAACGGTTATAATTCATTATAAATATTTACCTTAGTAAATTGGTAATAGAGTTGATGTTACAATTATTTGATCTGTTTGTCCACCGAGCAGACAGTATAATCTTTTATTAGTTCTAGGAAAGGTTATCTCCCTGGCCAAAAAAGAAACAACTTTAAAAGTAGTTTAAATAGTAATCAGGTCTGATTAAGGAGGTGGTAGCTTAGTGGTTAAGGCATTGGCATCTGGATCTTGGAGCTGGTTTCGAATGTTCCAGCACCATTACCGCTGGGCCCTTGAGCAGGGCTCTTAGCCCTCAACTGCTTAGTTGAAAGTCACTCTGGATAAAGACATCTGCTAAATAACATCAATTTAAAGACCCCCAGGTTGAATTCTCAGCTCAAAATTACTGTTTATGTGGGTTACTGTTACTGTTTTGAATGTTCTCTATGTGTCTGAGTTTGTTCTGGGTTCTCCGGTTTTCATCTTCCTCATTAAAACATGGCAATAATTGACAGGCTGAAATAAATTCCTTCAACATGCCCTAACATCCATTCAAGGGGGTAATCCTACCTAACCTGCAATATTCCTACAATCTACTCTAGCTCTACCTGCCAAGGGGACCTGAAAACCGATACATGACTAAAATAAATCCATATTCTTTAACAAACCTTCTTTCCCTTTTGACTGTTTGATTATTTGTGATTATTATTATTGTTTTCTTCCTTTCTGACCTTAGGGCTAGCTTTAAATAGAGTTTTTTAAAAGAGAAATTTTAATAGCCCTTTGCATACTAAAACTGGTTTGCATCTTCTGAGAACAGATCTTCTCAAATTGCTAGTCATTAGTTGTGTTGCAACTGTAATTGTATATACTGTGTGTGTGTGTGTGTATATATATATATATATATATATATATATATATATATATATATATATATATATATATATATATGACACTTAGATCGGTCCCTACCTGCTCTGAGCTATGGGAGCTTTGGTGTTTGTGAGTCAGAAGTTGGAGAAGGTTGAAAACCTTTGGTCTGGAATACAAATAATGGCATTGTACCTTGTTTCACACTCTTCTGATTTCTCCAGCACACAGGTGGCGTATGTCAGAGAACACTGTATGAGTAATTAGTTCATTAGTAGCGTTAATAGGATTTATTGTTATATAGCTAAAAAAAAGCAATACTTTCCACATCATATTGTAAATGATCCTGAGTGTGCTCCTGATCTTTTCTTTTTTATTGATTTGGAAATGGATTAAGCATGCATGAACAAATTACATGCACAAGCCCATTAGACTTTCTTTTCTATTGCGCACTTTCAATTTCGCCCGAACTCTGTGACCATGATTTCATAGTCATTTATATTTCCATACCCTGAGAACACTATGAGTGGGTCAAGATTGAATTCTTAATCCTGATTGGTCAGGATGTGGTAATATGTTTGCGTTAGTAGTTATGCACTGAATAATTATTTTATTACAGTAAAGAAGTTTTCTTAAAAAATGTTATAAGCAGTGGTTTGTTTAACATATCTTCCAAAGTAAATAATTCATTCAAATAATTTGCATTACTTTTAAAAAATTCCATTGTCTCAAAGCAGCTTTAGGGAGATAGGGCTATGATAAAGTTGTACAAATAATGCATAAATTTAGTGCCTACAATATAAGATCCTTATAATTGCAAGAGCCTGAAAAAATCCATGGAAAAACTCCCTGAGATGGAAAAGTAAGAAACCTTGACAGGAATCAGACACAGAAGGGAGCCCAAGCTCATCTAGTTGGCACCAAATGTCTATTCATTACAGTTTTATCATTGTTAAGGTGTACTGATTAAGCCATTGTAGCAGATGGTTGATTTTAATTCTTGTATTAATCTTTCCTCAAAGTTCCTGAGTTGCTCAGTAACTTCATAAAACTTGAAGCTGGTCATGTGGCACCATCCCCAGCTGCACAGAGTTGTCTCCAATTGAAGAGAACTCCATCGCTGATTATTTTCTTATTTCTTACTCTTTTAAGTTTTATGTCCTTCATCTCCTGCTAGATTTCTGTGCATGTTTTCCATGTACTTCTGAAATTTCCTCTGGTTACTCCTTAATCCAAAAATGTGTCATAGGCTGATTTTTGCATTTCCAAATTGTCCGTAGTATGTAACTGTTCCCTGCGATGGTTTAGCACCTCATCCAGGTGGTCCACTGGCTTGAACCCTAATTTCTCTAGGCTTTGGGGTCTTCTTTGATACTGATAATCAGTAAAGAAAATGGATGGATACAAAAAAACAAAACAGGTGGATAAAGTTAATGTGACTTCTTGTGTTCAGTGTGCTTGCAAGTCCTGGAATCATCTTGGAATGATGGTATGATTAGATGCATAATTGGATTAACAGGAATTTTTATTACAGTTTTATTACAAATGTTGCACCCATATTTTTTTTTTCATGGTATCAATTTTCAGAACTGCATTTGCTACCAAGAACAAAGGAATGTTAAAGTCAGTAGTGTTTTCCGCAGAGTAGCAGCTCCACCGGCTGTCCAGTTGTTCAGAGTGCTGGGTCACTGGGTTCCCATTAATCCATCACCATGCTCATTAGACACTATTAATGACCAGTCGTGTACCACGAGGCAGTGTTTATGAATGAACATTTCCTGCTCATTACAGCCTTCATCACAGACATGACAAACTGCAAGCCATTAGCGAACTCTAAACACCGCTAATGGCACACGCTGTCCTGCCAGTTTGCTCACCTCTACATACTTTTTTACTAATAATGATACAAATCCAAACTATTCAGATCAGAGTCAAACCAGATAAATATGTAGTTCTAGGTGGAATATGGGACAATAACGATAGCGATATTACATGCAGTTACATTTTGAATTTATTTATCACTTTACTTTCAGACATTCAGTCAAGTCTGCTATTCTTCCACATTATTCTTGGCAGTGTGTCAGGTATATTTGCAAATCAGAAAATATAAAAGCAAATGCTCGGTTGTATTAAACAAGCCAGGGCAAACAAACCAAAAGAGCAAGGCAAAGATCAGAACAAGTAGGCAGCTGAAGGGTCAGACGATCTGTAAAGAGGCTGACTTAGTAAGGACTCTAGAATGAGGCAGAAGTAAATAAAAAAAATAATAAAATAAAACAGATGCTAGAAGGTGAACACAGTAAGGCAAATCCGATTTATTACCTAGCCCACAAGGGAAAGAACAACTTCAAGTGTGCAATTTAGTCTTGTGTTTTGTTGCTGGGAAACGGGCTAGGATGCTACAGATGTTGTAGCCTAGTGGTTGGATTTCCCTCCTCTGCACCTGTCCAAACCATTCCTCAAAGCTAAAACAATACAAGTAATTAGCATGAAGATTATTATGTTTTATATACTGTATATACAGGGTGGCACAGGGAATTTTAGAACTTGTAGTTGGTGCCCTGCGGTGTTGCCAATTGTTTGGCATCAGTGCAACCTTGTTTAAAACCCCTTTGCCATTAGTTATAATGGAGCAGTGGAGCAGTGCTGCGTAACAAGCATTCACTGTAAATGCCCTTTATACGAAAGGTGATAGAGTGGGTGTTGCGCAAAGGGAATTTTGGCATCATTACCATTTAGGACATTGTGATCATATCCTGTCTGCTTATGAAATTACAACATGGGTGCATCATTTTAAAGAAACAGGAAACTGGCTAATTGCGCACTACTCGGCTGCTCCATTATAACTAATGGCAAAATTTCCTGTTTCCTTGCACCACTCTGTATTTTTGGAGAGCCAGACTGCACCTGCCTAGAAGTCCAGCTGCTATAGTCAACTCAGTGTGCTCTTGCCTTACATTTAGATGTAGAGCATTGGTGGTAGCTGGGATCTGAACTCACAACCTTCTGATCAGTAGTCCAGACTCTTAACCACTAATCTCCGACCTCCAGCTGCCTTCTTGCCTTATTATAAACAAATGCTAATAGCTCAGTATTTAGCAGTTGCAACCATTATTAAAGCTATTTTGAGGCAATATATATATATATATATATATATATATATATATATATATATATATATATATATATATATATATATATATATATATATATATAGTCACATTGTCAGCTGTAGATTAAATGCCTACTGGCATCTGTGCTTGTGTCCTGTTTTGGACACCACATTGGTAACTCCATGAATGGTCAGATTGAATAAAAGTCAACTACGAAAGCCTGTACTCTATATTTTATTTATAAACATGAGAAGCATAGTTCATGGGTCCTTTTGTTTTCTTGGCCCATTTGTGATTTGCAGATCAAATCAGCCTTGCTATTACATTTTATGCCGCTTGTTTGTTTATTTAATTGCTACAGCAGTGATGGATTGACTATCAAATGTGATTTTCTCTTGTTCTACGTGATGCCTAACCTGCACATTAATCATTGGGAAAATATTTCCATGTGGGTCCTCCGGGGCAGAGCACTGCACATATCGATGACATTCCAAGACAAATGTGAGACATAAACAGAAAGCTTATCTCTGAGCCCAAAATTGAACCTGAGCAATAAGACTTAAAATGATTACGGTCAACTCCTATTAACAAAGTGGTTAATAAGCCTAATTAGAAACACCTTGGATAGAAAGTGCCTGCTTGTGCCAACTGATTAAGGCAAATTGTCTCATTAATCATCATGAGTTTCTAAACTGCCATTATGTATAAATGATGTGCCGCGGTAATGATTTATTGGTGAAGTTTAACTCCTGCCACTTCTGTTGCACAGAAACTTTTAACATTTTATTTTACATATCAGGTGAGATGAGATGCTTTTAGAGAACTGTGTTTCGGCCTTAGGTTTGACTCCTGTACCAATATACACCTACATTTTAACACATAGGTCTTGTTACTGTCTAGACACCCTAACTTAGATGGCAAAGGAATATTCCAGAAAGCAAGTTTAACTTACCCTCACATATAACCTGAACTCTCGGGATGATTAACCCCAAACCTGCTTACTCTGGGTATGTCAGTTCCAAAACACCATTTACTGTCTGAGTGAGGGTTAATCAACCTCCTATTGGTAGCCCAGAGTTAATGCTTGTGCATGGTTAAGTACAAAAATACATTTTCAATGAATCACTGATTTCAGGAGTCACCATGGAAACACATGAAGAAAAGAAGAGATCTACATACTTTGGTAAAACTGAGTTGAAGGTTTTAATGATGGCTTATGAAGAATATAAGCCCATTATACCAAAAGAAAAGTAATACTGCTGCATCATAAAAAGACAAAATAAGCAAAATAAAAATACAGATTAAATGTGTGAGTTTATACAATTATAAATAGGATATTTCACTTCAATTATATATATATATATATATATATATATATATATATATATATATATATATATATATATATATATATACACATACATACATTACACACACACACACACACACACAAACGCAGCACTCCGAACACAACTGCCAGACAGGTGCTGAACGGACAACGCCACTTCAGCACCCGTGTTGTGGAGAGCAACGAGGCAAGGCTGGAGCCGAATGAGGAGAGCCCTCCCTGAGTCGAGTGAAGAGTATAAAAGGAAGACAGCGCGTTGAAGAATATCTGGCTCCCAAGTAATGGAGGGTCTCTCTCTCTCTCTCTCTTTTTTCTCTTTACCCCTTTCTTTACAGAAAACAGTGACTGCAGTTATGGCGGAGAGACCTATAGCAGCGACAGCTCGTACGCCACTCCCACAGCACACTAGAGCTTCATACGTACCGAGGCACTTGAGCACCCACCTTTTAAAAGTTTATTTTGATAAGGTCATGGTGACTAGAATGAATTGGAATGAGTAAGAAAAGAGACATGATGTGAGGGAACATGATAGCCAAGGTGTGAACCTAACAAGTGGGCAACCAGCTAAAAATGGAACTAGGAATAGAAAGAAAGAAAGAAAGAAAGAAAGAAAGAAAGAAAGAAAGAAAGAAAGGAAGAAAGGAAGGAAGGAAGGTGCTTTATACTTAACACATGTACTTTTCAGCAGAGTGAAACACTTTTTTTGCATATCCAAGCAATGTTAGGAAGCTGGGGTCTTAATGCAGAGTCAGCCATGATTCAGCCCCCCCCCGGAGCAAGTGGTAAGTAAAGTAACTAACTATTTCAACTTTAAAAAAAAAATGATTTTGAATGAATTATATTTAAAGAAAAATCATCTGTATACACTAAGATAAAAGAGGCATAAAAGTACTATTGAACTGGTAGGTGTGTGCAGTCCAGTCAAATGTTTAACTAAAAAATATTATCTATAAAGGATGGTAGGGTTTTAGCAGAGAAAAAAAAGGTAACTGTAAATGTACCACTAAAGATGGTGGATAGTGTTCCTTTTCTCTCTCAGGAAACCATCTATCTTGGGGAATAGTGGCCTTTAAAACAAAGATAAAGCAATGGATTAAGTAAAACCTGAGTGCAGCCGGTGTGATCCATGACTGCCCACCAGTCATATTCACACTATTTTTTTTATTATCCGCTTCAGAGTATCCTCAAATGGTGCATTACTTTACTGAGAGCAGGTTTGACCTTCATACCTTGCGTCCAACAAATCGAGCGACTATGAAGTTCAACAAGACCACCAAGGTTCAATCCATCAATGATGTGACTGTCCTGGTTAGTGGCTTTTTCATAATGGATGTTCAGAGAGCAAACTCAGAGGATAGAAAACACTTTGCACTCTGCAAGGCCTCCTGAGACATGGCTGCCAAGTTTCTAAAATAAAATGCGACCTTTTTATATCTTTCCCTTTGCTTCTCAATCCATTAGTGCAAAGCTGCTACCCTTGGCCTAAATTTGGCTCTTTGGCCTCAGCACTTCAGCTCAGACCTGCAACTGTTAATCACTCATTGAGCAGTGATAGCCATGTAACCTGGAAGAGAAAAGGAAAGGACATGCTCTGAAAGAAAAGAAAAGAAAATTTGTAAGCCACTGAAAATTACATTCTGTTTTGACTCCAGCACACACACATGCACTTTTTATATATATATATATATATATATATATATATATATATATATATATATATATATATATACACACAGTATAGACCAAAAGTTTGGACACACCTTCTCATTCAAAGAGTTTTCTTTATTTTCATGACTATGAAAATTGTAGATTCACACTGAAGGCATCAAAACTATGAATTAACACGTGGAATTATATACATAACAAAAAGTGTGAAATAACTGAAAATGTCATATTCTAGGTTCTTCAAAGTAGCCACCTTTTGCTTGATTACTGCTTTGCACACTCTTGGCATTCTCTTGATGAGCTTCAAGAGGTAGTCACCTGAAATGGTCTTCCAACAGTCTTGAAGGAGTTCCCCGAGAGATGCTTGGCACTTGTTGGCCCTTTTGCCTTCACTCTGCGGTCCAGCTCACCCTAAACCATCTCGATTGGGTTCAGGTCCGGTGACTGTGGAGGCCAGGTCATCTGGCGCAGCACCCCATCACTCTCCTTCTTGGTCAAATAGCCCTTGATGCCTTCAGTGTGACTCTACAATTTTCATAGTCATGAAAATAAAGAAAACTCTTTGAATAAGAAGGTGTGTCCAAACTTTTGGTCTGTACCGTATATATATATATATATATATATATATATATATATATATATATATATATATATAAATATAAAAGCTCAAAGCAGCTTTACAGAATTTAAGAGTTAAGGTAAGCGGTGTGCATTTATCCCTGATGAGCAGCCGTGGCGACTGTGGCAAGGAAAGACTCCCTTAGATGTCATGAGGAAGAAACCTTAGGAGGAACCAGACTCAAAAGGGGAACCCATCCTCATTTGGGTGACATCAAGAGTTTGATCATAAATCTGTGTATACTTTATATGTGTATATTTGAAATATTTATATATACATACAGACGCGCCCCACTTTACAAACATTCACTTTGCGTAATTTCGCAGATACGAACGAACCTGTCCTCAAACTAAAATTTTTTTAGAGTTGAAAAGCCACCGCACGCTAGTCATCGACCGTAACAAGTCTACATGATGCGCACTGGACTCAGGCCAATTCATTTTTAAAGTAAATTAGTTTTCAGCAATTTTGATTCTTTTTTTATAACTTAATACAAAATATCGTATACAGTATTTTCATTTTTTTAGTTTATTTGATTTTTTTACTAATAATTAGGAGATATGCATAGTCAGTAATGAACACAGTAAAAACTTATGAACAAATTCTTGTTCGGAACGTAACTCATTCGTAATGTGGGGAGCGTCTGTGTGTATATAACAAGATATCTCTTAACAAAAAACGATTTTATAATGCATTCTTTAAATTTATGTCTCAACAACGTTTATAAAGACCAGCTGGCTGATTCCACGATGTCTGTGGTCAGTGTATATGCACTCAAGTGCTTAGTTGCCAACGGAATATAACAAATCAAGTCAAAAGTACAAAACCAAATCAAACAGGTAGCGTAGCAGTGCACAGAAGTACCTGTATCTAAAGAATATGAACTCTGCACTGGCATGTGCTGAATACTATCCAATGGAATATGATAGATATTTTAATAAATGATATTTCTACATGAAATAAAACAGAGTTCATGGTGAGACAGTTGTGATGAATACCAAACAATAGTGTTTGATAAATAATTGACATGAGCAGATGTAGTGGAGGTTTTATCCTGTCTGTTTTGGCCTTCAGGCTGTAATAGATCATTCCAGACAAAACCAGTGAAAAGAAGACATTATTGTATATTAATATATTTATAGCATTTTGCAGACACCTTTATCTACCATCACAATATTTTAATTGATATAACCAAACAGTTATAACCAAGTTCAGGGCCTTGCCCAAGGGCCCAGCAATGGAGTTGTTAAAACAGAATTAATGTTTCATTATGTTGGACATATCAACATTGTTGTTTTAGCAACATAGCATGTCTTTGTTTAGATAGTAATATCTAGAAACTAGTAACGTTTTTTTTCAATTTGAAGTGCCGGAGCCACACAAGCAGACGAATTGACAAATTCCAACTATTTTTTTTCTCCTTGTACGTTTTGCTATTAGTATATTATTTTTTATTTCAGACCAATAAAAAAGATCCATGATTTCTGCTTCTTCTTGATCCTCTGATGTTGCATTACTTGAATAAGTTACAAACTTTTTAAGCCCTGAATGATCACAAATCCTCACAGTTTTCCCATATATTTGGCCATATAACTTTTTTAGAAATACATTTACATTTATTGATTTGGCAGATGCTTTTTTTCCAAAGTGACATATAGTTAAGGTATACAACAAGCGATTTATTTAATAATAACAATTAATCAAATACTACGAAAAACTAAAATACAATACAAGGTTTCAATCATTTGAACAAAGTAAAAGGTAGAACAGGTAGGGATAGAGGATAAGATAAGAGGTATGGAGATGCTGTTGAGGGATTTGGCAGTCCAGATGGAGTTATGTAGGTCATTCCACCATCGCCAATACACTGTGGATACCTGACCATAAGATTGGGCTGGGCTGTGAACATGCTAGATTTTGAAGAGATTTATGAAGATTCAGTCACATGAGTAAATTCAGGTACTGATGTAGGTGAGGTGAGGAGGTGTGAAGTTCAGTCAGCATTCAAATTATTCTTGATGGTGTTGGAGATGGGTTGGAGCTGTGCAGCAGGAGATCTTCCACTCCAACCCATATAAAGTATATCTTCATTAAACTGGCTTTGTGCACAGCAGCATTGTCATGCTGGAACAGGTCTTCAATTTTGGGGAAAACTAATACCTTTGTCCATATAGTGTAGATGTAGCTGAAGGCACACAATTGTATAGGATGCTTTTGGATGCGGCACAATAAAATTTTGCATTCACTTAAACTAGGAAACTAAACCTGTTTGGGCATTGCAATGCCCCTGTGCACAATGCGAGTTACATGAAGATATAGTTTACATGGGTTGGAGTTAATGATCTCCTGCTATAGAACCCCAACCCTAGACCCCAACCCTACCAAACACCTTTGGGATGAATGTGAACGTTGACTGCATCCCAGGACTTCTCACATCACCTACATCAGTACCTGAATTTACTAATGCCCTTGTGGCCGATGAACACAAATGTCCACAAGCACATTTCAAAAGCTTAAAAAAAAATCTTCCCAGAAGAGTGGAGGGAATTATAAGGGCAAATTGGCACATGTGGAATGTGGAATGCGATGCTCAAAAATACATACGCCCAGGTGTTTGCAAACTATTGGCAATATAGTGTATATATAGTTGTAATATATACTTAAGTGATGTATACTTGTAGCTACACTGTTTGTTGCAGATACAGTGCCCTCCACAATTATTGGCACCCCTGTTTAAGATGTGGTCGTGGACTTCTAAAAATTCTCCTTTTTTTAAAAACAACATAGAACCCAAATGCAAAAAAAACAGAAAAATCCAACCTTTCATTTAAGTACATAACTTTAATGGTAAAAAAATCATACATTTTGAAAAAAAAAAAACTTGAAATCATGTGTCCCACAATTATTGGCACCCCTAACAATTCCTCTGAAAAATGTATTTGTTGTTATTTTTTTTAATATATTTTTTTGTAGTTGCTAAGGTTGGTCAGGGTATCTAGGGACTTTTAATTAGGAATTCATGATTTCCTGTTTCCCTGGGGTATAAATATGACGTGACACAGAGGCCTAATTCTCTTACCCATTTGTCAACATGGCAAAGACACGAGAACACACCATTCAAGTAAGGCAGATGTGTGTCGACCTTCATAAGTCAGGCATTGGCTACAAGAAAATAGCCACTCGCCTTAACTTGCCGGTATCTACAGTCAGAGGAATCATTAAGAAGTTTAAAACAACTGGAACAGTGACAAACAAGGCTGGAAGAGGTCCCAAGTTTATCTTGCCACAACGCACAGTGAGGAGGATGGTAAGAGAAGTAAAAATTTCCCAAGCTCACCGTCACAGAATTGCATCAAAGAGTGGCATCTTGGGGTCACAGAGTCTCCAAAACAACCATCAGACGCTCTCTACATGCCAACAAGCTGTTTGGGAGGCATGCAAGGAAAAGCCTTTTCTCACTAACACTCACAAATGTAAACGCCTGAGTTTGCTAAGCGGTACTGGGACTTCAACTGGGATCGTGTGCTTTGGTCAGATGAGACTAAGATTGAGCTTTTGGCAACAAACACTCTAAGTGGGTCTGGCGTAAAACAAAAGATGAGTATGCCAAAAGCACCTCATGCCCACCGTGAAGTATGGTGGAGGATCTGTGATGCTGTGGGCCTGTTTCTCTTCCAAAGGCCCTGGGAACCTTGTTAGGTGCATGGCATTATGAACGCTTTGAAGTACCAGGATATTTTAAATAAAACCTGATGGCCTCTGCCAGAAAGCTGAAGATGGGTCGTCATTGGGTCTTTCAGCAGGATAATGATCCAAAACATGTGGCAAAATCTACACAAAAGTGGTTCAGCAGTCACAAACTCAAGGTCCTCCCATGGCCATCTCAGTCCCCAGACCTCAACCCAATCGAAAACCTGTGGGGCGAGCTAAAGAGAAGAGTGCATAAGAGAGGACCCAGGACACTGGATGATCTAGAAAGATTGTGCAAAGAAGAATGGTCAAAATCCTCTCTGTGTTCTCCAATCTTGTGAAATGTTATAGGAGGAGATTAAGTGCTGTCTTGTTGGCAAAAGGAGGTTGTACAAAGTATTAACATCAGGGTGCCAATAATTGTGGCACACATGATTTCAAGTTTTTTTTTTTTTTTTCTAAATGTGTGATTTTTTTTACCACCAAAGTAATGTACTTAAATGAAAAGTTGGATTTTTCTCTTTTTTTGCATTTGGGTTCTATGTTGTTTTAAAAAAAAGGAGAATTTTTAGAAATCCACAACCACATCTTAAACAGGGGTGCCAATAATTGTGGAGGGCACTGTAGATGATGGATTAACTTTGCTAGACAAAAGACACAAATTTGAATACCTGGATGAGTATACAAGCATATAGAAGAACCTGCTGTCCATACTGTGGTCTATGGAAGCATACATATGAATTTAATTATCAGAAAGGTTGTGTGCATTTGTAAATCCTCAGGCCACTTAAAAATTATTTCCTTACTTAGCCAATATCTTGTTCTACAGACGAATCCCCCGGCACCACTTAACACAAGGAACAGGAAAACGAGGAAACCCTTATACCACTTCTGCTAAGAGCGAGGGCAGTGTTTCTTGCTTTAGAAACAGAAGAGGCTGCTTATTTGCTGACCAGCATCCTCCACCATTTAACACCTATTCCTCATTATTAGGACGACACACACTAACCTCCTGCTGTTTCTGATGATAAATAGCTCAATAAAACGACTAGGAGCCTCTCAATTACACTTGGACTGGATCTTCTGGTATAGTGGTGTTCATTAGAACAATGAACTCTGACCCTGCTAATTAGAGTGAGTAAAAATGTCGTTGGTATGGTGGTATAATTAACTTTCTGGCAATACGTATAGAAACTGGTCAGGAGAAGGGAGACACAAATCACACACCATGGCGATCAACTGCAGATTGTTTGACATCAATTTAACCTTAAACAGGCACATAAATTGTTCTAGGTGGCTTGGTTTGGTAGAATACGCCAAAGTTCTTCATACTCATGGCTGTTTAATGGTCAGATGTTAGTTATAATAATTGAATCCTTGTAGAATTTCCCTGTGGGAAAATGATGTAGTCATAAGTATAAATAATTAAAGAATGTAATGGTTCTAAACATGGAATTACATAACACCATTTGTCCAGTTAATTCAATACATTTCAATTAAAATGTTCATTTGTAAAGCATTTTTAACAATAAACAATGTCTTGAAGCAGCTTTACAGAAATAAAGACGTTATGAAAGAACATAAACGTTCAGTGCTTACACTTTTTTGTTTATCGTTTAATTATAGTAGACAATTATATATTATTATAATCAACTTAACTCAACTCAAGCGTTGTCATTCTTACACATACACAGTATACAAAAGAAGGAAATGTTGTTACTACAGACCAAACTGCATAAACAGTAAACAGTATAATAAAATAATATCATACAATCCCGATTCCAAAAAAGTTGGGACACTGTACAAATTGTAAATAAAAAAAGCAATGCAATAATTTACAAATCTCATAAACGTATATTTTATTCACAATAGAATATAGATAACATATAAAATGTTTAAAGTGAGACATTTTGAAATGTCATGCGAAATATTGGCTCATTTTGGATTTCATGAGAGCTACACATTCCAAATAAGTTACAGGTAGCAATAAGTGCACCTTCCTTTGCTCCCATACATCACCCTATGATCCTCCTTCTTCTTAAAATAAGTGTTCACCACTGCCATTTCCAAACATTTAGCAAAATCTACCACTAGCTTCTCTTTCACATTCCTCTCCTTAAAGCCATACCTACCCATCACCTCCTCATTACCACAGACTAATCCAAGATGGCGGCGTGGCAGTAGCTCGCAGCGGCCTCTCCGGATGCAAAAATGGTGCTTTCACCATATTTAGCCCGACCTTCCACAATACATGGACACCAGAGTCAGCTGTGTTCATGCGTATGACCACCAGACACTACTTCGGTACAGGCATCATGCAACCAATAATCTGCATGGTGATATTATCAACAACCTTCGTGACCTCGGCTTGCTGCGACCTCGGCCACAAAGACTAGGCCCCCAGCCCTTGGTGTTACCTGATGCCGGTGGCCGGGAAATGAGATGTCGAAAGCGCTGTTCAAGAAAGCGGAAGCGCGGCAAGCGGGCGGGTGACCGTGCTAGGCTAAATGCTAACCCTAGCCGGCCGGCTCTCCCGTCCATTCCTCTTTCCAACGTCTGCTCCCTGGATTCCAGAGTTCCGGAAGCCACCATCCAGCTAGACGGGCTAACCGTGTTTCGAGCGGACAGAAACGCAGCTCTGTGCGGTAAGACTCGCGGTGGTGGCGTGTGTGTTTATATCAACACGGAATGGTGTAAGAACTCTGTGCTTGTTTAACGCTACTGCTCATCGCTAGTAATGCGTTACTAGGTGGATGTCCTGCTTCATTAATAAACAAGCTTCAGTTAGTCCAGAATGCAGCAGCCAGAGTTCTTACAAGGTCAAAAAAATATGATCACATAACCCCGATCTTATCGTCCCTACATTGGCTTCCTGTTAAGTTTCGAATAGACTACAAACTATTACTTCTCACTTATAAAGCACTAAATGGTTTGGCTCCCGTGTATCTATCCAGTCTTTTAACACGCTACAATCCGCCACGCTCCCTGAGATCTCAAAACTCTGGGCTTCTAGTAGTTCCTAGAATAGCAAAGTCCACTAAAGGTGGTAGAGCATTTTCACATTTAGCTCCTAAACTCTGGAATAGTCTTCCTGACGGTGTTCGGGGCTCAGACACACTCACCCAATTTAAGTGTAGATTAAAACGTATCTTTTAGCAAAGCCTACACATAACACACATCACATCATAACCTTGTGCTCCAGAACATCTGATCACATGCACATTATCAACTTGTGCTGTTAATATCATGAACAGCAGCTACGCTAATTCCTCTCCACTGCTTCTCTTTCTCTCCCATCCCGAGGCATCCTGAGGTTGCTCCAGCTCCAGTCACCTCCCACCTCGTGATGATTACGGACCTTTAAAGAAGTAGATGCGAACTCACAAACATCCTGAACCATCTAGAGACGTACCAGTGCCATTTGGATCCCGCTACATGTGTGGAGTTTTGACATTGGACCTCCTGGAGTGTTTAAAGGCTCTGGCATGGAGAAGCTGATGCTGGATCTGTGGTGATCACAAATGCTGAGCTTATAAAACTCGGAGCTACTAACCATATAGACTGTTTAAGACTGCAGAAAGAACATTACTTATAATCTTATACTCCAGTAATCATGTTAGTTCTCACTCCAGTGTTCTGTATTGTTGAAAGATTTATGATCAAACTCTTGATGTCACCCAGATGAGGATGGGTTCCCTTTGAGTCTGGTTCCTCTCAAGGTTTCTTCCTCATAACATCTAAGGGAGTTTTTCCTTGCCACAGTCGCCACGGCTTGCTCATCAGGGACAAATGCACACCATTCACCATCACTGTTGATTTGTGTAAAGCTGCTTTGAGACAATGTCTGTTGTGAAAAGCGCTATACAGATAAACTTGACTTGACTTGACTTGACTTGGCTAGTGGAGTTTGTGACTGTTAGATGCAGACCTTTTTATTTACCACGGGAATTCACCACTGTTTACATCGTCGGAGTGTACATTCCTCCCAGTGCTAATGCTAAGGAGGCACTGTGTGAACTCTATGGTGCTATTAGCGACCTGCAGAATGCTCACCCCGACGGATTGTTTATTATTGCCTGAGATTTCAAACCATGTGAATCTCAGGACTGTGCTTCCTAAACTCCATCAGCATGTGGACTTTGCAACGAGAGGAACGAACACGCTGGATCTTGTTTACACAAACATCCCCGGCGCTTATCGTGCTGAGCCCCGCCCCATCTCGGATACTCAGACCATTGGTTTCTGTTATGTTAATTCCAGCATACAGACCGCTCATCACACGCTCAAAACCGGTTCTGAAACAGGTGAAAACCTGGCCAGAAGGAGTTACTTCTGCTCTTCAGGACTGTTTTGAGTGCACTGACTGGGACATGTTTAGAGAGGCTGCAACCAACGGTGATTCCATCAACTTGGAGGAGTACACATTATCAGTGACATGCTACATCAGCAAGTGCGTTGATGATGTGACCATCTCCAAGACCATCACTACACGCTCCAACCAGAAGCCGTGGCTGACTGCAAATGTGCGTGTGCTGTTAAAACAAAGAGACTCTGCCTTCAGATCAGGGGACAAGGCGGCCTTAAAAAGAGCCAAACTGTCTCGTGCCATCAGACAGCCGAAGCGCGCACATGCAAAGAAAATCCACGGCCACTTCCAGGACAGTGGAGACACCCGGCGCATGTGGCAGGGCATCCAGGCGATCACGAAACACAAGACCACACCACCTGCTTGTGACCGTGACGCCTCCCTCCCAGATGCGCTGAACGACTTCTACGCCCGGTTTCAGGTACAGAACAACGTGAACGCGAGGAAGACCATCCCTCCTCCCACTGACCAGGTGCTCTGTCTAACCACAGCTGAAGTGAGGAAAACTTTATGCAGAGTTAACCCACGGAAGTCTGCTGGACCTGACAACATTCCTGGCAGAGTGCTCAGGGAATGTGCAGAACAACTAGCAGATGTCTTTACTGACATCTTTAACATCTCCCTGAGCAGCAACGTTGTTCCTTTGCCGTACCATTGTTCCTGTGCCGAAGAAATCAACTGTCTCCTGCCTCAATGACTATCGTCCCGTCGCGCTCACTCCCATCGCGATGAAGTGCTTCGAGAGGCTCGTCATGAGGCACATCAAGACCCAGCTTCCACCTTCCCTGGACCCCATGCAGTTTATGATCGTCCAAACTGCTCCACGGACGATGCCATCTCCACAACCCTTCATCTGGCCCTCACCCACCTGGATAACAAGGACTCATATGTATGAATGCTGTTCATTGATTTCAGCTCAGCATTCAACACAATCATTCCTCAGCACCTGATCGAGAAGTTGAACCTTCTGGGCCTGAACACTTCCCTCTGCAACTGGATCCTGGACTTCCTGACTGGGAGACCTCAGTCAGTCCGGATCGGGAACAGCATCTCCAGCACCACCACACTGAGCACTGGAGCCCCTCAGGGCTGTGTGCTCAGTCCACTGCTGTTCACTCTGCTGACTCACGACTGTGCACCAACGCACAGCTCGAATCATATCATCAAGTTTGCCGATGACATGACCGTGGTGGGTCTAATCAGCAAGAACGACGAGTCAGCATATAGAAAAGAGGTGCAACGGTTAACTGCCTGGTGTGGAGCAAACAACCTGTCTCTGAACGTGGACAAAACGAAAGAGATGGTTGTGGACTTCAGGAGAGCACAGAGCGACCAATCTCCACTGATTATTGATGGATCCTCTGTGGAGATTGTCAAGAGCATCAAATTCCTTGGTGTTCATTTGGCAGACAACCTCACCTGGTCACTTAACACCAGCTCCATCACCAAGAAAGCCCAGCAGCGTCTCTACTTCCTGAGAAGGCTGAGGAAAGCCCACCTCCCTCCCCCTATCCTGACCATGTTCTACAGAGGGACCATTGAGAGCATCCTGAGCAGCTGCATCACTGCCTGGTTTGGGAATTGCACCGTCTCGGATCGCAAGACCCTACAGAGGATAGTGAGAACAGCTGAGAAGATCATCGGAGTCTCTCTCCCCTCTATCATAATAATAATAAGTTTAATTTATATAGCGCCTTTCCCAAGGCTCAAGGACGCTTTACAAGGTACAGTATTTCAATATTTCAAGACAGATGAAATATAATGAACATACATAAACAAACATATTCGTCAGACATTTGCCCAGGACGAAGGATCACATGCAGCTGCATGAGTTAGTAACAGAGACAACACAGACACAAAAACATACAGGACAAGAGAAAGAACACTACATAGTACATGAAACATACACCACATTCCAGAAAAAGTTCAGAATTTGAAGACCGGAGTGATCGTGAAGGAACATAGGATGAGAGAAGATCGGAAAGATGGGGGAGCATTTAGTGCCTTATAAGTGAGCAGTATGATTTTATATTTTATGCGAGATAAGACTGCCAGCCAGTGAAGATCAAATAATATAGGGGTAATGTGGGCAGATTTTTTTATTGGAGGTTAACATTCTGGCAGCCGAGTTTTGTATGTACTGTAAACGTGAGATTGAGTGAGCTGATAGACCAGAGAAGAGTGAATTGCAGTAGTCGAGACGGGACATAATCAGAGCATGCACTAATGTTTCAGCGTCATTTCTGCAGATAAAAGGTCGCAGTTTGACAATGCGTTGTAAATGAAAAAAAAGACATTTTAGAGAGGCTGCGAATATGGGCATCAAAGGATAGTGAATCCTCGAATATGATACCTAAGTTTCTAACAATAGCTGAGGGGAAAATCGTAGTAGCATCCAGATCAAGACTAAAGTCCACAGATTTGTGTGATGGGGGACCAGTTATCAGAATGTCGGTTTTACCCAGATTCAGGCTAAGAAAATATGAGTGTAGCCATTGTTTTAACTCGCTAACAAGAGGAGAGTGAGGATTTTACATTAGGAGAATCTGGTTGACAAGCAGTATATAACTGAATATCATCAGCATAACAATGATAACTTAAACCATGTCTACGAATGATGTTGCCAAGCGGCTGAATGTACAGAATAAATAGTAGTGGGCCAAGAACAGAGCCCTGTGGGACACCCTGTTTAAGAAAGACAGTAGGATTTGGAATTGTGTATGGAGATGTGATATTGCCTGCCCATGAGATAAGAGGAAAACCAGGTATGCCAAATTCTGCTAAGCGGGAAAGTAAGATCTTATGACAGACAGTATCAAAGGCAGAGCTAAGGTCTAATAACAAGTATAGTGAGACTACCTGAGTCTCCAATGAGTAAAAGATCATTAACAACCTTTACTAGCGCAGTCTCCGTGCTATGCTGTTGGCGGAAGCCAGATTGAAAAATATCGTAGAGGTTGTTACCAGCTAGGAATAACTGCAGTTGAGAGGCCACATCCTTTTCCATGATCTTTGATACAAATGGCAGGTTGGAAATCGGGTGGTAGTTGGATAAGTCTGCCGGGTCCAGAGATTTCATATGCACATCGGTAGTTGGTTCCCCACCAAATGTTGCATACAGAGTATCTAGCTTACCCTGAAAATGGTTCAGAAAAGAGCACCATGGATTCAGAGTCACTAAGGCTGTGCTTTGGTGCTTGAGTCAGTTTATTAATTGTGCTAAATAACATTTTGGGCCTATTGCTTCCTTTGCTAATGATGCTGGAGATATGGCTGTATTTAAGGCCAGTTTATATTGCTGAAGGCATTCAGCGTATATAAAAAAATGGCCGGTTGAACCAGTTTTCCTGAACAGACGTTCATGTTGTCTACATTTTACCTTCAAACCTCGAAGTTCTGCATTGAACCACGGGGAGGAATGGGACATAGGGACAGACCTAATCTTAGTTGGGGCAAACTCATCCAACAATTTTTCAACAGTACAGCAATACTTGTCATAAATCATAGATGGGCAGGTTAAATTTAGCACATCAGAAAGAGCAGAGGAGGCAACAGAATCACAAAAGGAGCTAGTGTCAACAGTGTTTAAATGACGATAACGTATGGTTATATTTTTGATGTGGTTGACTGGACAGATAGATGTAAAATCAAAGGAGATGGTCAGAAAGACCCGTGGTCAGAAAGAGGGGTAGCTAAACTGTCAACAGAGATATTATTCAGACCAGATATACAAACAAGATCAAGCGTGTGACCATGAGTATGAGTTGGAAAATTAACATGCTGGATGAGGTCAAAACAGTCAAAGACAACATTTAGCTGAGTATCAGTGGAGCAAGCAGTATCAACATGAATGTTGAAATCACCAAGAAGAATAACTTGGGATGACACAGCACATGCTTGGGTTAGTAGTTCACTGAGTTCTGAGAAAAAAAAATCACTTTGTTGTTTAGGTGGTCTGTAAATTAATATAAGTACAACGGGATGTTTGATACCAAACTTCATAACCATGTACTCAAATGTCGTGGTATTGTGAAAAACAGTTTAGAGATAGTTAAAGACGCACGAAAAATGACAGCAAGACCACCCCCTTTTCCAGTTGTACGTGGTTCTGACATATGTCGATATCCAGTAGGGGTAAGCAGATTCAGCTGGATAAAATCATCTGGTACCTGCCAAGTCTCTGTGAGAAATAACATATCAAATTTATTGTCAACTATTAGCTCATTCATATAGGTGCCTTTGTCTGAGATAGATCGACAATTTAGGAGGGCACAGTGTTTATTTGTTCCATTGACAGTAGGGGTATGCTTAATCACAGGGTCAGTCATAATAATGTTGACAAGGGAGCGATGCCGATTATGAGAACGCGGCGACTGTTTCATAGCCCTGCTACTGGATAGATAGAGGGGATCGCAGATGATGATGACTGATGAAGGACGTATCTCCTTCTGGAAGAGCGATGTATATATCTTGGGCGACGAAGGATACCAGATGAGCGGCAATAGTAATACGTCGCGGGGGTTTAAGGCACCAGTGCCCGTTAAGAGGCACTAGCTTGCAGGGCCTGTATACGATTTCCATTTGAGTTTTGAAATCAATAATAATAACCATTTATCTATTTATTATTATTATTATTATTATTGTTATTTTTATTTTTTTTATACTCGCACCTTGTATTACAGTATAATGTTTACATGCTGTCTTTGCACCTTGGTAGTACAGTAGAATGTTTACATGCTGTCTTTGAACCTCCTCGCTGCTGTTTTTTTTGCACTATATTGTTTTGTTCTGTTTGTATTCTCTCATGGGTATAGTTTTTACATTTCTCCTTACACAGTACTGTATAATCATGTATACAGTAGGTTGACTAGTCGGCGCTATACTTGGTTTTTTTGTCTTTTGTCTTGTCTTGTGTTGTCTGTTTGCACTGTATGTCTGTACTGTTTTTTGTTTGCACTGTTTGCACCAGGTTGCACTCGATGCACTTTATGTTTGTGTTGTTTAGTGTAGCACCAGGGTTCGGAGGAACGTTGTTTCGTTTTTACTGTGTACTGTGTACCACTGTGTATAGTGAAAAATGACAATAAAAGACTCTTGACTTGACTTGTTCCCTTCACCCACATGCCCATTTTAATCTGCGCTAATCACCAATCGTTCATTCCTAGGTACACCTTCTACCACTTCATCTAACTCACTCCAGAATTTTTCTTCTTCTCCATCTCACAACGCACTTGTGGAGCATGAGCACTGATTACATTTATCATCACCCCTTCAACTTTCAGCTTCACATTAATCACTCAGAAACTCTCTTCACCTCCACTACACTCTTACTGTACTCTTCCTTCAGAATCACCCTACACTATTTCTCTTCCATCCAAACCATGATAGAACAGTTTAAACTTGACTTGACTTGACTTGACTTGACTTAAACCCACCTCCAATTTTTCTGTTCTTACTCCCTTTCCACTTGGTCTCCTGAACATACAACATATCTACCTTTCTCCGCTCCATCATATCAGCTATCTCTCTCCCTTTTACCAGTCATAGTACCAACATTTAAAGTATCCACCCAAACCTCCACTCTCTTACACTTCACCTTTTCCTGATGTCTCTGTAGATGTCTTCCTCCTCTCCTTCTCCGTAGCCCAATTTCCACCGGTACCCTGTTGGCTAACGATACCTGTGGCAGTCATTGGTAACCCGGGCCTTGACCGACCCGGTATGAATTTCTGATTTGTGATTAGCATATTTGATTTGGCACATGTTTTTACGCTGGATGCCCTTCCTAACGCAACCCACCCCATTTATCCGGGCTTGGGACCGGCACTAAGAGTGTACTGGCTTGTGCAACCCTAATGGCTGGGTTAAAAACAGAGAAATTACATTGAGCTAAATGTTTGATGTAAAATTAAACACATGTCTGGGTTTACAAATCCTCAATAACTGTTTTAAAACTCATCAACAATGAATTGAACAACATTAATTCTCCATTCTGCAAAAAAATAAAATAAATCTATTTGCAAGATTACCCACAAGTCTTGAATATTTTAAAACAATCAATGTTTGCTCTTTTTTCCTGAACAATAATTTGCCCAAGGAATAAAATTATAATTAAAAGTGTCATACTTTGACATTTTGTATTGTACTTAACAATTTTTTTTTGCCCAGCAATGTACATTATTTGAAAATAAGTGGGAAAAAAAAGGGTAATGACTCAGTCACAGAATTGGATGGTTTGAGCAGAGTTTAGCTGATCGAGGCCAGAGAGCAGCAGGAAGGGCAAAGTGAGGGAGTGGGAAATTGATTTGAACACGTGGGCAGGTGTAACCTTGGCGAATCAAAGGGTTAGCCCTGTGATGAGGATTGCTCTAGAAAAATTATGGTGTGATTGAAGAGGTCATGTGCGAATTTGGAATGTGACACAGAGACGACATTGTGTTCAAAACTCACTTTCTACCTAATGGGTTTTTGATGTTTCACGTTATTTATCAGCAGTAGTGTTCATCTGTTTCCTGTGTTACTGTGTGTAGAAATTGAAATGTCTCCACTAAATTGACTTTAAATTTTGACATTAAGAAGGCAACTTTTTTGCAGGTAGATGATGAGTAGACCATTTTCAATCATTGTCAATACAGCTACTGATGCAGATGAATAAACCATATACAGTGAAAGTCGGTACCCATTGGTAATTTGTACCAGAAGTCAAGTATTTTTTAATACAGTACTGTACTGTATAAGCAATAAAATCTCAGCCATGTGTGAATCTTTCCCAAACTGTTTTTGCAAAGCACACAATTGTATAGGTGTCAGAAAGTTCAGGTTATAGGATCCAAGGCAGATGCAAAAAGAGCAGGGGAGAAAAGGGAGTTGATTCAGGGAGCCGATTCAGGGAGTCGATTCAGGGAGCCGATTCAGGGAGCCGATTCCGCGGAGGGTGAGGATGCCGAGCGGGAAGTCGGGGCGCGTTCAGCGCGAGCCGGAAACCGTAACGCGCGTTCACCGCGAGCAGAGCCGAGCCGGAAACCGGAGCGTGTTCAGCGCGTCTCTCACCCACTGGGTAGTTACATTCCGAGGAGCTAAGGCGCCTGGAAAAAAAGGCGCAAGGATGCAGGCGGTTATCCTCAGGGCAGACCTGGGAAAACACCGCCGCCACTCCTACGCCGGAGGCGTCGACTTCAACAACGAACTGCCGAGCCGGGTCAGGAAAGATGAGGATGGGCGCCTCCGTGAATTGCCGCTTAAGCTCCAGAAAAGCCTCCTCAGCCTCAGGGCCCCAAAAGAACGAGCGGAGGGAAGACGTCAGGAGGTGGAGGGGTGCCGCCACCGAACTATAGCCTTTTACGAAGCAGCGATAAAAATTGGCAAAGCCTTTGCAACCTTTGCAATTGGTGACAGGAGGTGAAGGCGGTCTTCCATTCATCCCCCTCCCTGATACGCACCAGGTGGTATGCGTTGCATAGATCCAGCTAAGTGAAGATCGTGTCACCATGCAGGAGCTCGAACGCCGAGGCCATAAGCGGCAAGGGGTAACGGTTCCGGACAGTGATCGCATTAAGACCCCGGTAGTCAATACATGGGCGTAGGGACTTATCCTTCTTTTCGACAAAGAAGAAACCTGCCCCAGCTGGGGAGGAGGATGGTCGGATGATACCTGCTGCCAGGGACTCCTGGATATACTGGGTCATGGCAGTCCTCTCTGGGGCGGATAACTGATACAGGTGCCCCAGGAGACTGGTTTCGGGAAGCAGTTCGATGGCACAGTCAAAGTGCCGGTGAGGAGGCAGGGAGGTAGCCAAGGCCTTACTGAACACGCGTGCAAGGCCATGATAGATCTCAGGAACCAATGCTAAATCGGAGTGCTCGGGAGTGACAGCCGGCAGTGGTTTGGGTGGAGGAAGAGCAAGGCAGTGGCCGAAGCAATGCACACCCCAATCCAGAATATGCCCTGTCATCCAATCAACACGTGGGTTGTGCTTCTAAAGCCAAGGGAACCCGAGCATAATGGGGGCTTGGGGAGAGGAGATGACCAGGAAGGAAAGCCACTCCTGATGTCGTTCCCCCACTGACATGAGTAGAGGCTTAGTGCGGTGCATGGCCTGGGCTAAAAGGCTGCCGTCCAGGGCTCTTATCAGCAGAGCTTCAGGTAGGGGTTCCATGGGAACCAGCAGTTGCTGGGCAAGCTTGAGGTCGATGAATTCGGCATCAGCCCCAGAGTCGACGAAGGCAGCCAATTCCGTGCCTCCGGGGCCAACCTGAAGGTGGACCAAGATAGTGGGTTTGGAGGGAGCGGGGAAGGAGTGGCTCGTGGGTGCTCCCTCCTTTACCGACAAGCCTTGCCTTTTACTGGGCAGGATGCGGCCATGTGCCCTTTACCTCCGCAGTAGAGGCATAGACCTAGAGACCGACGTTTCTCCTTCTCAGCGGGGGTCAGGTGGTGGCGTCCTATCTCCATGGCTTGCGGCGGAAAGAAAGAACGGGTGCCAGAACCCGAAACACGAGGTGGGGAACTGCTCGCAGTTGAAGGACTGTGAGGATCTAGGCTCTGAGCGGGGTAACCACGCTCCTGGCAGCGTTCCTTTATGCGCTGATCGATGCGTGTAGCCAATGAGATCAGTGAATCCAGATCCTGGGGTGGATCACGAGCGGCAGGTTCGTCCTTAACAGCAGAGGAGAGGCCCTGGAGGAAAGTATCGTAAAGCGCAATGCGATCCCATCCGCTGTCAGTGGCCTGGGTCCGGAACTCAGCCGCGAACTCTGCAACAGAGCGATGCCCCTGTGCGGCCGAAACCAGGGAGCGGGCAGCATCTTGGCGTAGCGTAGATGAAACCGAAAGGCGCGTTCAGCGTGAGCAGAGCAGAGCTGAGCCTGAAACCGGAGCGCGTTCAGCGCGAGCAGAGCAGAGCCGATTAGGAAACCGGAGCGCGTTCAGCGCGAGCAGAGCAGAGCCGAGCCGGAAACCGGAGCGCGTTCAGCGCGAGCCGAGCCGGAAACCGGAGGACAGAATGGTCAGGTAAGAAACAAAAGAACAAACAAAACAGAGACTACGCTGGAGAGTGATCAGGGCAAGCCTAAAGACAATCTGGCACTGTCTGGAGGATTCAGGCGTCCTTATAAGACGCCATTTCCGTGCAGCTGGTTGGGAGGGGGCGTTTCCTCTGTGATTGAGGCGGTAATGCCTGAAGTGCTCAAGCGGGCTAACAATAGGATGTCTTTGGATTCAGTAGTAGGAAATCTTCACTTATCTCCACGAAGAACTGTTTTTCCTGGGTTGGAGTGGATCTGATGCCATAGAGCTCCAACAATATTGAACACCTTTGGAATGAATATGAACGCTGACTGCACCCCTGGCCTCCATACCTCACCTACAGGGAGCTTTTGGCCTGTTGACTGTTGAGAGCTTTGCTGAACCGTGTGACATAACTTCCTGATTTTGATTTTTATGACTATGATTACATTGCCACAAACAATTATCTATGGTGGTACTCGCTATTGTAAGCACTATGTTGGTTTTGTGTCTGCTTTTGAGCACAGGTGAGGACTTGTTCGAGTTGCAGATGGAGGAGTTGGAGCTGGAGGTCATGGAGAAAGCAGATCCGTGATCTACATGTAAAGCAGGCCCAGCTGCGAGATTATTTTGGGCAGGCGCTCACTCGTAGGTAAATACGCATGTGGAATCTAATACTATAAACACCTCAACTCCGAGTGTTACTCTGCCCAGGCCCAGTGCACCTAGTACTCGGCCCACCCAGGTATGGGCCAGTACAGAATCTGTACTAGGCGCCGCCCAGGTGGCAGCCTGTTGCAGCAGCTCCCGTAAAGTTTGTGCTTTTTTATTTATTTTATAGTGTTCCGGCACTTTGTGTTTTTTTCTTTTTTAAGTGTATGCGTGTAAATTTGGAAACTGCACAATGGACATAAACAAAACCACCTAGTTTGCTCTACTTTTCCTGCTTCTTTGGACTTTGTTCACAGTCGTGTCTGGAAACTCTGTTCACAGCCACGGTCCTATTGTTTACACCAGGGATCAGCTGTTAGCATTCCGCAACATGCCGATGCTACTTTGAGAAAAAACGGATATTCACCGCGAGCTAAGAAGGAGAAGACGGGGGAACCGTGCTGGAGCTATGTGTCGGAATAAAAGGAGACGTTACAGACCAACTCTCCCGTCCATCGTTATGGGAAATGTAAGATCTTTACCCAACAAGATGGACGAGCTAGCGGCTCTTAGCCGGCATCAGAGGGAATTCCGGGAGTGTAGCATCATGCTGTTCATGGAGTCATGGCTAACCAAGCTAACACCGGACACGACCGTGGCTCTGGATGGATTTGATTTACTGCGCGCGGACAGAACGATGGAGAGCGGTAAGAGAAAGGGAGGAGGACTGGCAGTGTTTGTGAATAATAGATGGTGTAAAACTGGACACATCACTATTAAAGAGCAGATCTGCTGTAAAGACATTGAGCTGTTAGCCGCTAGCATGAGGCCGTACTATCTGCCGAGGGAATTCTCGCATGTTATCGCGATAGCTGCGTATATTCCCTCCTCTGCTGACAGTGAATCGGCATGCGATGTCCTGCATTCTGTTGTTAACAGACTGTTAACACAGAGCCCAAATGCACTTCTCATTATCTCTGGAGATTTTAACCATGCCCCTCCATCCTCCACTCTGCCCACATTCACCCAGTATGTTTCATGCCACACCAGAGACAATAATACACTGGATTTATTTTATGCAAACTCAAAGGAGGCCTATACTTCATCACCTCTCCCCCCCTTGGGAAGATCGGATCACAACCTGGTTCATCTCCTACCTGTGTACAAACCCCTTGTATGCAGGCAACCAGCTACCTCCCGCACAGTGACGACATGGTCTGATGAGACCGATGAGGCTCTGAAAGACTGTTTTGAAACAACTATGTGGGAGGAATTGTGCAATCCACATGGGGGGGATATTGACAGTTTAACAGACTGTATTACGGACTACATTAACTTCTGTGTGGAGAATACTGTACCCACCAGGACTGTACGGTGTTTTCCCAACAACAAACGGTGGATTAACCCTGATATAAAGACTCTCCTTAAAGAAAAGAAGAGGGTGTTTAAATCAGGAAACAAGGAAGAGCTGAAAACTGTCCAGAGAGAACTGACAACTCACAGACAATACATAACACACCTAACACCCCCCCTGCCGATTCCCTCCAGTCAACACTCCATCCAATACACACTGCCCCTTACAGAAGCCCAGGTGAGAATGGAGCTCAGGAAGATCAAAGCGAGGGAGGCTGCAGGCCCAGACGGCATCAGCTCCGGGCTACTTAAGACCTGTGCAGACCAGCTGTGCGGCATACTGCTGTACATGTTTGACCTGAGCCTGAAGCTGGGAAAGGTGCCACAGATATGGAAAACATCCTGCGTGGTGCCTGTTCCAAAGACGCCGCGTCCAAAAGACTTCGGAGACTATCGACCAGTAGTGCTGACCTCGCATCTGATGAAAACATTGGAGAGGAGCCCCGCAGGGAACGGTTCTAGCACCGTTTCTCTTCACCATCTACACTGCAGACTTCATGTTCAGCTCAGCAACCTGTCACCTACAGAAGTTCTCTGATGACTCTGCCATCGTCGGTCTGATCACGAATGATGATGACAGAGAGTACAGAGGACTCATACAGAACTTTGTGGACTGGTGCCAACGGAGCTGCCTCCAGATAAATGCGGGGAAAATGAAAGAACTGGTGGTGGATTTCCGTAGGCACAAACAAACTCTATCACCAGTGAACATTCAGGGAAGGGACATTGTGAGAGTGGACTCTTACAAATACCTGGGTGTTCACTTAAACAACAAACTGGACTGGACAAACAACACTGAGGCAATCTACAAGAAAGGGCAGAGCAGACTCTTTCTGCTGAGGAGACTAAGGTCTTTTGGAGTACAGGGAGAGCTACTGAAGACCTTTTTTGACTCTGTGGTGGCCTCAGCCATATTCTATGGAGTGGTCTGCTGGGGCAGCAGCATATCTACTGCAGACAGGAAGAGACTAGACAAGCTGATCAGGAAGGCCAGCTCAGTCCTGGGGATTCCCCTGGACACTGTACAGGAGGTGGGAGAAAGGAGGATGGTAGCAAAACTATCATCATTGCTACAGAACGCCTCCCACCCCCTGTATGTAACCGTTACATCGCTGAGCAGCTCTTTTAGTGACAGTCTGATACATCCCAAGTGTCTGAAGGAGCGTTACAGAAGGTCTTTTCTCCCTGCTGCTATTAGACTTTACAACCAAAGCTGTTCCCAGTAAAACCAGTCACCAACATACAACACTGTTGTTACTTTTTAAGCTGTGCAATAACTTTATCTGTGTGCAATATTACATGAATCAGGTACAATATTATGTGCAATATTACCCGCAATTACGTGCAATACCACCTTGAAATATTACTTGAAACGCATACTTTTGTTTTTTTCCTATTTGTATTTATACATTGTACTGTGTATATACTGTTATTGTAGTATATGTATATTCTTTTTTATATATTTGCATTTATTTTTATTTCTTTGTTTGTTATTATTATTATTATTATTATTTGTTTTTATTTCTCTGTTTTTATTTTTGTATATTCTTTTTTATATATTTGCATCTATTTTTATTTCTTTGTCTTGCTGCTGTAACATAGAAATTTCCCCACTGTGGGACAAATAAAGGTTTATCTTATCTTATCTTATCTTATCTTATCTTATCTTATCTTATCTTATCTTATCTTATCTTATCTTATCTTATCTTATAAAAACTTTGGATTTGGACTATAGTTATCGCATCTGATGATCACTGTACCCTGCAACATTGTATATCTGCAATAAATGGACATTTGCTGCAACCCAGATGAGGATGGGTTCTCTCTTGAGTCTGGTTCCTCTCAAGGTTTCTTCCTTATGCCATCTCAGGGAGTTTTTTTCTTGCCACAGTCGCCACCGGCTTACTCATCAGGGACAAACACACTTATAAAGAACATTTTATCACCTCATTATATGTGTAAAGCTGCTTTGAGACAATGTTCATTGTTAAAAGTGCAATGCAAATGAAAATCAATTGAACTGAACTCCAAAAATGTAATTTGCATTTAGAAGGATCTACTGTAACTACTAGGATTTTAGACAGCAACCTGTCTTTTGAAAATCATATCACCCATACTACAAAAACAGGCTTCTTTCACCTTAGAAATATTGTTAAGTTAAGAAACATGTTGTCTATATCTGATGCAGAGAAGCTCGTCCATGCATTTATGACCTCCAGACTGGACTATTGTAATGCATTACCAAGTGGTTGTCCTGCATCTTTAATATATAAGCTACAGTTAGTCCAGAATGCATCAGGCAAAGTTCTCACAAGTTCGAGAAAATATCACCATATAACCCCAATCTTATCATCCAACCCAGCCATTAGGGGGGCACAAGCCAGTGCACTCTTAGTGCCGGTCCCAAGCCTGGGTAAATGGGGAGGGTTGTGTTAGGAAGGGCATCCAGCTTAAAACATGTGCCAAATCAAATATGCGGATCACAAATGAGAATTTCATACCGGATCGGTCGAGGCCCGGGTTAACAACGACCGCCACAGGTATCGTTAGCCGACAGGGTACCGGTGGAAATTGGGCCACTGTTGGCCGAAGGAGGAGAAGGAGAGGAGGAAGACGTCTACAGAGACTGCAGGAAAAGGAGCAGTGTAGGAGAGTAGAGGTTCGGGTTGGTACTTTAAATGTTGGTACTATGACGGGTAAAGGGAGAGAGGTAGCTGATATGATGGAGAGGAGAAAGGTAGATATGCTGTGTGTTCAGGAGACCAAGTGGAAAGGAGTAAGGCCAGGAACATTGGAGGTGGGTTTAAACTGTTTTATCATGGTGTGGATGGGAAGGGAAATGGTGTAGGGGTGATTCTGAAGGAAGAGTACAGTAAGAGTGTAGTAGAGGTGAAGAGAGTTTCTGATAGAGTGATGATCATGAAGGTGGAAGTTGAAGGGATGATGATAAATGTCATCAGTGCCTATGCTCCACAAGTTGGCTGTGAGATGGAGGAAAAGGAAAGATTCTAGAGTGAATTAGATGAAGTGGTAGATGGTGTACCTAGGAAAGAACGATTGGTGATTGGGGCAGACTTTAATGGGCATGTAGGTGAAGGGAACAGAGGTGATGAGGAGGTGATGGGTAGGTATGGGATAGGATTAGTAAGGAGGAAGTGAGAGCAGCGATTAAGAGGATGAAAATGGAAAGTCGGTTGGACCAGATGACATACCGGTAGAAGCGTGGAGATGTTTAGAGAGATGGCAGTGGAGTTTTTAACCAGATTGTTTAACAGGATTCTGGAAGAGGAGAGGATGCCTGAGGAATGGAGAAGGAGTGTGCTGGTACCGATCTTTAAGCATAAGGGAGATGTGCAGACCTGCAGTAACTACAGGGGAATTAAGTTGATCAGTCACACCATGAAGTTATGGGAAAGAGTAGTGGAAGCCAGGCTGAGAGAAGAGGTGACCATCTGTGAGCAACAGTATGGTTTCATGCCGAGGAAGAGTACCACAGATGCCTTATTTGCTTTGAGGACGTTGATGGAGAAGTATAGAGAAGGACAGAAGGAATTGCATTGTGTATTTGTGGATTTAGAGAAAGGGTACAACAGAGTGCCAAGAGAGGAGTTGTGGTATTGTATGAGGAAGTCAGGTGTGTCAGAGAAGTATGTGAGGGTGGTGCAGGACATGTATGAGGACAGTGTGACGGCAGTGAAGTGTGCAGTAGGTACGACAGACTGGTTCAGGGTGAAGGTTGGACTGCATCAAGGATCGGCCCTGAGCCCTTTCCTGTTTGCAGTGGTGATGGACAGGTTGACGGACGAGGTCAGACAGGAGTCTCCTGGACCATGATGTTTGCAGATGATATTGTGATTTGTGGTGAGAGTAGAGAGCAGGTTGAGAAGAGCCTGGAGAGGTGGAGATATGCGCTGGAGAGAAGGGGAATGAAAGTCAGTAGGAGTAAGACAGAGTACATGTGTGTGAATGAGAGGAGGGCATGATGCGGTTGCAGGAGAAGAGGTGGAGAAGGTGGAGGAGTTCAGGTACCTGGGGTCAACAGTGCAAAGTAATGGAGAGTGTGTTAGAAGTAAAGAAAAGAGTGCAGGCAGGGTGGAGTGGGTGGAGAAAAGTGTCAGGAGTGATTTGTGATAGAAGGGTATCTGCAAGAATGAAAGGAAAGTTTATAGGACTGTGGTGAGACCTGTGATGTTGTATGGATTAGAGACAGTGGCATTGACTAAAAGACAGGAGGTGGAGCTGGAGGTAGCAGAGCTGAAGATGTTAAGGTTTTCGTTGGGAGTGACGAGGATGGACAAGATTAGAAATGAGTTTATTAGAGGGACAGCACATGTAGCATGTTTTGGTGACAAGGTGAGGGAGGCGAGATTGAGATGGTTTGGACATGTGCAGAGAAGGGACATGAATTATATTGGTAGAAGAATGCTGAAGATGGAGCCACCAGGTAGGAGGAAAAGAGGAAGGCCAAGGAGGAGGTTCATGGATGTGGTGAGGGAAGACATGCAGGTAGTTGGTGTGAAAGAGGCAGATGTAGAGGACAGGGTGGTATGGAGAAGGATGATCCGCTGTGGCGACCCCTAATGGGAGCAGCTGAAAGAAGAAGAAGAAGATAACCCCAATCTTATCATCCCTACACTGGCTACCTGTTAAGTTGTTACAAACTATTGCTACTTACAAACAAAGCCCTAAATGGTTTGGCTCCCATGTATCTATTCAGTTTTCTAACATGCTACAATCTGTCACACTATTCGAAATCTCAAAACTCCAGACTTCTAGTAGTTCCTAGAATAGCAAAGTCCACTAAAGGTGGTAGAACATTCTCACATTTAGCTCCTAAACTTTAGAATAGTCTTCCTGACAGTGTTTGAGGCTCAGAAACACTCTCCCAGTTGAAGTGCAGAATAAAAACGTATATATTTTAGCGAAGGCCTACACATAACACGTCACATATCATAAACTTGTTCTTCAGTACATTTGATTACATGCACATTATCAACTTGTGCTTGTTAATATCATGAACAGCAGCTACGCTAATTCCTCTCCACTGCTCCACTTATGGGCTCCTCTCAAGGTTTCTTCCTCATAACTAGTTAGGAAGTTTCCCTTGCCATGATTACCACTAGGCTTGCTTATTGGGGATAAATACACATAATTCTCTTAGAATACCTCTTGCCACTCTGCCTGTTCTGGTTACTGTTTCTTGTTCTGCTCTGCCTCGATAGTTACTAGTTCGGACTCTGGACTTTTTTTGGTTTGTGCTTTTGATCTGCCCTATATTGATCAGAATGCCTTGTCAGATTTTTGGACTTTTTTTGTATTCTGTTCCTCCTGCATTGCTCTGTCTGCTGACTCTCAGATTTTGGACTGGTTATCAGACTGTGTTTTTGCCTTTGCTCGTTTGCGCCCGATAAGTAAACCTGGGTCGACTGTGGCAAGAAAAAAACTTCCTTAGATGGTATGAGGAAGAAACATCTGAGTTTATTATAGATTCAACCCCAAATCATTAATGCCAGAGCCTTTAAATGTTCAATAATCTGAAATCTTCATGAAGCGGGGTCCAACTGGAGCTGGAACATCTCTAGATGGTACAGGGTCCTCGCTGGGCCGGGATCTTCTTTTTAAAGGTTCAAAAGCTTCCTTAGGTGGGACACAATTTATTTTTTTTCCCCACTATATTAATGCATGAATGTGTGTCTATTCAAAACAGCCAATTATTGGAGGTCAGGCAAGAAGAAGATTAATGCACTGATCACAGTGGAGAAGAGCAGAATTAGTCATGTAGAACTACTGATATAAAAGCAGATACTGAGAAGAACTATTTCTAGGTTTGGAATAGGAAAACCTTCCTATATGGGACTGTAGGGGTATAACTTCTCAAAGCAGTCTAGTTGTCTTCTTTAGGTGGGCACAAGAGAAGAACTATGACACAGACACTATTGCTCCCACCAGTCTAGATATCCTCTTAAGATAGAGACCATTGATGACTGCAAGATACCATTGTTCCCAGCAGTCTGGTTATCTACTTCTGATGCATAAGGAGGGATGGATTTCATGCATTTGACTATTGTTGTCATCAACTTGGTTATCTTCTTCAGAAGGAGCACAAAGACTTTCATGCAAAATGCCATTGTTGCCATCAGTCTGTTGATCCTCTGCTTAAGGAGGACTAGGGCTAACATGCATTGGACCATTGCTACCATCAGTCTTGTTATCCTCTTCAGATGGAGGACAAGGAATATTATGCATTGGCCCAATTCTGCCATCAGTCTGGTTATCCTTGTCAGATGGAGAACAAGGCCTATCATGCATTAGACCATTGTGGCCATCAGTCTGGTTATCCTTGTCAGATCGAGAAGGAGGGCTATCATGCATTTGAACATTGCTGCCAATAGTCCAGTTATCCTTGTCAGATAGGGGACAATAGGTATCATGCCTTACACCATTGCTGCTAACAGTCTGGTTATCATTTTAAAATAAAGGACAAGGACTATCATGCATTGGACCTTTTCTGCCATCAGTCTGTTTAGCCTCTTCAAAAGGTGGAGAATAATGACAAAATGGACCATTGCTGCCATCAGGCTGGTTATCCTCTTCTGATGTAGTACAAGATGTATCATGCATTGAAGCATTGGTTATCCTCTTGAGATAAAGGACAAGGACTGCCATGCATTAAACCATTGCTGCCATCAGTCTGGTAATCCACTTCAGATGGAGAACAAGGGCTATCATGCATTGGACCACTGGTTATCCTCTTCAGATGGAGAACAAGGGCTATCATGCATTGGACCATTGCTGTCATTAGTCTGGCAATCCTCTTCAGATGGAGAACAATGGCTTTCATGCATTGGACCACTGATTATCTTCTTCAGATGGAGGACAAATGCTATCATGCATTGGAGGATTATGAGATAAGAGACCATGGCTCCCAGTAGTATGGTTATTGTCTTTAGAGGAAGAGGGATTATGAGACAAGTGACCATTTTTTCCAACAGTATGGTTATTCTCTTTAGAAGGAGAAAGAGTGCATGACAAGAGACCAGTGTTTCCACAAGTGTAGTTATTAATTTCAGATGGGCAAGAAGTGCAGGACAGTTGGCCTATGTTCTAAGCAGCCTGGTACATATGGTACTTACAATGAATTGTTGCTGCCAACAGCCTGAATGTTCTCTGAATAAAGGAAAAATAGTATTGTACAAGAGACCATTACTGTCAGTAGTCTTATTATCCTATTAACTTGGCACATATGGATGCATTGGACTCCTGGGCTCACTTATTGTTTTGGATGCCAGAAGTACTTGCATATGTTTTGGACATCCTCCAAATCAGCAGGTGCCAGTTCACTGAAACGATACCTAAGTGGCTAAACATTATTTCGTAAAAGGGTGTATTCTACCTATTTGACAAGACAGCCAGCATCTTAAATGACCATGCAGCTCACCTGTTGGACTTTCTAGAACTGTCCTGAAGAGCTCGGAACAGGTATAGTATATGAACAGCATAGTGTATGAAACTGATTTCAAAACCTTGGTCAAAAGAGAGTCACATATCTGTGCCAGCCTGTTAAAAAGTGTAGCCTGTTTTTCTATTTTTCCAAGCAAATTGATCCTACCTAGGATCTTTGTAGAACAATAATGCTCATTAAAGCGGCTCTTAATCATCTTCAACAGGAAATAAAAACTACATTTGCACTACTATATACTGTAGACTGTGTGGGGGCAACTGTTGATGCTCATCTTTTAAATATCCAGATAATCTACACTGTGTAGGTAGAAATAACCTTTCCATTCACTGCCTTTCCATTCCCTGGCAGGTCACAGGAAATTGCCAGTCATATGAGCCCCTTTTTCTAATTCTTTTTCAAACTCGCAGAACTTTAGCTTTTTCTGCATTTTGTTCTATTCACATTCTGGTGCCCCTCTTGCCCACACCTGCAGTATAGAGCAATTTCAAGACAAAACTATTGCTTTCCTTAACTTTCTCAATCTTTTGTGTTTGTCATTTTCTAAACCATTTGATTGCTGTCTCCTGTATAGTGAGTGGTAGCTCAGTGTTTAAGGCATTGGACTCTGCCAAGCTGCCACTGCTGGGCCCTTGAGCAAGTCACTCTGGATAAAGGCATCCACCTAATGCCATAAACGTAAATGGTTAACATGTGCAGTGTCTATAGGATATTTACGATGCAAGTACGTAATGTATACGAAATGTCTTTGTCTGGGCTCACACATCTCTGATTACCCAATAAGGAACAGTTTTAGCTCAGGTTTTGTCCAGTGTGTACTGTAAATATGAGTGAACTTCTGTACCAGTATGATCCTCCACGCCTACTTAGATCAAAAGGTGCTGGCTATCTGTTGGTTCCTCAAATAATGAAGACTACAGCAGGGGGCAGATCTTTCTCTTATAAAGCCCCACAGTTATGGAACAGCCTTCCAATCAGTGTTCGGGACTCAGACACAGTCTCAGTGTTCAAGTCGAGGTTGAAAACTTATTTATTTAGTCAAGCCTTTTATCAGTAGATTTTTCTTAGGTAAAGGCTCAGATCTGGATGGAGCATGGATATAGAGTGTTTGGTGAACTGGTATATTTGTATGCTGTCGTCCCCTCACATTCACACGTTCACTCAGGTTTGTTGACGGTGGTGTGGTGGGTCGTCTCTTATACCAGAGATCCTCATGTCTGTGTTACCTTCTGGTTCTCCCTTTTAGTTATGCTGCCATAGCGAGTCTTGCCGGAGTCCAAACTGCACAGTGACATTTAACTTTCATACACCAATAGTTACACTTAATAATCCATATCCTTCTCTTCCGTCACCTCTCTCTCTCTCTCTCTCTCTCTCTCTCTCTCTCTCGGTCGAGTTAAACATGCTCCTGAGGCTCCAGTGACCACTGTTCCTGCCCCTCTCCCCTCTGTGGATCTTTACACTTCTGTGCAGCTTGGGACGGTCTCTCATCAACACCTTGGGTGGTTCCATATAATTCCGGAGTAGAACGGGTGCTTTGAGGACGGATTGGACTGTAGTTGGTGTCGGCGGTCTGCTGCACTGACTCGGGAGTGCAGTTTGCTTCTGATCATCATCACTGTACCCCGCAACTTTGTATATATGCTTCAAATGGACATTTGGTGCAACCCAGATGAGGATGGGTTCCCTCTTGAGTCTGGTTCCTCTCAAGGTTTCTTCCTTATGCCATCTCGGGGAGTTTTTCCTTGCCACAGTTGCTCATCAGGGACAAAGAACATATTTACATTTAATCACCACATTTTCTGTGTAAAGCTGCTTTGAGACAATGTTCATTGTTAAAAGCGCTATACAAATAAAAATGAATTGAATTGAATTGAATTAAATATACTTGTCTGTTGTCTGCATTGAGCTGAAGAAGAATGTATGCACCACTTTGTGTGCTGTGTGACTCTTCCCTGATCAGAAAAAACACAACAGGCATCGTAGAGTGCATCGGAGACCTCTCCTATTGGCATGATAAAAACCAAAGTACCCGCTCTCCTAGGTTAACCACGTCTTTAATCATCCATTTCATTCAACTTTGACATACTGTGCACTTCTCTACCTGGTACATATTGAGACATATTGCTGTTTATAGATTTCATAGTTATTCCTCTGTAATCTGTTATAAATGTTGCAAAGAAAATGGAGGCTATGATTCTCAGAAATCCACATGAACACACTCTGTCATGAAAAAATCCTGCAATAACGGTTCTAATCTAACTGTCAACTCATGATGGATCTATCCCCATTTTATTTTTTTTTTAGTACATGCAAATCTTTTAATTACTTGTTATCACAAACCAGTTATTTCTTATGTTTTTGCACAATAAAATAAACCTCCATTGATATCCAAACCCATGTCCATTACAGACAGCACCTACACTCACCATGTCCCTCATTTCACTGGCATTTTGCCTATTGTTCAGATCAAATAAAAGCAAACGGAAACATCCAATCATCTATACACTGCTTAGATGTTATGTGGTGTATACTTTGACCTCAGCATGAAAATCTGCATGCAGTAGAGCATGACATCCAGGAGAAAGTGTTTAAACACAAATCTGACAGAGATTTCCATATCTCATTCCCTGGTGACATATTCATCCAAGTCCACTTTCACATTTAAATAAAAGTGCTAAACTGTGGAATTAAATGTCACTGAAATGTTATTGCTCGGTGCTTAACAAAAGGATCCTCTGTTCCTCTGATGTCGTGGCTTCTCGCATATGAAAGAGAATAATAGAGCAGTCAGAGAGAAATGCATTCGTTTTCCATTAATGTAGCCACTTAAAAGCTTTAAAGCTTTTTGACTACAAACAGAGTTGCAATATTACTTTCATACCTATTTAGTAATATATTTCGTTCATAATTATTGTTATAATAATGCATGTGTTTTTGTCCTTTTTTTATTTCTCATTCTTTCTTCATTATTATGTTTTTCTCTGACTCATGTAGCCTGGTTGTTCAGACCCCCTTGTGGTGTCAACCCCAGCATCTGGAGATAGACTTTTCTGCAGACATGATTTTCATATAAAGAAAATACCCAACAACACTGTCAAAATTAGCAATGTAGGGATTGTTCACATAACCCACATACATTAACCATCAATAAACCTTGGTACAAAAAGACAATAAAAACATAGTTATACCATAGTAACTTGATCAAAAGGTAATGAGTCCAAATCGCAGCACAACCAAGCTGAAACTGCTGAACCCTTCCAAACACTGCAAGTGTTATTAATAGAGCAAACAACCATCTGGAGTGCTATCTGTCATGGAACAGCCTGCCCAGTCACCTCACCTAAATCATATTGAACTGATCAGGGATTAGTGTGTAAAGCTGGTATTCAAGCTAAGGGCGGATTTTTCAATGAAACTAAAGCGGGGTTAAAAAGTCGCTCACAGGCTACAGATGAGGGTAGGGAAGTGTTAATGACATCTTGCAAAATGCAAAATGTTATTGGTGATACTCATCATCAATTCAAATAGAGTGGAGTAAAGAATACATCTATTTAATCATAAATGTTGTTGAGTAAAGAGTAAAGATCATCTGGACATTTTTATATATGTTTATATACAGTGCCCTCCACAATTATTGGCACCCCTGTTTAAGATGTGGTCGTGGACTTCAAAAAATTCTCCTTTTTTTAAAAACAACATAGAACCCAAATGCAAAAAAAGAGAAAAATCCAAACTTTTTATTTAAGTACATTATTTGGTGGTAAAAAAATCACACATTTAAAAAAAAATAAAAAACTTGAAATCATGTGTGCCACAATTATTGGCACCCCTGATGTTAATACTTTGTACAACCTCCTTTTGCCAACAAGACAGCACTTAATCTCCTCCTATAACATTTCACAAGATTGGAGAACACAGAGATAGGGATTTTTGACCATTCTTCTTTGCACAATCTTTCTAGATCATCCAGTGTCCTGGGTCCTCTCTTATGCACTCTTCTCTTTAGCTCGCCCCACAGGTTTTCGATTGGGTTGAGGTCTGGGGACTGAGATGGCCATGGGAGGACCTTGAGTTTGTGACTGCTGAACCACTTTTGTGTAGATTTTGCCACATGTTTTGGATCATTATCCTGCTGAAAGACCCAATGACGACCCATCTTCAGCTTTCTGGCAGAGGCCATCAGGTTTTTATTTAAAATATCCTGGTACTTCAAAGCGTTCATAATGCCATGCACCCTAACAAGGTTCCCAGGGCCTTTGGAAGAGAAACAGGCCCACAGCATCACAGATCCTCCACCATACTTCACGGTGGGCATGAGGTGCTTTTCGGCATACTCATCTTTTGTTTTACGCCAGACCCACTTAGAGTGTTTGTTGCCAAAAAGCTCAATCTTAGTCTCATCTGACCAAAGCACACGATCCCAGTTGAAGTCCCAGTACCGCTTAGCAAACTCCAGACGTTTACGTTTGTGAGTGTTAGTGAGAAAAGGCTTTTTCCTTGCATGTCTCCCAAACAGCTTGTTGGCATGTAGAGACCGTCTGATGGTTGTTTTGGAGACTCTGTGACCCCAAGATGCCACTCTTTGATGCAATTCTGTGATGGTGAGCTTGGGAAATTTTTTTACTTCTCTTACCATCCTCCTCACTGTGCGTTGTGGCAAGATAAACTTGGGACCTCTTCCAGCCTTGTTTGTCACTGTTCCAGTTGTTTTAAACTTCTTAATGATTCCTCTGACTGTAGATACCGGCAAGTTAAGGCGAGTGGCTATTTTCTTGTAGCCATTGCCTGACTTATGAAGGTCGACACACATCTGCCTTACTTGAATGGTGTGTTCTCTTGTCTTTGCCATGTTGACAAATGGGTAAGAGAATTAGGCCTCTGTGTCACGTCATATTTATACCCCAGGGAAACAGGAAATCATGAATTACTAATTAAAAGTCCCTAGATACCCTGACCAACCTTAGCAACTACAGAAAATATATAAAAAAAAACTATTAAATTTTTCAGAGGAATTGTTAGGGGTGCCAATAATTGTGGGACACATGATTTCAAGGGGTTTTTTTTTCTAAATGTATGATTTTTTTTACCACCAAAGTAATGTACTTAAATGAAAGGTTGGATTTTCTCTTTTTGCATTTGGGTTCTATGTTGTTTTAAAAAGGAGAATTTTAGAAGTCCACGACCACATCTTAAACAGGGGTGCCAATAATTGTGGAGGGCACTGTATGTTTTTAAAACTTGCAGCTCTACCTCTGCCATGTTAATCTGTATTCTACTGTATGTGACTTTCAGGACACGTCTCCATAGTGCTGTGATAGGTCATATTCACGTAGCAGCAGTGATGCTTAGTGAATGCGCCCGAGAAACAGTTTGGAGTGAGGAGAAATATTCATATATATATATATATATATATATATATATATATATATATATATATATATATACACAGTACAGACCAAAGGTTTGGACACACCTTCTCATTCAAAGAGTTTTCTTTATTTTTATGACTATGAAAATTGTAGAGTCACACTGAAGGCATCAAGGGCTATTTGACCAAGAAGGATAGTGATGGGGTGCTGCACCAGATGACCTGGCCTCCACAGTCACCGGACCTGAACCCAATCGAGATGGTTTAGGGGTGAGCTGGACCGCAGAGTGAAGGCAAAAGGGTCAACAAGTGCCAAGCATCTCTCGGGGAACTCCTTCAAGACTGTTGGAAGACCATTTCAGGTGACTACCTCTTGAAGCTCATCAAGAGAATGCCAAGAGTGTGCAAAGCAGTAATCAAAGCAAAAGGTGGCTACTTTGAAGAACCTAGAATATGACATTTTTCAGTTGTTTCACACTTTTTTGTTATGTATATAATTCCATATATAAAATTCCACATGTGTTAATTCATAGTTTTGATGCCTTCAGTGTGAATCTACAATTTTCATAGTCATTAAAATAATGAAAACTCTTTCAATGAGAAGGTGTGTCCAGACCAAAAGTTTGGACACACCTTCTCACTGAAAGAGTTTTCATCGCCTCGGTAACCTTTATGCCGATGCACCGATGCGAATCAGCGAATTTTCTTATCGAATTTTAGTTCTAGTTTCAGTGTTGAAAGATTTGCCAATCCCCGACAGATGGTCACACTGATAATAAGAATGTGATGGGATGCAGTATGTATTAAAAAACAATCTATTTATTTAATTATTTTTAAATGCAATGTTCATTAAAAACTCAAATAAATGACTAACTGTAAAACTTCTTTAAAACTGTAAAAAGAAGATTAAACTTTTGTTTATTAATGTTCATCTGGTATAAAGTGTTTAGAAGACATTTTTTCATGCTGTATTGCTTTTCTTCTTGTTCTTCCTGTTCACACTTTCTACAGTGAAGCTGGTACAGAATTTATGCTACTCTACAGCCTTGTGGGTGCTTGTGACGATGATTATTCCTCATATATATAATGTTACTTTTGTGATGCCTGGTTTATTTATCCAGTCTTCTGAAATGCTCACAAGCCTGTTTAGGACCTCGGAGCTTGGAATCAAACACACAAAGACCTGATATTCCCTTTTGCCTGAACAGACAAATGGGCAGTATTGTGAAGATGTATAATGACAGGTACGAGCGTGTTATGAGTTTGACACTCCTATTTTAAACAAGAATAAAAGCCATTTCAGGTCCAAATGCGCTTTTATCTCGACATTGACATTTGTGAAATACAGACAGCTCCATTTCAGGGCTTTCCTCTCAGCCTGCACTGCCCGAGGAAACGACCGAGTTAATATTCAGGTATGATTTATGCCGAATGTCCGTCACCAACGGAGCATGTGATCACACACAATGGTGTACTTCTGCATTAATACACACTCCAAAGAGAGATATATTAGGAGGAACGTGGCAAAAAGGCAATTCGGTATAGAGGAAGCCATCGACTGAAAGTCAGCGACTGGGTAAAGTGGGAAATGAATCAGAGGCATGACAATGCTTTTCTGTCTATAATGTTGCGATTACACCAGTGATAGTCAATTCACTTGCATGAAGTAACTACTACTACAAAATGTGGAAAGTGTGTATGTGTGTGTGTGTGTGTGTGTGTGTGTCCTGCTGTCATGCAGGGGATTAGTGTCTACTAATCCTCTCACATCTACTGACATATACACACACACACACTCAAATGCTAGGGAAAGCCCAGACCTTCCATTTCACACTGTCATGTAACACTATTGAAGCACATTTGTTTATGCCTTGTGTCCATTTCTTCTTGTTTTTTTTTTTTCCTTTCTTTTTTTGTGTCTCTGCCTGGAACTGAGCATAAAATAATTATTCTCATGAGATCCTTATATAAGGACATTGAAGCTTGACAAATAAACCCATTGAACCCACTGATTGCTTTTTGCCATAAACACTGCCTAGTTTCCATGGCTACCCAATGCTACGGGTTGAAAATAATAATGAATAATGAGAGAGAGAAAAAGAGAGGGAGAGAGAGAGCAAGAGAGCGATCAAACAACTCAGCTTATGAATTGCAGGAGTTAAAAGAAAAGTAAATGCTTCGAAAGGATGATTTTAATATATGTGTGAGTGTGCAATTTGGACTATTTAGGTTCACCCTTATTTAAATTATGAGCTGACCTAAATAATATATAAATAATTAGATTGTTTTTAAAAACACTAGTATTATACTTATCTTTTTTTATAATAAGAGTTGGAAAGAGTGATAAAATATTCTACGCAGGTAAAAGTACTGTTTCTTCAATGAAATTTACTAAAGTACAAGTAAGTAAAAGTAAAAATATCACTAATTTAAAGTTCCAGGAGGATAAGTACAGATGAGCGCTCGGCTGATTGAGCAACATGCAGTTTCTTAGAAACAGCCAAAAGGGCCGTCTCTGTGAAATGTGCCGCTTTGAACCCAGACTGGTTTGAATCATGGAGGTTGTTCTGTGAGAGATAGACAGACAGTTATTTAAAAACAGTGCGTTCCAGAGATTTGGAAAGAAAGGTGATACCAGTCTGTAGTTGTTGATGTCTGATGGGTACAGAGCAGGTTTCTTTAAGATGGGAATGACCCTTGCTTGCTTGAAGGTAGTTGGCACATAGCCAGATGTTACAGACCCATTGATGATTGTGGAGATAAAGGGCAGGAGATCTTGTGTGATGGTGTGAAGCATAGTTGAAGGGATTGGATCCAGAGGACAGATGGTGGGATTGCAAGATTGAATGACTTGCAGTATCTCATCTTCTGTTAAGGTTGAGAAGCTTGACAACAAAGGAGTAGTGGATTCCTGGCTGTGTTGTGTAGTCATTGTCAGGGAGGAAGAAAAGGTTTAGCAGATTTCCTTAATCTTTTCATCATAGAAGGATGCAAAGTCATTAGCAGTCAGGAGGATGGAGCAGGTGTTGTAGAGGGGTTGAGTAAGAAAAGAGAAGATGTTGTGGAGCTTACGAGGATCTTGTGCAGAAGCTATGAGCTTTTCCTTGTAGAAGGTAGTTCTAGCAGAAGTCACATCCAGAGAAAATTTGGTTAGGAGTGCACGGTGAGATGCGAGGTCTACATCGAGTTGTGATTTTTTCCACATTCTCTCTGCTGATCTGAATCGAGTTCTCTTCGATTGCTGCGCAAAACTTCTGACAGCCAGGGTGTGGGACATGAAGCCTTCTTGGGTATTGTAGTCAAAAGGCAGATGAGGTCCATATTCGAGGAAAGAGTTGAGAGGAAGGAGTCAGTAGCAAGGTCCAAGGGTAGAGAGGAAAAGGAGTCAGGGTCAGGAAGAGATAAAAGAGTACAGGAAGCTACAGAGGAGGGAGAGATGGAGTGAAAGTTAGGATGGATAAGAGAGACATGTACATTTTTTTCGGTAGAATAGGAAGAGTGATTGAAAAGGAAACCAGGTGATGATCAGAAATTGGAAGTGGAGTGGCAGTCATGTCTGTAGCTGGGGTAGGGCAGGTGAAAACCAGGTCCAGGATATTTCTCTCTTGTGTTTTGAAGGGCAGCTGTTAAATGTCAAGAAGTAGGTATTCAGAAAAGTCAGAAGGCAAGATGACTGAAGTTTGTCAGATGGGAGGTTGAAGTCACCAAGAACTGTCAGAGGGGTGCTGTCAGAAGGGAAAATACTGAGGAGTGTGTCCATCTCCTCTAGGAAGTCTCCAAAGGGACCAGGAGGGCGGTAGATGACAATGATGAAGAGGTTGATTGGAGAGGTAACTGAAACTGCATGGAATTCGAAAGAAGACAAGGTTAGATGAGACAAAGAGAGACGTGTGAAACACTATCTCCGTGACAACAGTTAACCCGTACCACCACTTCTACCAGTTTCTCTTGGTGAGTGAGAGAAAGCATAGGCAGAAGACAGAGCAGCTGGTGTAGCAGTGTTCTGTGGGGATATCCAGGTATCAGTAAGTGCCAGAAAGTCAAAGGTGTAGTGGGAAGCCCTTGGTTGTTATAACTAAAATATTTAATGTGTTGTATGGGATGGGTGTGTTAGTATGTCTAGTCTGTGCAGGTGCCATTCCAGATTCTAATCCGGACCTTCCTTCACTACAGACTAATGAAGCCAATCCCTCATCCTTGAAATGACCACCATGAAGCATCTTATAAAGTCGGATCAGAAGTCGGGATTTGGAGCTTGCATTGCCGACACTTAATTTTGTATCATTCTCTGTGTTTTGTTATTAAGATAGCCTGATTTTGACTTGCCCTGGCTTGGAACACGTTTTATTCACTTATTTGTACATAATCACTGTACTGTAACCTATGTAACCTTGAACTAGGAGACCCAAACCTGTTCTAGCATGACAAGGCCCCTGTGCACAAAGCCTGCTCCATTAAGATATGCTGTACATGGGTTGGAGTAGAAGATCTCCTGCTATAAAGCTCCAACCATATTGAACACATTTGGGATGAATGTGAACGCTGACTGTACCCCAGGCTTCCTACATAAGTGCTTGACTTTGTAGCCGGATGAGCACAAATTTCCACTAGCACACTTCAAAATCCAGTAAAACATTTTCTCAGAAGAAAATTCAGTATTTTCCCAGAACAGTGGAGGTTTTTATAATAGTACATTTGGATAAAATGTGAAATAATTAGTGTAAAAAAAGCACATAATCTTATCTTTTGGTGTCCAAAAACATTTGAAAACATTGCAACTGTACTATACACTGAATAACACACACACACACACAAACACACACACACACTTCACACTGCATTAAAGAGAGAAGGAAAGAAGGTCACAATGCAGTATAATCATATCAGAGGTCATCTTTTATATTCTTAATATATTCAGTTTAATCAGCTACCAAAGCTCGGCTTCTTCTGACTGCATATTTTCCTCCCTGCTGTATCCTCGATTCTGTTCTTATCACAGCTGTAAACCTCTTATACTGTATGCACTCTCTCTGACGGTCGACAGTGTATGATGAAGGCAAATTTTTTTAATGCAGTGTAAAATTTGCACCAGAATTATTGCCATCTTTGTTAAATAAATGTAGTGGTGATCAGAAGATTAAATCCTGTGCAGTTGTATCAGTGAGATTATATGCAATCATATATGCTAATTATTATATATATTTTGTATTAATGCAGTTTATTATTAACATTTGTGAACATCAACATTTTAATTTTTAAAATTGTTTTAAATAAAATGTCTGCGTGATTAAATAAAATAATCTTTTATAAAAAAATCAAATATAAAAAATCTAATTAATGCAATACACGGTTTTATTATATTGATTAAATTTGCAAAAATTAAAATGATATATATTAAAATGATTTATAATTTAATAAATGGAAAATTTTTATTAAATAGTCTAAATTTGTTAGACCCTATTTAGGTAATACTAATGTACAGTATGTGTGTGCGTGTGTGTGTGTGTGTGTTTTATTTGATATTTAGTAATTTCATAATTTAAACTGTTAAAACGTAACTGTTCTAAATATTTCAGAAGATTTAACAAATGTTTTCATTCCTTCCATCCTTCATTTGTTCACACATTGTCAGGATTTTCTTCTTTAAGAAAAGTCCTTGAAGCTTGACATAAAATGCTAAAGAATCCATATCGCTAGCGTTAGCCATTAGCCACTTCTTGGTTAGTGGCTAACGCCAGCGCTACGGAATCTTTAGCCATTTCATGCAGCTCAAGACAAATCGTATTTCTGGTACGAAGTGTGTAGCCACAGTGACACTACGCTAACTCTAGTTTCTCTATTTACCCTGGCATTGTTGTTTATGCTTTTCAGTTTAATAATAATAAAACATACACTCAAAGTCTGAGGCGGAGACTAAACAAACTTGCTGTTCGCAACTTAATACGGTCCTGAGGGAACTCAGATTTGGGACATGATCACAGAAACATCAAACGTTTTGTCCAAAAATAGTCAACAGGTGCAAAAAAAAGGACGCAAATTAACTGACTAAGATTTGAGAAGAATCTGCAACCTACTGTACTTGGAGTCCTCCACAAGGTGTTCAGTCCTCAGAGACTTGGCCAAGGAAAGGGGGCTGAAACCAGTAGTGGACAGAAACAAAGTAAATTTAATTTGTTACTGTACTTAATAGTTTTTTCATGTATGTGCAAAAGATAAAGGTGTCTATGCAGCTCTATCACTCATCTCATTATTAAGACAGTAAAGGCTAATGCATTTAATGAAATAGGCTAATAACTTTAAATTACTTAGGTTATGCAGTGTTGCCTGCTATGCTTTTACACGTAGAGCAACAAAATTTCTTTTAGCTGCATAACATATAATTTATAGTATGTCGTTTATCATAAGGTGTGTAGCAACAAAACAACTGCAGACAAACTAGTGTAGTTGGATTGTAGTTAAACAGCACTTAAAGTTTTGGTTCCCTTTAAATAAGGTGATGTCATAAAGGATTTCTGTGATAATACTGAAAAGGTTCTGAACTGAGTTCAGTAAGGAGAATCTCCAGTGCAGCTTAAAAGACTCATGACGTGTATTTAATTTTGTGATAAATGCATTTAGGGTGATATTTCTACATGTATAAAGCTCTCAGAAATGCATTCACGGTTGTGTATATGTTTTACTCATCCAGTGACGGTAGCTGAAACAAAAAGAAGCTTTTCAAAGCTAAGACACTGACATTGCCGCTTGGCGGTATCTACTTAGCGTGAACATACAGTATAGCAACGGTTTCGTGAGTAATAAAAACATGGAAGAAACTCCTGACTCGAACTCGCCACAACACCCGTGTCCTTATTTGCATCATTGAAAGGAAGGTTTTAGACTGATGACTCAATCAGTGTTTAAGTCAATGATATCATTCTATTAAGAGATCAGTGTTCTGGAGTCACATTAGAGTCTTTTCACATAAACTGAGTTGATTAAGCAAAGAGGACAATAGACAAGAGGATAATAGGAACATTATCGTCATAATAAATCAGATTGAACCTTCGGACCGAGACTTCAGATACTTAGGTACATTTGAAGGCAAATACTTTTGTACTTTTACTCAAATGAAAGTGAAAGTTTAAAGTCATATTTTACTTACTGTATCTCTACTTTCACTTAACTACTTTGTGTACTTTATCCACCACTGCCTGAACCCCGACCACCACAGAACAAGACACACTAATTAAAATGTCAAGACTGGGCCAAGAACTATATGAAGACAGATTTTTCAAAGGTTTATTGGACTGATGAGATGAGACTCTTGACGGAGCAGACTGATAGGAATGTGGCTGAATAAGTGACACAAAACTTCACTTTAACTCAGATGCCAGCAAGTTGGAGATGAGGTACAGGGCTGCTATTACTATAAAAGAGCTAGTTGAACCTTTTCGAATAAAAGATGGACTCAAATTCAACTTCCAAGCCTACTGCCAGTTTTTAGAAGACACTTTCTTTAAGCAGTGGTACATTCCTTCAAGAAGACAATGATATTTATGTAGCCAGTAAAGGCCTTAAAGTGAAAGAATAAGAATTTCTCACCTGACTTAATCCTAATTAAGAGCTTGTGGGCCCTTCTTAAATGGAAGATTCATAAAGAAGTAAAAAAAGTACACAAGTCTGAACAGTGTGTGGGAAGTTGTGGTTGCTGCTGCAAAAATTTGATTGTAAACAGATTAAAAAAAAACCTGACAAAAAAAAAACCTGACTCCATGAATGGAATTCTTACAACTGTTATTAAAAATGAATAGTAATTATATTGGTCAAAGATTTATTTTATTTTATCTTATTAAAATGTCAGAAATGTTTATTTTCTCACTTAACCTGCACACTAATAGTTGTCCAATAATTCTACTCACATAGATATTCTCTAATAAGCCAAAACACCACTTTTACTTTTTTATATATGCAGGTTTGAGATTTATTAACATTTTGGATTGACCAGGAGCACTGTAGTTGCTTAATAATGAAATTAATCCTCAGTATTTGCTTAATAATTGTGCACACAGACAGATTGGTTGATTGATAATTTGGTTCATAAAATGTAGAAAAATACACCGGATTTGCAGAATCTCTTTACATTTTCTCGCATCATACCTGTATATAAAGCAGTAATTTCCTGTTTCAAGGCCTCTTGTGACCCACGCTCAAACCCCAGCACGTGTCTCCTCTGACTTGTGTTCACTACTTTAGTTGCAAAAGACAATTCAGCAATTAAGAGCCAGTGCTGGTGATTAGATAATTAAAGAGAAGAACAACATTACGTGTGTTGGTACGAGGTTTCAGATTCCATTAGAGATTCAGGATGAGTTGGCATTCATTTTCCCAGTTTCTGGAAATATTCTGGAGTGATAAACTGCATTTTTTTCCAACATATATTCCCTTAATAGCTGATACTATAACAGTGTTGGAGAGAAAGCATCTCCCATAGCTCTATACATTGGGAAGCTTATTTCCCTAGATAATCCACATGAATTTGGAGTGTGCTTGTGGAAATTTGTTTCTATTCAGCCACAAGGCAATAAGTAAACTCATACACTAATGTAGAGTGAGGAGCAGGTGCAGTCTGGGTTCCAATTAATCCCTAAGGTGTTCATAATAAAATGCAACCACATCCAAAGGCATCCTATACAATTGTGTGGTACCAGTTTGGGGAGGAAACATATATGGCTGGAAAGGTCCATATAAAGTGGATATAAAAAAGTCTTTTGAAATTGAAGGTTTTAAAATATAGACAGAAATAACTAAATATATCTCACTTGTTATATCTTTAATGTGCTCATCCAACAAGCAAAAATCCAGAAAAAAGGAACACCCTGTCGAAAAGCTGAAAATGAAGAGGAATTTTACTTTCAATTATAAAGTACATTTACCTTTTATAAAGTCATCAAAATTAATCAATAAAGTGTACTTCATATAGCAGGCAAAATCCAGAGATTGTTTAAACACATTGAGTCGATTATTCTAGTTTTCAGGGATCCGATCGGAATGAGCGAATGTTAATTTAATCAGCTCAAATTGGATTTGATCAACAAGACATGTACAGTATAATCCCCCATTTTTGTATAATCCACACTTATCCCCAGATGAGAATGGGTTCCCTCTTGAGTCTGGTCCCCCCAAGGTTTCTTCCTTATGCCACAGTCGCCACCTGCTCGCTCATCAGAAACAAACTTACACTTACACAAAACATATTTATTTTTAATCACATTATCTGTGTAAAGCTGCTTTGAGACAATGTTCATTGTTAAAAGCGCTATACAAATAAAAACAAATTGAATAAAATTGAATTGAATCATCTGTCCTGCCCGCTGACACCATCATGGCTTGGGTGATGATTTATAGAGTCGTACTCTGATTCGGTTTTCCCATGCAGAGTAGATTGTAAGTAAGTAACAACCTCATTATAATCTGTCAGAGATTGATCAGACAGCAGGGTTGCCGTGGAGACTGTTCACTTTCAGATGCTGAACGATTATATAATAGAATGTTGTGCCGCCCCTTCGTTTTCCTGTAATTGCACATTTTTACAACATAAAAGCATTGTAAAAAAAAGAAAATGAAAAGAAACATTAGACCACCTTTAAAAGTTTTTTGCTTGAACATGGACTATGGAAACCAGAGCATTGGTAACTCTGTCATTAAAACACTAGTGTTTGTTTGAATGATTATTTGTTTTAATGCTGCCTGCTCATTAAAAGCTCATGAAGTCTAATCTAATTACATAAATTTAACAAAGTGTGATTTATCTCATTATCCTCATTTTTCTGATTTAGGAAAATACGTATTATATTCTTTTTTGTGGTCAGATGAGTCCGAAATATGTCTCACCCCCATAGTCAAACATGGAGGTTGAAGCCTATTGGTTTGGGGTTGTTTTGAAGCATGGAAGGTTGAAGACTTATTCCGGAAAATAAAAGGAACTTCAACACCACGCACTTGTGCTTCGACTGCCAAGTTCTGAGTACTTCCAAGTTCTGGAAGCATTAATTCAAGAGCAAAAAATCCTATTTATCATGGAGCGGCATGCACAGTGAACACACCTAAATCCTATTGAACTGCTCTGGGATGAACTGGATCACAAAAAAAGAAATCTTCAACTAGTAAATAAAACTTTCGGCAGTATTTCAGCAAAGTATTTCAGCTAAACTTTTGGAGAAATGAACTTTTTTAGTGCCTTTAAGTTAAAACTGTTCTTTAGGCTTTAAACTGTACCTCTTCTAACTTTCATATTTTAAAGTGGACATTCAATGAGCTTTCTATTTATATAGTTTACATGTCTGTGAGGTAAGTATTCACTGAGATTCAGGATGTTTTATTTATGTGTCTGTGAAGAGAGGAGACAGAGATGGCAAAGAGCGCCCCCTGTCGGTTTTCTTTTTTTACAAAAGCACACCATTTTGTCGTAATTATAAGTATATACAAATAAAAGTAGACCCTATACAGATTTGAATGATGTATTTAATCTCTTATCTGTACGATCAAAAAGACAAAGTAACTGTGTTTTGCATTAAAGATTTTAATTTGTTTCTTTAATATTTCTTCATTTAAATTCTTTATAAATACAGTCAAACAGAAAATCACGCGTTGATATAATGCCGTTAAAAATGAATTTCCTGTAACATGAGATTAATGCGGTAACTTTGACAGCCCTAATTAATATATTAATACAAAAGAATTTAAAATGTTGTTATCTAATGAATGTATGCAGGCTGAAGATCCACCATATAGAACACAAGCAGAGAAAAGATGATGATGATCAGGAATGTCTCAGTTCTCAGTCGTGTTTACATCACTGACTCCTCTGTCTCATCCACGTCAACCCCAGACTTCTTACTGCCTTCTGACTGCTCATTGTGAGCTTCATAACCTAGTCTACATCTGTGGTGTGTAAGAGACAGGAAATGATACACCAGTGGGAGAAAGCACCGCAATTATACAAAACAGGTTGACGTGCTGAAAACGTTGCAGCAAGTACAAATATGGACATTTCACCAAATAGATTAAAACTAAAGTAATGAGACTTTTAAAAATGTAAGAAGTAGAAAGTTTGAGTAAAAATGTAACTAGTAAATCTACTTAAGTACAGTAACTAAGTATTGGTAATTTGTTACTTCCCTCTGCTTAAATCCCTGTATTGTGTGTAAGCAAAACGTAAGACGCTTTGACCTGAGCCATTTTTGCCTGCCGTTTATTTACTTTCCGGTTCTTTAAACGTTGCGCCAATGCCTAAAAGTGCGGCATCGTTTTCAAACGCCTTCGTTTTCACAGTGCGACGTAAAAACACTGTTTTCGAATGTATTAACCTCGGAGAGCGTGGAAAACGTCGTCTCAGTGGTGACAGAAGGGCAAAACAGGAAAGAAAAATATCTGATTTCCAATGAAAAAATGTTACTGTGAACATGGCCTAAGAAACCAAAGGCTTGGTACAACAAAGCAGCAAATCATAATGAGTTTGACCTCAGCTTGTGAATCAATGTCTCTTTTAAAGTGCGTATTATAGTATATATGTATGTATGTGCGCATCTCTGTGTGTGTGTGTGTGTGTGTGTGTGTGTCTGTGTGTGTTTGTGAATATGCAATTGAGCACACCTGTGGTCAATTAGTAGTTTGGAAAGTTGGGAGTGTGTGTGTGTGTGTGTGTGTGTGTGTGTGTGTGTGTGTGTGTGTGTGTGTGTATGTGTGTGGTCTCGGAGTTCACAGTGTGCATATTTAATAGAAGCTGGACCTCCCAACTGGCCAAAATCTGACTACAGCAAGTGTCCTTGGAGTGTTTTTCTTTCCATTTATACCCCTCACGATTGCCTTAATTATAATATTTCTTTTTATATATTTAAATATACTTTTTAATATTTTATTTTCATTTTTATGTGCATTTAGTCGGAGGTATAAAGTAACGAAATACATTTGCTCGCATTAATGCAATTGAGCAATTCTTTGTGTACTTCTAAAGCACAAATTACTTACGCAGTTTTTAAAATCGCAACTTTACATTTACTCAAGTATTTTTTGAAGTATTGTACTAAACTACGATTTAAATGAACTGTTACTAAGTAAACATAACTACTAAATAAAGAAACAAGAAAGAAAAACTAGTCATGTTTTTTTATTTATGTATTTATTTATTTTTTACTGTTTAGTAGCTAGTAACTATACATTTTAAATGAGCTACTTTTTACTTTTATTAAATAGATTTTTTGACCCATAAATTTACTTGTACTGAAGTAAAATTTTATTGAAGTAACCGTACTTTTACTTAAATATAATATTTATTACTCTTTCCACCTCTGCATATAGAATTGTAGAAGTCAGTTCTTGTTATCGTTTGTATTGTGGCAGCTTGTTCTGTCACCAGCCTCAGTCATGTTACTGAGAAAACCATGAAGAACAAAGCATGAACTTGTCTCTCCTGAAGACTTTCGGCTGGAAGAGGTGAATAAACAAACAAACAAACAAACAAACAAACAAACAAACAAATAAATAAATAAATATGAAGCAGTGTTGTCGCTTGTGACTTCAAACTCCCAAGTGCTAAAGAAAGAGAAGACCCACAAACAAGATGTCATCCATGAATGTCTAGTTTATATAAAACCCTTGTTGAAAGGGAATAAAACACAATATCCATTATCGTTTATTGTACTCGTCGTTTTTTTTTTTTAAGCATCAGAAAGAAAAATGAAAGCCCTCGGCACATTTCGGGTTTTAAGTAAAAATGACACTGCTGTAATACGACATGTCATGAGGATTGCAACTCAATGAGGCTTGTTCTAAATAATAAATAAATAAATAAATAAATACAAATAAAAACCAGACCCAACGTGTCAGTCGAACAAATGCATATAAGGCTATTAACACAAATGTTTAATGAGGCTTCTTGTGCCAAGGCTTCTTTGCGGATTAGGAAAGAATGATAAGTTTTGTTCTTTCTCTTTCTCTGCTCATGGGGTTTATGTTCAAATCTCAGACAAAAGTTTACGGACACCTTAGTTTTATTAATATTTCATTCCATATTTAGTCTCCATTTGTTCTTATAATAATCACTGCTCCTCTGGGATGATGTTCCACTGGATTCTGTTGAGATTTGTGCTCATTCATGGACAAGGGTGTTGGTAAAGTCTGGTACTGCCTTCAACTTTGTGGTAACAGTTTGAGGAAGAACCACATATGGCTGGAAACATCAGGTGTCCCAATTGTCTTGTCCTCATAACATTCATTTTTTTAACATCTATAGACTTTTCACATCCTGCTGCACTCACTGCACAGTCCAATCCAGAAAAAGTCACATGTAGACACATTTTTCTGGAGATTATGGAAAATCATACACGATGATGCTCTGGCGCTTCTCAATCGCCGCTGCAGACTCGTAATACTTTTCTCATTAGTCTTAATCTGATGAAGCAAAATCAAAGAAGGAAAGAAAAAACACCCACACAGTTTATATATATATATATATATATATATATATATATATATATATATATATATATATATATATATATATATATATTTATTTTGCTGTATGCTACACCATGCCTCTCTATCCATCTACTTTTATTGTTCATCTCAGCTCACTTTCCTCTACAGAGCTTTAAATTGTGCTCGGTGTTGCAGGTTTATGGTTCATACAGAGATTTGGAACACAGCCGGTGTGAAATAAATCTCGGTTATGATAGAGAGAGAAAGAGAGCAGGGTCTGATAGAGCCTCGCAGATTAGAGCCGCTCAGCAGACGCCCCACTCCTGACACATTCACTGCTTTATTGGAGGGAGAGATCATTGATCAGATTTGTCATGACTATCTGGATGGAGATGTGTCTTCGTGTCGGTCTCCAGAGTCGGAATATGCCATTATTCCATTCGTTTATGGCAGTTTATGCAGCAATATTACATTCTACATCAACTACTAGCAATATTGAAGGTTTTTCATGATTGCGTAGTTTGGTTACATTTACATTCATGGCATTTGGCAGATGCCCTTATCCAGAGCAACTTACAGTTATCTCTGGTAAACCATTGAGGGTTAAGGGCCTTGCTCAAGGGCCCAGCAGTGGCAGCTTTTTGGTGCTGGGATTTAAACCCATGACCTCCTGATGAGAAGTCCACCATCTTTCACACTGAGCTGAGACTTATTGAGACCTTTTGATTCTGCCACAAGGGTGTTAGTGAAGTCCCTAAGGTTTTCAATAAGGTTGAGGTCAGAGCTTTAAAGATTTCCCACTCCAACTTTCGTGCACATGGGCATTGACATGCTTCGCCAGATTTGGGTCTCCTAGTTTAGATTCTACAACATCTAAACACATCCTAGGCAATTGTATCCCTCCAATTACAAATGGCTGAACATGTCCGGTGCCACAATGTTTTTGTCTATATAGTGTACACTTATTTTAAAGCCATGACAGTCTTAAAAACGTGTAAGACAGAGAGGCGCACATACCCAATGCAATGAACCTAACAATATCAACACCTAGGCTACTCGCATTCACACTGGACTTTACTTTAGCAGAAAGTGATTAAATCATGAGCAAATGGTCATCTGTAGAAGCCTTCATGAAAAAAAAGAAAGATAGGACATTGTTTACATCTAGTTTGACAATGCATGTAGAGTATATTACTCCTTTTTTCCCCTTTTATATATATATATATATATATATATATATATATATATATATATATATATATATATATATATAATATAAATGAATAAATAAATATAAAAACTTACACAAGGCTACTAATACAAGTGTTCAATGTGACTTCTCTTGCCACTGTTTCTTTGGGGATTAGGAAAAAAATAATGGGTTGTGTTCTTTCTTTGCACTCAGGGTTTCTGCTCAAATCTCACAGACAAATGTTTGCGGACCCCTGTGCCTAAGATGTACTTTCTGAACATTTCATTCCACATTTAGTCCCCATTTGTATTAATAACCTCCACTCTTCTGGGAAGATGTTCCAACAGATTTTGTGGAAATTTGTGTGTCATTTACTGATGTAGGTGTAGTTGTGGAGGCCTGGAGTGCAGTCAGCAATCACATTCCTCCTAAAGGTGTTCACTAGAGTTGAGGTTAGACCTCTGTAGTAGCAGACACTTCAACCCATGTAAAGCATCTTAATGGAGCTGGAATGCTGGAACAGGTTTAGGTCTGCTACAGTAGTTGAAATGAAGGGAAATGTAATGCTAGTAAATCTAATATATATATATATATATATATATATATATATATATATATATATATATATATATATATATATATATATAAATAATTTTTTTTTTTTTTTTTTTTGCTGATATTGGAAAGATAAAGATATTGATCTTGAAGTGACCCTTTGCAATTCCACACCATGTTTATACATTTTTTTGCTAGTTTGTATGTGTGTGTGTGTGTGTGTGTGTGTGTGTGTGTGTGTTCTATGGGACAATATTCCATTTATTGCCTCCACTTCCAATTCATGACGGTGCTGAAGCAGAGCTACTTTTACCCCCTGACTACTTTAATTAACACTCTATAACAAATCAGAGTCAAGAGCTGAACAGCGCTCTGACGCGATTATCCCAAATGATTGTGCAGCGACGGAGATTTAAAAGCAGAATGAAGGTCCATTTGCAAAAGATTTAATAATGATCTCGGCAAACAAAACGAAACCACAATCCAAATATCTACAGTGATAAAGGACAAAACACGAACAAACAGGCTCAACACGGCTAGAAGGGAATCCGAAGACAAGTCTATTAAACAAAGCAAGGATTCAAGGCAGATCAAGACAATCAGAAACTTGGAACTCACACAAACAGGAGGATTAGAAAGACTTAACAAACGATGTCATGTTGGTAAACTGCTTGAATATTAAAGACAGAAGGTAACCAGGAAGTAGACAGGGACAAGAGACGTATAGGATAACCTTGCATACAAATCAATCTACTATTGTTAAGATAAACAAACAAACAAACAAACAAATAAATAAATAAATAATCTTTCTTTAATTGTTCGAAAAATACCATTGTCTACATGAGCAAAAATATTGCTCAAATCTGATTCTGTGTTTAAAATAGTTGTGAAGGACTTTTCTCCATCCTCTACCACTACCCCACACTTTTTTCCATCCTCTACCACTACCCCACACTTTTTTTCCATCCTCTACCACTACCCCACACTTTTTTTCAATCCTCTACCACTACGCCACACTTTTCTCCGTCCTCTACCACCACCCCACACTTTTTTTTCATCCTCTATCACTACCCCACACTTTACTCCGTCCTTTACCACTCCCCAACACTTTCCTCCGTCCTCTACCACTACCCCACACTTTTTCCATCCTCTACCACTACCCCACACTTTTCTTCCATCCTCTACCACTACCCCACACTTTTCTTCCATCCTCTACCACTACGCCACACTTTCCTCCGTCCTCTACCACTACCCCACACTTTTCTTCCATCCTCTACCACTACCCCACACTTTTCTCCATCCTCTACCACTACCCCACACTTTTCTCCGTCCTCTACCACTACCCCACACTTTTTTTCATCCTCTATCACTACCCCACACTTTACTCCGTCCTTTACCACTCCCCAACACTTTTCTCCGTCCTCTACCACTACCCCACACTTTTTTTCATCCTCTATCACTACCCCACACTTTACTCCGTCCTCTACCACTACCCCACAATTTCCTCCATCCTCTAACACTACCACACACTTTCCTCCATCCTCTACCACTACCCTACACTTTTCTTCCATCCTCTACCACTACCCCACACTTTTTATCATCCTCTACCACTACCCCACACTTTTTTCATCCTCTATCACTACCCCACACTTTCCTTCGTCCTCTACCACTACCCCACACTTTTTTTCATCCTCTACCATTACCCCACACTTTTCTTCCATCCTCTACCACTACCCCACACTTTCCTCAATAAACTGCACCACCACTGGACTTCACCCCTCCCCATCCTCTGCCACTTCACCAAACTCCTTCTAACCTCTATCACTACACCACGTTCCCTCCATCCTCTCCCAGTTCACCATGCTCCCTCTGAAACTCTACCATATCACCATGCTCCTTCCGTTCCTTAAATAAGTACCCTGAGAGATGAACACTTCATCTTTCTGACACCAAGATAGTGGATCAAACTAACACTTGATGTCCAAATACTGAGTCACTAACAGTGTTTAAATTACTGCTAAAGACCTACGGCATCCAGCAGTATCTAAATAAGCATTTCTTCTGAATAAATAAACAAAAAACAACAAAAAACGTCCTCTGAACTATTTTCTCTCCATAAAGATATTTTTTGTTTGATAGGGATAAAGACTTCTGTTAAATATAATACCAGATTTTAAGGGTTCTTTGGATACTTAAAGGTTCTTATCTTTCTAAATGGGTTCTGGCCTAAACTGTCAAAAATTCTCCTAATGTTTCAATTGATTTGTGCACTTTGTTATATACATTTAAATGCATTAAATGAAAGAAATTGTAACATTTTTCTATGTTTTCTCCTCAATTTGTAAATGTGGGTGTAGAAAATGTGAGCAGCCTGTAGAGCAGATGGTATGTAGCTGAACGTGACTGCTCTTCTCTGTACTCGGCCAACTCTGCCTGCATGTTTGCATTCGACTCTATAAAAATATTAAATAAAATTAATTAAACAGTGCATTAAATAGTACCCAGAACAGTGTGGAGCCATTTGTAAAATTAAATTTGGTGCCTTAAGGGTTGTGCTCTTTGAGTAGGCCTCTAAATTGTCAAGAGTTTCATAAGAGTCTAAATGAAGAAGCAGAATTTTTGCTTAATGTAGCTGCAAAAGACAACATTTCATATACAAATATTTGTATTCCAGGTCAATTCGTGCACTGATGTGGGTGAGATGAGGAGGTCTGGGGTCCAGTCAGCATTAACGTTTATCCCAAAGGTGTTCAATAGGGTTGATGTCAGAGCTTTATAGCAGGCCATTCAAGATATTTCACTCCAACCCTTGTAAAGCAGAATTTCATGGAGCACAGGGACATTGTCATGCCGGAACAAGTTTGGGTCTCCTAGTTCTAGTAAAAGGGAAATTTCATACTACAGCATTGAGACGTCCTATACAATTGTGTTCCTCTAACTTTGTGGTGAGATTTTGGGAAAGAACAACTTTTTTCTCTTGTGAAGATATTCAACAAGTGACCATTCCATCATTTCAACTATGTCTACAGCAGTGGTGGGCGGTCAGGGCCAGCAAAGCCTTCTCTGCTGGACTAAACACTATCAGATGCACTTACCTACATTTACAACCTAAATTCTAATATTTGTTCTATGAAATTGTATTAATTTATTCCTAACAGTTTATTCTCTACATTTCATAGCGATTCTCTTCGCTGCACTGCTTCCAGTAAGTGTATGTAAATGTTAGACTTTTTGTCCAGTCAGATTTCAGCCTCTATGTGCTGCCATGTCAATTTAATCTGCCCAGGGCCTTCAGATTCTGTAGTGCTGGCTTTTTTACGTTAGTCTCAATAAGAAATAAATCTGTTTCTTTAACCAATCAGATTTCAAATTCGCCCCACAAGGCAGCTAGCTGGCCCAGAATAGCGTCAGCATTTTTTCAATCCTCTGATTGGTTGATCAGAGGGAAACTGTTACAGCCAAGTTTGACTGGCAAAACACGTGTGTAGCGCTGCACACATTAATACATCAAAGTTAGACTTTGTTATGCCTACAAAGTGAGAAAAAATGATTTGGTCTCGGACATACTTAAAAATACATTTTTACCAGAAAAGCTAGACAGCATAAGGAGGTCGACCATCCCCGAAGCTGGCTAGCGTGTCTCAGTTCAACAGGAAGTGTTGAACAAAAATAGTTTGTTCACCACTTCCAGACCAGTGAATACGAGCAGTACCACTGAATTACAGCCTCTCAGGAGCGGTGCACATTATGAGTCTGCATCTCTGGTGAGTAGGTTGTATTTTATTAAAAACATTTTGTCATGTTATTAGACAAATATTGATTCTGAACTGCTCCAGATGATGTAGATGCACAGTGGCGGTTGTAGTGTAGTGGTTTGGAGTCTTACCTGGGTTTCTTGCTTTAGAAAAATGGTTTTCACCCTCCATATGAAATGTCTCTCTCTCTGTAATGCCACGTGTTGTTATATTGTGTTTTGTATTGTATTGATTTTTTCTATAATTGCGACTTGATTGTGGTGGTATTAAGAGGTGGATTAAGTCGGGTACCTCCCCACTAAAGGCCCAGGTACTACATGCACGGCCCACCACTGGTCTATAGCATGAACAGCAACATGTTTATCTAACATGATTTCTTACTTAAATGTTTGGATATATACTCACATTTACAGCATATGGCAGACACCCTTATCCAAAGCGACTTACAGTTATCTCAGTTATACAGCTGAACAATTGAGGGGTAACAATTGGGCTTTGCTCAAGAACCCAGCAGTGGCAGCTTGGTGGTGCTGGAGTTTGAACCCATGACCTTCTAATCAAGTCCAACATCGTATCCACTGAGCTACCACTCCACCAACATATAGTATATACTTACCTATACTCTTCATGCAGAACTTCTCCGGGTTGCAGAAGACTGTGTAATTATTAATTTCCTGTGCTGTCAGGGCTTTGGGGGAAAAAAGCAACGTCAGCAAAATCATTGCATGGCTGTTTTCACAAAAATCCCTCCTTAGCTTCAGTTTTTCCACTTGAAGGTGGTGTCACACAATAAAATCCTCCTAAAACACTGAATGATCATAGCTACTGGGCCCTTATTACATTGCATTTAAAAAAAATTGCCACAACACAAAACAAGTTAAATCATGTGTTAAATGAATAAAACAAAAGAAGACATGCCTGAGGGTCCCATCCAATATATCCAATATATCTATAACAGTATCTTTTTTTTCTTTGGTTGAGAAAAGAAAATATATAATGTATCCTACCATGTCTTGCAAGTTGTCTTGTTATTGAATTACATTGTCTACACTGCTGTCATCCGTGGTGCTATTACTAATCATCATTTCTGTCATACTGTACACAGCTGTAGATGCTGGAGAAGATGTACAAGAATATTGTTAAGATGAGTTATGAGACGGGTAGCATGAGCCTAACCACAGGCCTAATACTTCCAGGAAAACATTAAATTCAGACCGAAACTTCTACTGCACAGGGTTAATGATGTTTCAACCGCCTGCATTAAATCATGCTGTAAATAACATTTATTGTACTTTTCTCAGGAAAAAAATCATATCATCAATGCCAAACATGCCTCTAAATGGCAACAAATATTACTGGTACTAGCTTCTGGAATATAAATATTTTATTTATTTATTTATTTACTTATTTATTCATTTATTTATTTATTTATTTTAATTCCTTACATGTATTACTTAATAATTTTTAATTCTTTCTCATTTTGTATTCTTTTTTTTATTTGATCTTTTTTACTATATTTATTGCAATTTTATTTTTATTTCATGACCATTTTATTTTTGTTATTCCAAAGCTGTTGGAACACTGTGTACAATTAAAACAATGTTTCAAATAGGACAGCGCAGTATTTACCACTGTGTAGCATCTCCTCTTCTTTTAAGAAAAGTCTATATATGTCTGGGAATTGAGGTTTTGAAGGAGGAATGTCTATGACATTTGTGTCTCATACAGGATTCTAGCTGTTCAACGTTTTTGCCATATATTTTGTTTTATAATGCATGAAATGTTTTCAGATAGTGAAAGGTCTAGACTGCAGGCAGGCAGTTCAGCACCCAGGCTCTACTACTATGAAGCCATGCTGTAGTAAGCGGTTTAGCATTATCTTGCTAAAATATGCAAGACCTTCCCTGAAAAATACGTTGCTCTATAACCTGTATATACCTTTTAGCATTGATGGACCCTTTACAGATGTGCAGGCTGACCACAGGCGCTAACGCACTCCCATACTATCAGAGATGCAGGCTTTTGAAATGAGTGCTGATAACAAGCCGGATGGTCCCTCTCCTCTTTAGTCCAGAGGACATGCCATGCATGGTAATCAAAAGAAGTTCAACTTTTGATTCATCTGATCACAAAATAGTTTTTCACTTGACATATGTTTATTTTAAATGAGCTTTGGTCCACAAAAAATGGCAGCATTTCTGGATCATGTTCACATATAGCTTCTTCTTTGCATGATACAGCTTTTATCTGCATTTGTGTTCACAGACAATGATTTTTAGAGGTATTTCTGAGCCTAGGCAGTGGTTTCCATTACAGAATCATAAATGTTTTTAACTCAGTGATCATGCAACTGATTCTTGCCCCCTTGTCTCTTGTGCATATTCTGATTTCTCCAGATTCTTAGAAACTTTTGATAATATTATGTATGGTAGACAATAAGATATTGAAAGTTTTTTGCAATTTCATGTCGAGGTACATCATTCAGAAACTCACACTTTTCCTAGATTAAATATCCTTCTTAGATACTCTTTTAATACCCAATCATTTTACAAAAATGTTGCCAAATAACGTAATTACCTGCAAAATATTCATTTAAATGTTTCTTTTAGAAGCACTAACATTTCCAGTCTTTTTTGAGGCATGTTGCAACAAGTAAATACAAAATTGCCTTATTTTATTCTTAAAATTCTACATTTCCTCAATGTAAACATTTGATATGTTTTCTATGTTATATTGCAAATAAAATATGGGTTATGAGATTTGCAAATCATTGCATTTTATTTTTTATTTACTTAATATTTCTTGAAGCAATAACTCTGCAGCAGTAAACTACTTTGTGCTCTTTAGCCATTGTACCACTGAACAGCTAATTGTAGAAATCATTGTGGTAAGTATCATTATATATACTGTAGCTTTTTTAAGCAATATTTGAGGACACATTTATCTTAAACAACTTAACCCTGCTATACTAATCACATCCGCACATGTGATTGAATATCCCAACTAGCCAGAACATAATAACCACGATGTGTCATTTGATCTCGAATGTGATTAGTGATGTACAAAGATCTGCAGAAGCCAGTTATGATCTTTAAATCTTTAATATTCATCAGCTTCAACATTTGTCTGTTCTAAAATTCCAAATATCTTTGAAGAAAATTTGAAGGATGATGCTGATCTGGGTCTCTCTAACCAAAATGGAGCTTTCATCTATTTTTAAACCATCTAAAGTTTTATAAAAGGTTACAGAAAATGCTATGGAGAAGAAGCAGGCATGTAGTAATAAAACCAAAAAAAAACCAGTCCTGTGGTTGTTGTTAACATTTTACTGCTTCACGGTGAAAAGCATCCAACTGAGATGTTATGTTAATATCATAAAGTTGAAACCAACCACAGTCACCTTTACTGACCCATTGATTCTATGAAATGCACTGAGAACCCAAATGCTCCATGAGCTTAAAGGTCAGGTGACAGATACTTGGCTCTCTCAGGAACACTGATGAGGACAGTTTGACATTTAACCCGAATTTGACATTTAATTAAATTTGAGTTTTTGTCACAACAGTTCAGGACACTTCCTGGTATTTCCAGCAGAGGTCATAATCATTAGCTTGTTCACACTGCTACTAACAACCACGTCCTGGTTACTTCCTGGTATATATATATATATATATATATATATATATATATATATATATATATATATATATAATATACCAGGAAGTAACCAGGACGTGGTTGTTAGTAGCAGTGTATATTATATATATATATATATATATATATATATATATATATATATATATATATATATATATATATATATATATATATATATATATATACATACATACATACACACACTGTAAGGAGGTTTTTTAACATCTCCTTCACATTTAGCCCCAGTCTTCTGGAAAGATGTTCCACTAGATTTCAAAGTGTGCTTGATAGACTTCTGGGTGTTAGTAAAGTCAGGAACTGATGTAGGTGAGGTGAGGAGGCCTGGGATGCAGTCAGTGTTCACATTCATCCCAAAGGTGCTCAGTAGGGTTGAGGTCAGAGCAAGAAATGTTCCACTCCATCTGATGTAATGCATATCTTCATGTAGGTGGCTTTGGGCACTGTCATGCTGGAACAGAATTGGGTCTCCTCGATGCTTCCACATTCAAAGGCTTTTTATACATGTACAGTATCTGCTTACAGCTTTGTAGTGACTGTTTGGAAATGTGGCTGGAAAGTTCAGGCGTCCCAATACTTTTTTCTCATATATTGCATGCGATATTAAGAAGGTGATTATTTATTTTCACATGAAAGCATGTGAGTGAGAGAGAAGTGGTTAGGGCATAGGACTTTTGGATCCAAAGGTCGTGAGATCAAATCCCATCTACACCAAGCTGCCACTCCTGTGCCCCTGATCAAGGCCCTTAAGCCCATAGCTGCTCAATTGTATGAATGAGATTAGATTAGATTCAACTTTATTGCAACAAAATGCAGTTTGGGTCTAACCAGAGTGCAATAACAGCAAGTGCAGGATATACAGTCTTACATGATTTACATAAGTTAAATGGAATGGGATGCAGAATGGAGATGCAAATGCTATTATTGTAAATTATATATTTAACCAGTGATTTAGTCAGAGATGGAGTGAGTCAATGACTAAATCAAGATCCAGCTCCATGATATGTTTTATATAGTAAATAATAGACATAAAAATTGTATATTCAACACATTCCATGTTTTTCAGTCCTGAAATAATCATTTTGTGTGACCTCAGGATAAACTGACCATCCTGTTCCCATGTCCTCCATCTGCCCTCATGCCAACAGGGACATAAGTGAATGTTTCACTCATTAAAGCTTATGTTTCTAACAGGAGCACAGCAGAGCAAAACATTTTAGCTCAGCATGTGGAGGTGTGGCTGGAGACATTTAAGAAAACCCTCAGAGGAACCCTGCTGGGTCTGTAACCTTGCATTTTTTGTTTGTGTGTGTGTGTGTGTGTGTGTGTGTGTGTGTGTGTGTGTGTGTGTGTGCTCACAGAAATATGTCCTGAATGCCAATAGGAAAACTTTTCTTGTCCAGTGTTTGGTCAAGGCCTGCCTATCAAATAGAAGAAGAAAAATGTTCATGGTGTTAAAATAGGAACACAGGACTGGCTTGGTGTTAATGGCGTCTTAAAGAAAAATCAACACATGCGGTGTGTGACCTTTCCATTGTGTGAGTGTCAGAAGTCATGTGTCTGGGCTTGTCCAGTGTGACATGTGAGGAAATGGAGTGGAGGATGTGACCTGAATATAAACCACTCTCACCTGTAAGGTGCCTACTTTAAACCCACCTCAGTAATGTCAATCATTTCTCCCTTTCAGCTGTCGGATCAACATCCACAAAATCCGGCTTTGTCACGTAACAGCCTGGGAGGCAACTCTGACCAAAAGCTAATTTATGTCTCACATACACACACACTCACACACAGTGTAAGGGTCTGGTATAAATAATTCCTGAATTTGAGCTTATTAAGCTAAAGCTGTAACAACAGGATGTACAGCTCTTAACATAATCATGACCTGCTTGCTGGAAAAAATGGGAATGGAAAATGGAAAAGCCAAGAGAGGTGTTTGAGGAACATTTATGTGTAACACAAAACACAGAACTAAAAGAAATTTAAGATTTATTTTAAATAATATGCAGTATATTGGGATGCATCTTTAAATACTTACTCTTTTGGCCCTGCACCTTTTCCTTTGACCATCTGAAGCACCTAATAATCAAAGAACTGAGATTTCCCTAATTTTTAAGAAGTAATAAATGTAAACCATTTAAATATTGCATCCAAAATTATTGTATAAAATCGGTTGCCTCCAACTTTGCCTCACCTACACCCCTTTACAATGGGAATAACAACATGGACCCTTTCTACCTCAAACTACCTCAGTACATTTTGCATTCACATACACCCTCTTGCACCCCATGTACCTCAGACTACCTCTGCATATTTTGCACACACAAATAGACCACTTTACAATGGGAAAACCATTTGGACCCCATAGACCCCATTTACCTCAGACTACCTCTGAATATTTTGCACACTTACATAGACTCCTTTACATTAGGAAACATCAATATAATCCAATCCAAATCTGCAGGACTGTGCACATGCCTTTTTTACAATGGATGCTCTTCTGTTTTTTGCTCATTACTTTGTACTCTTGTAATTTATGGCTTGGATCTTAGTCTGTTTCCCTGATGTTCTTAATTTACAGTATAGCATAAGATGCTTTAAGGATTTACAAAGTAAGAATTTAATTTCAGGGTGTAACAGTTTCCTGTACATATGACAATACTGGAAGTGACATATCTAAATAGCATATTTAGAGGACAATTTGAATTTGTCTGTCAGTTATTTCTCTTTGCAGTTCTTTGAGTCAAATACGTCTTTTTGTAATATCTTATTTAAATTGTTTAACAAGCTATAACGAATAGCAGCAATGAGCATCCAGACTCAGGCTAAAGGTTTATCAGTATCAACTGGGAATATGCACAAAACAACCACAGTTATAGGTTAAGTAACATCATTTGCACCAGAATATTTGCTTTGCATTTGATTTGTCACCTGTATTCTATAAACCTTAGATGAATAGAAGTAATTTGAACTTCTGCTGAAGCAGAACAACAAAACAGCAACATATGATCTTAAAACTGGAATTGTGGCTCCTAAACCCGGTTTCACAATGCAAATAGAAAGTTCAGTTTCCAATAAATCAGATCCAATTATTGACGAGAGTGAACTCAATAGGGCAGCCGTTCTTTCTGCTTCACTGCCTGATGAACAGCTCTGCTTGTACAAGATATTCTGTATACCCAATAATGAGGTAAGGAAAGTCTTAATAAGATACACACGAAAAAAGCTTCTGGCTTAAATTGCATCCAAGGACATGTATCGATTGCTAACTCCATTCATCTGCAGGCTATTTCCACTAACATTTGCAAATCTAAAATCTAGCATGACAATTGTACCATTTCAACAGTGCTAGGGTTTTTATTACAATGGACTCACTACCATCCTTATGGCATATACAGTGGCTTGCATTCATATTTATACTCTTGACTTGAAAAAATGCATTAAATTACACATATACTTTATTTCCAAAAGTATTGGGTCACCTTGACCATTCCTGCTAAATGTGGTTCCCTTTCAGGAACTCGAGCTGCAGCAAACACTTAGGGAACGCGCGGAGTGTTCACGCTCTGAAATAATATATGTAATCAGTCAAAAATTAGATGCTGGCCGTCACTGGCAGGGTGACATCGAAACCAGGAAGTATAAAACGCATATGGAGTGAGGGAGCGCCAGCTTCTGTTTTTTCACGAAGTGCTCTGTGTGTTTTGTTGTCAGATTGTTTGTCGAAAAAAAAGAGAGAAAAAGAAAATAAAATTCAGCTCCTGGGTTTGCAGATGGACCTTGCAGAGGGTTTTGAGACTGGCTTGTCCCTATCTCCAACCTCACCTTCTCGCTCGCAGGCTTCGGAAGCTTTGCCTTTCGGTGGATTCTTCCCCCTGCAACGAGCGCATGCAACTCCTCCTCTCTTTTTCCGAGGAGGGTGGGGCAGCTTTCTGCGATATGGTAGCTGAGAAGCTTACGGAGGTTTTGACGTGTGCTGTTGCCAAGCTCGATATAACTTGGCCGCAAAAAGTGTTTTTATTTAGTAAATTAGATGAGACAACCTTGACACAACCCTCTGCGTCGGGGTCTTACTTTCTTTCCCGACCTGCACACTGAGGTGTCCAGGTCATGGGTTAAACCTTTTTTGGCCCACCCCTTCACCCCAGTTGCAGTAGGTGTAAGACAGAGTACGTGTGTGTGAATGAGAAGTGAAGAAAAGAGTGCAGGCAGGGTGGAGTGGGTGAAGAAGAGTGATAGCAGGAGTGATTTGTGATAGAAGAGTATTTGTGAGAGTGAAAGGGGAAGTTTATAGGACTGTGGTGAGACCTGCAATGTTGTATGGTTTAGAGACAGTGGCATTGAGTAAAAGACAGGAGGCAGCGCTGGAGGTAGCAGAGCTGAAGATGTTGAGGTTTCCGTTGGGAGTGACGACGATGGACAGGATTGGAAAATATTTTATTAGAGGGACCACTCATGTAGGACGTGTTGGAGACAGGGTGAGGGAGGTATGATTAAGATGTTTGGACATGTGCAGAAGAGGGACATGGGGTATATCAGTAGAAGAATGCTAAGGGTGAGGATTATTTTGCTAGTGTGCTACATGATCCAGAATATAGAGCTCTGCGGGGTCAGACAGAGATTTAATTACTGTCGAAAACCCCTTAACACGGTAACGTGGCGAGGTACTAATGCAATGACTGAGGCAGATTTCAAAAGAGATAAGGTAATGATCTAAAATAGCTTCAAATCCAAATGTAAGTATAAAATAATGAGTGTGTCACCACTATAAATGGGTCCTAAATGATTCTGATTAATTCCTACTGAATCTAGAATGGACTGTTCTAAAGAAATCTTCCTGATTATCAAAATGAATATTAAATTCACCAATAATTAATGTTTTGTCTAAAGAAGTAGCTGAATTTGTGATAAAATCTGCAAAATCTATGAGAAAATTGAGTAGGGCCCTGGGGGTCTATAAATAATAATTAATGGAATTGACTGACTAGCCCTGCTTTCGGACACTTAATATTTTATTTTGGTGTTAAAACATCAAATGTGTTACATTTATGTTTAGTTTTTGTGTGACGCTTAGATTATTATTATAAATAGCTGTAACTCCGCCTCATCTGCCATTTAGACAGAGCTGGTGTATGTAAATATACCCAGGGGGGCTACATATTCATTCGGTTTAATCCACGTTTCTGTCAAACACATTATATAAAACTCCTGGTCGGTAATACATTTGTTTATAGTCAGTACTTTTGACACAAGAGAACTAATATTCAACAATTCTATCTTTAGATCAGAGGTGCTGACTGTGCATTGAGTCCTATTAAATTTAATCTTAATAAGGTTACTTAAACAGACTTTATGAATATTTCTACATTTTGATTTTGTTTGGGAGACAAACACAGTCTAAATTTTTATGAACCCTGAGTGACGACTCTGTGCAGCTAGCAGACATTCGGTACTTGCCCTCTAAATTGCTCCAATTATCTTTGAAGCCCACATTGTTTTTGAAGCACCACTCAGACGTCCATTAGTTTAGCTACCATAACCTGCTGTAATCTACATCGCCATTGGGATGGGGCCAGAGCATATTAGAGCATCGGACTCCCAGTATACACCTGACCTGTGCTGCTGGTGCCCCTAAAGGTCTAGCTCATTCCATGCGCCTCAGAATAAAGTCTCCTATAACCAGAGCTCTTTCAGGTTTCTCAGCGGGTGCTTCACTGAGGAGAGCAGACCTGTTGGACACGTGAAGCGAAGAGGAATGGTGCTCCCGTGGGTGAGCCTTAACAATAGCTTTGACTTTGCAAGTCTGTCGTTGAGTCGTCACCCACTCGCCCTGCTGTAAGCGCACTAATGCCGGAGTCGGGAAAATGCTAGCTCCACCTAGGGCATCCAGACATTCCCCTGCAGAACCTGGACCGCTTTCGCACTCATTACTTCTCTCTAAACTCTGGATGCGCTCGTCTAATGCTAGGATATTTTCCGTCAAAGAGCAAACTAACTTGCACTTTTCACAGTTAAAATTATCGATAGCGACAAAGAAAGACTGACTAAGCATGTCACATTTCACACACTGAATGAGCTGGATGCTCTCCATACCAGAGACATTACGTACCTTGAAGTAAATGCTCTTCTAAAAGAACCCTAGGCCTCCTCACCTCACTTACAACAGAATCTGACTTTACTAACACCATTTTTGCTGAATGAGCACAAATCTCCACAATGACACTCCAAAATCTAGTGGAAAATTTCAGTAACGTTGTGGATCTTAAGCTGTTAAGGTGGAACCATTCACAGCTGAAAGTGGCCACTGGTATTTTATTAGAAGGAGAGAGAGAGAAAGAGAAAGAAAGAGAGAGAGAGAGAGAGAGAGAGAGAGAGAGAGAGAGAGCAGAGGTTAATTGGTTATTGGTTATTTTTTTTTTTTCTGTTCATTAATAAAGAAAAACATCCATGCAATCATGCCTTTGTACTTTAGTTTAAAGTTTGTATGATTTATTTATTATTTTTCCATCCACACAGTCATGATTATCTAACCGACTAAAAGCATTTTTTTTTTCCCAATGCTTCTGGAGCATGACTGCAGTTTTTGTATGAAAGCAAACAAATAAAAACCAAAGCTGGAAGAAATCATTTCACTTGACATTCACAGTGGGAAAGAGTTTTAGCTCCCAAAAAAAGGGGGTCGTTTTCATGGACGCCTGCACATTTTATAAAATTTCATGCTCTGTCAATGCAAAGTGTCTGATTAAAGGGACAGGCCTGACCTAATGACTGCTCAATCACAGCAGGCAATGTCTTCAAACTTCAATCTTTATACACAATGACTATTCTCAGACCCTGACTATGAAAACGAGTGAAAGATGTGTGGCTGCAAAACATCACTATAGCTGAGTAAAAATAAGTATTTAATTATATATTCTATATTATATTAATATAACTTTTGTCTTTTTTTTTTTTTTTTTTTACTATGACGTGAATATATTAAATGCTTCATGTTTGTTGAGTTCATGTCTTGATAAGTTTATCTATTTATTCCCTTCTATGCCTTATATAGGAATGTGGTAGCTTAGTGGTTAAGGCATTGGACTTTGGATACAGAGGGCATAAGTTCCAAGCCCCTTACCCACCCCTGATCAACACCCTTAACCCCAAAATTCCTCAGTTTTATAAATGAGAAAATTGTACAATAAGTCACTCTGGATGAGGTCATCTTCCAAAGTGCCATAAATGTATGTCTTAATCTGGAAGTGAATTCTCTATAATGCACTATTTGAATAAACATATTGGGACACCTGCCTTTTTCAACTGTGTGGTTTTTCCCTTAATTTGTTGCCACAAAGTTTGAGTCACACAATTCTACTGACCATCTGTAGATACTGTAGATTGAAATTTTTCCTTTACTTGAACTAGGAAACCAAAACCTGGTCCACCAAGACACAAAGTCACCTCTGTGACGATATGCTTGACGTTGGTTGGAGTAGAAGATCTTGAGTGGTCTGCTATAGAGTTCTTCCTAAAGCAGAAAGCATACAGAGTAAAATATAATTAATATTAGTATAATATAATTTAAACAAACCCAAACTGAAACATCTAGCATAATGTTCTGTGTAATTCTACATAAAAAACAAAATTTACTTTTCATACCCATTACATAAGCACTATCTAATATCCTTATTTGGATGCTTTGAATGATGTTTAAAATTTGACTTTTATTGGAACTAGGAGACCCAAACATGTTCCAGCAGTAACCATGTGGACAAAGCCATGATACATTAGTATCTGACTTTACGACCTGTCTGAATGAACACAAATCTCCACAAACACATAATCTAGTGGAACATCTTCCCAAAAGAATAAAGGTTTTTATAAGAGAAAATTATGAGAATAAATATGAAATAGGATGTTCAAACTTTTGGTCTATATAGTGAATAACCTTGTTTTGACTCATGCTCAGATTCTTGATGAACCAAGTCAAGTAAAATTTATTTCTATAGCGCTTTTCACAACAGACATTGTCTCAAAGCAGCTTTACAGAAATCAACAGTGAAGGTGAATGGTGTGTATTTATCCCTGATGAGCAGCCATGGCGACTGTGGCAAGGAAAAACTCCCTTAGATGTAATAAGGAAGAAACCTTGAGAGGAACCAGACCCAAAAGTGGAACCCATCCTCATTTGCGGACATCAAAAGTGTGATCATAAATCTTTCAACAATACAGAACACTGGAGAGTGAGGACTAACATGAGCACTGGAGTAAAAGATTATCAATAAATTACCTTTTTGCAGTCTTTATGGTTATAAAACATTTGTGATCACCACAGATCCAGCATCAGCTTCTCCATGCCAAAAAGCCTTTAAACACTCCAGGAGTCCAATGTCAAAACCACACATGTAGTGGGATCCAGTTGGCACTGGTAAGTCTCTAGATGGTTCGGGATGTTTGCGAGTTCGGCATCTACTTCTTCAAAGGTCCATAATCTCCATGAGGTGGGACGTGACTGGAGCTGGCCAAACCTCAGGATGCCTCGGGATGGGGAGAGAAAGAGAAGCAGTGGAGAGAAATTAGCGTAGCTATTTAACAGCACAAGTTAATAATGTGCATGTGATCATATGTTCTGGAGCACAAGGTTATGACGTGAGACGTGTTATGTGTAAGCTTTGCTAAAAAGATATAATTTTAATCTGCACTTAAACAGGGATACCAAAATTCCCAAACTAAGCAGTGTTTCAGCTGTTCAGAATGTTCCCCTGTAGTATGTGATGAAGATAGGTGGTGGGACCTCAGCATTCCTCAACCTTCTCAGGAAGTAAAGATGCTGCTGGTCTTTTTATTTAAGGAGCTGGTGTTAAAGGATGTATACAATATATACAACTTATTCTGATTCCACCATTGGTGTTTTATTTTCTGATCTAAACATATTGTTATTTCCTTGTAACTTTGCTTCATGCCATATTGTGAAGCAGGAGAACAAACACAAATCGCTTCACTGACTCGCTAAAGCTAAATTTACAAAAGTGGTATATTATAAATTTGTTGCGGTGAAAGCAACGATTTATTCATGAATGCAAGAGTGGGTTAAAAAAAAGGAAACTGTGAAATGATTGAAGATGTTGTCCACCGGTGAGAAATGTGTCCTGCGTATCTGTAGACGCACCTGTCACCGACTAGCCGAACCTCGTATGTGTCGAGGAATGCAGCTTCTCAGGAGAAATATGGTTGTACAGCTATATCCATTTATATTTTGTGAAGATAGCTCTCTGAATCAAATAACTTCCAACATCTATCATCTACTGTCTCTTTGCAGATCAGACTTCTGGGCTGATTCAATACGCTGGGACCAGATGCCGCTGTAACATGGGCCAAAGTGGAAACTGCAAAGGCTAGATTTCTCAACTTATATCACAGCAGGTATATTTGCTCAAGGCCATTGCAATTTTACTTTTATTGTCCAGGGTCTGGGTATCAGTCTCGTGTCCACTGGCGATGGCTGGAAGCTGAAATCTGATTTGTGGAAAACAAATTTTTTTGGGGGAATATAAAGAAATGGCAAGTTAGATTAGAGGATAGTCAGAGGAAACTCCAAACCTGGATAACTGACCTAAACTTGTGCTTCAAGCCCCAGTATTGCCAAGCTGCCACCTTTTGGCCACTGAGCAAGGCTCGAAACCTTCTCTGCTTCAGTGGTCCTTTATATATCTGACCCCGGCATTCAATAAACTAGGATATGTGAAGAAAGAATTTCACTGTGCTGTAATGTACATTTGCCAAGTAAAAGGGGGAGGTGGTAGGTCCGTGGTTAAGGTGTTGGATCTTGGATTGGAAGGTCATAAGTTCAAATCCCAAAACCACCAAACTACCAGTGCCGGATCCTTAAGTAGGGCCCTTGACCATCAGTTGTAAATCACTCTGTATAAGGCTGCCTGCCAAATGCCATAAATGTAAATGCCTTTTTCTTTCTCTTTTTAACTTTCTTTCTTTTTTTAAGGCCCTCAACTGCTCTTTCTTTCTTTCTTTCTTTCTTTCTTTCTTTCTTTCTTTCTTTCTTTCTTTCTTTCTTTCTTTCTTTCTTCTTTCTTTCTTTCTTTCTTTCTTACTTTGCTGTCTCTTACCTTCCTTGTGTCCCTTTTTTTCTTTCTACTTTTTTACTTTCTTCTGTCTTTATTTTTTCAAAGCCCTCAATCCTTAACTTCTTTCTTTCTTTCTTTCTTTCTTTCTTTCTTTCTTTCTTTCTTTCTTTCTTTCTTTCTTTCTAATTTTCTTTCTTTCTTTCTTTCTTTCTTTCCTTGATTCCTTGATTCCTTCAACACAACTTAAACAATTATTCGGCTAATTTATGGATTTTTCCCGGGTTTTTCCCGGTTTCACAAGCTTCAAGCCAAAAAAACTGAGCCCCATAACATTAGACTACTACAATTGCAGAACGGGTTCAGGTGAACCAATGAAACTCTTTATATCAAAGCAGATGCGCTCCCAATGAATCAGCCGCACCACATCATAAATATGGATGATGTTCCTCTGACGTTTGACCTGCCTCTCACTCAGACTGTCAACAAGAAAATGCGAATCATTCGTCACGCTGAAAACAACCGGGCATGAAAAAACACACTTCACCTGTGTTCTGAGCTGCACGGCATCGAGAGAAAAACTTCCACCAATGGTGATTTTTAAACGCATGACAATGCCAAAAGAAAAACTCCCGAGAGAAATTGTTATGAAAGGAAGGAGGAAGACAGTAAACAATGACTTTCTTGGTAGGCTACTGTTTATATACAAGTCGTGTTACAGGCACAGTCTTTTGTTAAAGCATGTGTAAAGTTTACTAGTTTCAATGTAGACACCTGCGGTTTATAGACAGGTGTGGCTTATTTATGTTGAAAAAAAAAATCTTTGTAAAATTCATTGGATGCGGCTTATATTTGGGTGCGTTTAATAGTCCAGAAATTCCGGTAAATGATTGTTTTCTAGCTTAGTGCATATTCATTTTGCGTATTTTGCGTTTGCGTTTTTTAATCCCAGACTGAGGTTGTGAGTTTTATTTTACTTTACTGATGTAGTGTTGGTAAATTACTGGTTGTGTTGCTTGTGTATTCATACTTGGTTTGATTTTAATTACATGCTTTATTTTGCTCTACTTTCAGATAAATGGATTCCCCTCTATTGTATATGTGACCGAACATACGTGTTACAACGTAATGACATGCTATTATCTCTTCTTCATTCTTTTTTTTCCTCGTGTTGACATTTTTGTAACTGTATGAAAACAATGCAACAAGAGCTACTAGACAGTGTCCTGGTTACAGTGAAAATATATTGCTCCACAAAGTCATTGTGCTAATTAGCAGCAAAGCCGTCTGATTGCATAAAAAAACATTAGTAAGACGAAGAGGTATTTGAGAAATTTGAAAGATCCTGGAGCGACAACATGAAACAAAGTGTCATGCCAATTAGAAATTGGACATGGAATGGAAGGCTCTTCAGATGCTTTTGCACTAATCCTGAGTCCATAAGCTCTTTTTTTTGGCATGCATTGCTCTATTTTGTTGCTCTGCTACACAGCAAGACTCTTTCTCTCTCTCTCTCTCTCTCTCTCTCTTTCTTCCCCTCCCTGAGTGCTTTCTCTCCATATGATTCAATTACTGCCAGCTCGCCTGATCACAGAAGAACGCGACGCGACAGAGTAAATTCTGGGCTAACTTTCGAAGCAATCAAATCAAATCAGACTAAAATCACTTGTACACAATTTGATTTGGAACGCAACTCCTGTCAGAGTTACAGGTGACTGGCAGCATGGGAAGGAGAGGAGATGCTACAGTATGTTTATTCGTGTCGTTGTTGTTTTATTTTTGCTGACGTGAGCTTTTGAACAACGAGTGCACAAAAATATCATTAGGGAAAGCAGTTTTTTTTTTTTGGACCCCAGGACCTGAATACAAATGATGTGTGTGTGAATCAGAAGGGTTTGAACTAGGGAAACATTGACACCTATTGCAGTTCAATATCGTACTCAATTACACTCACACTCTGATGCCAACAAAATTAATGGTAATGAAGCAAAGCAAAGCACGATGCACCCTGGATATTAAATACTACAGGATTTTCCTATAAAAAAATACAGGGTGGCGCAGGAAAATGGCACATTTTTTAACTAGGAGATGGGAGAACAGGCGCATTAGTAAAACTAATTACTATAACCTGAACTTACTGACAGTTAGGAACCAGTGCGAGCTCATTTAGAACTCCATGTCATTAGTTATTATGGAGCAGTGGAGTGTTGTGTAACAAGTGTTTGCTATAAAAGCCTTTTATAAGAAAGTGAGAAGAATGGTGACTGCATCACCACTGCGATGAATTTCAGCGTCATTACCAGTTAAGGACATCATGATCGTGTCTCGTCTACTCTGACTGAGCAGCAAGGGCTCCTCACGATGCTAGCACGACCAGTTTTGACATTCTCTGGTAATCAACACCACTTGGGGAGGTCTTTTTTAAAGGACAGTTTCTTTAAAATGAGCAGGTGGTACACGATCATGATGTCCTAACGTAATGACACTAAAATTCCCTTTGTGCACACCTTATACTATCTAAATTCTTTTAAAGGCTTTACCGTGACTACTCCACTGCTCCATTATAACTAATAGCAAGGGGTTTTAAACGAGCTCGCACTGGTTCCAAACAATTGTTGAATCCCTAGGGTCGCCAACTCCTAGTTTCAAAATTTTCCTGCACCACCCTGTATAATATAATTAATACAATATTTTAAACCATGTATTAAATAGATGCAGTGAGGGGCATCTGACTTGAGTGTGTAGAGAGTCATCAGTGAGCATTGCCACTGTCATTGAATTGCACTATTAATAAAAATGTTATAAATTGCAATTAATAGTATCTTTTGTTATTAGCATTCATAGAATTTTTTAAGGTACAGTTTATAGCATAGCTAAATTAGCATTAGCAATATACTTGTTAGCAGTGCATGGCAGTAATTAACTCAATTGGTAAATCATTTCATCATCATTTAAGCACTGGAATTTCCAAGCTGCCAATCTTGTGGCCCCTTTGCAAGACTCTTAATCCTCTGTGTTTATTGCTGGAATATGCCTAAAATGTATTTCACTGTGCTGTAAAGCACATATATTTTTATGTTTTCAGTTAATAAATTAATCAGTCCATCAACCAATAAATGCAGCCAGTTAGAATTTGGAATTAAATCGGTCACAAACAGCTCAGAGAGATCTATCTGAGATTTACTATAGATGACACTGTGACTCTGAAGGCAATAAAGATGAGTGTTGATGTATAAAAGTTGTCTTCCTTCAAGGTATCTTTAATTGCCTCCGATTCTGCTATCTTTCTCTCACAGCTGCTGTACGATATAAACTTCAGAGGAGGAGGTAAGTTACAGTTTCAAAACCTAAATGATATTCCTGAGGCCATTTTGTGCTTTGCCTCTGTTTAGAAAGTGCACAGCTCCTCAGACCTCCTTCACACATTTCTCTTCATTTCATCTGCAAAATTTTTGTTTTGCTTGATGTTTTCTGTCAAGGGAAATGTGAAGGATGAGGTGTGTCATGGTTTACTTCAAGTGCTAACAGTGTTTGCCTATCACTAACATTTAATAAATAATAATAAAAAAAATAAATCATTTTTCATCTTTTTTTCAGTAATAGTTAGTGTAATTAAATCTTCTTCTTCTGCTCCTCTTTAAAAAAAACTACCTACATGTCTTCCCTCACCACATTCATAAACCTCCTCCTTGGTCTTCCTTCCTGGTGGCTCCATGCTCAGCATTCTCCTACCGATATACCCCATGTATATGGAGTACATGTCCAAACCATCTCAATCCCACCTCCCTCACCTTGTCTCCAAAACATCCTACATGCGCTGTCCCTCTAATAAATTTGTTTCTAATCCTGTCCATCGTCGTCACTCCCAATGAAAATCTCAAAATCTTTAGCTCTGCTACCTCCAGCTCCACCTCCTGTTTTTTACTCAATGCCACTGTCTCTAATCCATACAACATCGCAGGTCTCACCACATTCCACATTTCACAATCCACCACTATGAACTTTCCCTTTCACTCTCGCAGATACTCTTCTATCACAAATCACTCCTGCTATCACTCTTCTCCACCCACTCCACCCTGCCTGCACTCTTTTCTTCACTTCTCTAACACACTCTTCATTACTTTGCACTTTTGAACCCAGGTACCTGAACTCCTCCACCTTCTCCACCTCTTCTCCCTGCAACCGCACCACTCCTCTGCCCTCCCTCATATTCACACACATGTACTCTGTCTTACTCCTACTGACTTTCATTCCCCTTCTCTCCAGCACATACCTCCACCTCTCCAGGCTCTTTTCAACCTGCTCACTACTCTCACCACAAATCACAATGTCATCCACAAACATCATAGTCCATGGAGAGTCCTGTTTGACCTTGTCCATCAACCAGTCCATCACCACTTCAAACAGGAAAGGGCTCAGAGCCGATCCTTGATGCAGTCCAACCTCCACCTTAAACCAATCTGTCGTTCCTACTGCACACTTCACTGCTGTCACACTGTCCTACTTAGTCTAACAAAATATGATGGGCATAAACACAGCCTGTCATATTGCAAGTAACAGAAAAATACTTCTGGAGACTTACTTCATACCACTGCAGACTTGTTTAAAAGGTTCAAAGAACAATCGTATCTGCTATAATATACATGATAACAGAAAAACAGGCATCTTTCATGGATGTTTTACACCATTAAATCAATATATAAATACCACGTATGGAATGTTGTTCTTTAAATAAAATATGAAAATATGGCAAATTGCTGTGGTATAAAAGTATGCAGTGAAAGACACTACCAAGCTGTTGATTGTCATCCTAAAAACAACAAATCCGTACCATTTTTATTCCTTAATCATTGATTTTATTCTCTTTTTGGGCTGAGTTACAGGGCCTGACAAAAGTTTGGAAATGCCTAGTTTTTAATACTTGTATTTTAGTTTATTTTGTTTATATGCAACAAACTAAGTCATTTAACAGCAATAAAGATTGACTTTGAACCAAAAATTAAAAAAATGTCCAAATGTTCCACTTTATGGAAGAAAACATAAAGAAGCTTTAATAAGCTTTACACATTCTCAGCATCTGGACAGTTCGTTTCTTCAAATAAAATATTTTTTTTAATATATTTTTCACTTTTCATGATTCTTCCCCATGTGATCCAGTTCATCCCAGAGCGGTTCAATTGGATTTAGGTATGTGATTGGACAGGCCATTCTATAATGGATAAAAACTGTTTACTCTCTAAAGAAAACTTAGGCGTACAGAGCCTGAACATAAGCTTTGACGCATTGTCTTGTAGGTAAAGTCAGTTGTAATGAGCCGCAGTTCGCATTTTGTTGAAGTATGAAACAGTAGCCATGTTGGTAGCTGGCTGAATGAATAAATAAATGAATGAATGAGTGAATGAATAAAGTAATCTTTAAACATCAGGTCTTGCAAGGAGGTCATTCTCCATATTTTTAACTAAAATAACTACGTCATTTCACATCCTTATCCAAGATGGCATTGACCCGCTCCTCCGCATTGTTAAAATCCGAATCAGGTTTTTTCCTGAAGGACGTCAAAGGCAAAGTCGATATTTCTTCCAACCATCAGGCCTGTCAGAAAGATTGTGATGAGTTGCTTTAAGTATGATTGATTAAGCCCGAGAAAATCTATATCACCTGTCATAACATGCCTACAGTGTAGCTCTGCGCTTTAACGTACATTTTGGCGCCTAGATAAAAACATTCACTGACTAGCTTAATGTTTACATTGAAACTTTATGAAGCTTTGGGATTCTTTAGGACTTGACTTTTAGAAGTGATACCAAGACTTATATTTAAATGTATTCAATAATTTAATATGGTCCAAACTGGTTTTAATATAGAATAAATACAGAGATTTTAATATAGAGCTTGATTACACACAAAACACTGACATTTCTGCTCGTCCGTTGAAAATGTTGTATGACTACGTACCATGTACAAATAATCCTCAGCAATGAACGATATATAATAAACTATGGTGATGTTCTTACATAACAATGCTAAGTTATGTATATAGAAACCGGTGTGTTTTTGTTAGGGAATTAATAATTAACTAAAAATTTCAAAATGGTAGCAGTGAACTTTTGCATGAGACCCAATCTATGTAGATGAGAATTATAAAATTATTAAGTTTTCTCTTACTTTCCTAAATTCATCTTTTTATTAGAAGACTCATAAGATTTCTATTCCTATATTCTATTTTTGTTTATCGTGTTTGAATTTTATTTTTCTGTTTTTGTTTCTCTCTTTTATTAACATTCCTTAATATCCATTATTTAATTGTAAGTGTGTTACATCAGCAATTTACCAGAAATATTTTTTTTCTACCTGTCACCTTCCCTCACTTTCTGTCAGGGTCCTCCGGGCTCACGGCACGTGCTTTCAGGTCGGTGGCCATCTTGCCGTTTTTCCCACGCCACCCTGTATTTAAGGACATCAACAATCAGAGCCAGATTATCTCAACGGCTTTCTACGTCCCTGAACGTACTCTTGCCACCCTGCCTGTTCTGTTCTGTTCCCTACTGCTGATCCTGTTCCTGTTCCTGACCCTAACCCCTGCTTTGCCTCTGTTCATGGTTTGAAATCTGGATTGTTTTTGTTTTATGTTTTTGCTCTGCCCTATTTGCTCAGTTTGTCGGCTGTTTTGCGTTCTGATTTTGGATCGCATGCATTGCTCTTGGACTTTGACTGATCTCTGGAGTTTGTTTTTGCCTTCGCCCCCATTGATCTGTCTGCTGGTTTTAGATTTTTGGACTGTTTATTGACCTGTGTTTTTTCCTCTAACTGTTTCATTCATAAAGACCGTTTTCGCCTTAGCTTCTTACATCTTGCGTTTGGGTCCTTTCACTCACAGAAACATGCATCTGAGGTACCACTGACCAGTGTTCCAGTGGATTTGGACTGTAATTAATTAATTAATAACAACAGTCTGCTTCAACAGAACTGCACCGTCTGTCTCGGATCGCACCAGATCCCGGATCGCAAGACCCCACACTGGCTAGTAAGGACAGCCACTGTAGGAGATCATCTGGGTCTCTCTTCCTTCCATCATGGACATTTACACTACATGCTGCATGCAGCTGACAGCATTGTGGCTGATAACACACACTCTTCACTCTACTGCCATCTGAAAAGAACCATCGGTCTCCCCAACATGAAGGAACTACACTGATTTACACTCAAATAAAAAAAAACGAACTGCTGTTTGCACACTTCTGTTGAACCAAATGTTGACATCCAGCCAAATGTTCACATGTACAACATTTATTTTTGATTTGTATATGGACAACTTTATGCACAGCCTTCTGTACTGTACTGGTCAACGCTACTGTGGTATTGTTTTTCCTTGTCTCTTGTCTTTTTTATCCCCACTTTTTACACTAAATGTTGCACATGTGCACTTTGTGTTGTTAGTTTAGAGTTCTGTGTACTTCTGTGTCATCTCCTTTTTTTAATTTATGTTGCTTGCTGTAGCATATTGGTCCTGGGGAAATGTTGTTTCTTTTTACTGTGTGCTGCACTGTATATGGTTGAAATAACAATAAAACCAACTTGGCTTGACTTGAATAGATGTATAAAGCATTGAGCTCTATAATACAATAAATGGGATCGTTTCTGTATTTTAATTCAACTACAGAACTTAAAAAATTGAACTGCATTCCTATTAATTAATTTGTTTATTTATTAATATTATGAAATCACAAATAAGAGGAATCATGGCAGCTTCCATTTTAACATAAAGTTTGGAATAATACAATATTTAATTTTGGCCCTCAATCGAGTTTCATTTTTGGCCCTTTATGTGAAACAAATAAGCACATCTGATAGAAATAAATATCTAAATTACTTAATTACCAAAGTTTTGTCAAATCAAACTCTTTATTCAATGTCTGATACTTACACTCTATATTATTGCACTTTTTGCGCTTCCTAATCTATGCTCTATTACCCAATTCTATCTTATATAACTTATATGATTAAGAGTCTGTGGACACATCTGTGGTTTGAACATCCAATCCCAGTCCCCATTCGCTGTTATAATAACCTCTACTATTCTGGGAAGATGTTCTACTAGATTGTGTGGAGTTTTGTGCAGACGTGAGCTTTGCGTTGTTTGCTTGGAAGTGGAGCATGCTTAATCAGCTCGAGAAAAAGACAATTGTCTATGCTGTAGCCGCATGGCTATCTCCCACACTCCCAGTGATCTCCCTCGCGGCTCAGGCCCTGCTCTTGCCGAGGAGACGCGGCACCGAAGGTCGTAAGGCTCGCAGGCCGACCTAGCAAAAGGCATGGAGACGGATATGTCCTCTTCGGTGGACTCATCTGTTCCCGAGGAAAGCACTCGCTTCAGCGGTCCCTTCTTGTGTGAGGGAGTGCGGCTATTGGGAGATGACCAGGGATGATGAGATGCTAGCTGGCTCTCCCCAGGTGTTGCATTGCTGAAGGCTCCGGTGTTGCCTAGTAAGCCGTTAAAATCCACTTATGCTTTAGTGGGTAAGGCTTGCCTAGCAGCAGGTCAAGCCACGGGCTGCCTCCACACTATGTGTGTGTTGCAGGCATACCAGGCCGATCTGCTACGAGAGTTGAACGAGGGCTTTAACTCTGTGGCTGACGATATCAAGAAATTACGTTGTGCTGCCGACCTAACACACCGAGGAAACGGCGCGGGCCGTCGGTCGCTCCATGTCAGCCTTAGTTGCCACTGAAAGGCATCTGTGGCTCACCCTGTCAGAAATTCATGACAGGGACAGGGTTTTTCTGCTGAATGCCCCGATAGCTACTTCTGGCCTGTTCGCAATGCAGTAGGGTAGGTCTCAGGAGTCTAAAATGCAGTCGGTGGCGTTTCAGCGGTACTCACCCACCGCTCTCATGGGGCTGCATCCAGTGTTATCCCACTTGGCATCCTCTATTTGAGACCCCTTCAGTGGTGGCTCAGAGACAGAGGGTTCTCCGGAAAGGGCAGTCCGTTACTTACTCTCAAGGCTCCGTCCTTAGAGCTCCTTGTTGTCACGTAACGCTAACAACAGATGCATCCATTACGGGGTAGGGAGTGGTAATGAGTGGCCACTCCGCCCAAGGTCGGTGGGACAAGTCACATCTTTCATGGCACATTAACTGCCTGGAGATGAGGGCCATTTTCTTGGCACTGGAACACTTCCACTAAAACCTGAGAGGTTGCCACTTGTTGGTCCGTATGGACAACATGTCGTTGGCCTCGTACAACAACCACCCACCTGGTCTCTGGTCTCGCCTTCTGTACAGGCTGGTGTGGCAGATCCTTCTATGGTCCCAAGGAAAACTCATCCTATTGAGAGCAGTTTACATCCCAGGCCGGTTGAACTAGAGAGCACATGCCCTTTCAAGGCAAGGGCCGATGCCCAGGGAATAGAGGCTTTACCCCGAGTTGGTTTAGCAGATATGGCAGAGATATTACAGAGTCCAGGTGGATCTGTTTGCAACTCTGGAGACTTTGCACTGTCCCCTTTAGTTCTCTCTAGTTCTCGCCATGGTGCAGACATACGCCTTTGCCCCTATCGTGCTGCTCCCAGGATTTCTAAAAGGAATTCACCAGAAAGGAGCTCGTCTCCTCCTGGTGGCACCTTATTGACCGGGCAGACTGTGGTTTTTGGCCCTGCTGTCCCTCCGTAAGAGACCTCTCTGGGAAATTCCTTCCAGAAGCGTTCTCCTCTCACAGGCAGGGGGAACTCTGGTTCACCACTCCCCAGAGTTATGGAAGCTGTGGCTGTGGCCCCTGAGGGGGTGCAGTTTATAGCAGCTGGTCTCTCTACTGAGGTAGTAGAGACCATTCTCCATTCCAGAGCTCCCTCCATGAGGAGGTTGTATGCCGCTAAATGGCATCTGTTTACCACGTGGTGTGAGCACCACCAGTTAGACCCAGTTAACTGACTGGTTGGTTCAGGTCTGGAGTTCCTGCAGGAACAGTTTGTGACTTATTGTGAGTCCTCTGGTCTTTCCACTCCTTTGGAGTTAAAGCTCATTCCACCCGGCATATGGTGGCCTTTACAGCCTGGTCCACTGGAGTGTCACTCCAGGACATTTGTATCGCTGCGGCTAAACCTTTTGATATTTAGCTATTAATTGGTACATGGGGCATTACTGATGGAATACATATACTATAAAGTGTTTTTTTTAAACATCCCATTCCACTTTTAGCATCTATTTTCTCTTTTAATATCCTTCAGTTTTCTGGAAAGATCATCCACTAGATTTTAGAGGGTGTTTGTGGAGATTTGTGCTCATTCAGTCACAAAGGGTGTTAGTATAACCAGGCAGTGATGTAGGAGAGAATGTAATAAGGTCTGGAGTGCACTCATTGTTCACGTTCATCCCAAAGGTGTTAAATAGGGTTTTGAGCTTTATAGCAGGAGATCTTCTACTCCAATTCAAGTAAAGCAGATCTTCATGGAGCTGGCTTTGTGCACAGTGGTATTGTCTTGCTGGAACAGATTTGTCTCTCCTAGTTCAAATGAAATTATGATGCTACAGCATCCAAAAATGTCCCATACATTTGCCTTTCTCCACTTTATGGTACGATCTTGACCAAATATAGCTGGATGGACAATTTCAAAAAGTGTATCTCTTGTAATGGAAATGTTTAAATCCGATCAATTTCAGACTTCAAACAAAGCAAAACATTTCTGATATTACAATATATCTGGCTTTGCTGAAATAATGTCTGCATTAATAGATGTGAGTGCTGGATATTGCTATCTACATTCACAAATAATTTTCCTTCTCCCATTCATACAATCATCTGAGAGGAAGCAAAAACCCTGAGCTGTGCATTCCCTGCCACTGCTAACACCTCGATTTGCTTCCCACTGTCTCCGATTTATGAATTATAATGAATCTGAGATACAATCAAAACTCAGCCTTAGGTCACCTAAATCAAACTGACAGTCTCATTATTGGACACAGAGTGGTGGAAGGAGGCAGGAATGCAGGAAGGGACCATCTTAGAACTGAAGGAGCCCAAGACAATAATGCTCTGTCTAATAACACCAGAGCAAGGGACACACATCTCATAATCATTCCAGCTTTTTTCTTGGGTAAATCAGCCATTTCTAAAAACAATGTTTTATCAAATGATTCTCACGTATTCAGATTTGCATGTATGCTTTTGACCTGACGATAAAAAGACGAAGGTTTTTAATCCACTTTGTCTTGATCTGCTAATTCATCTGGTTTTGTTTTCAGCAGTGTCCTTGGAGCTTATTGTTGCTCAGTGGAAATGTGGACTAAATTAAATTTGGATTCTGGCCATTTCTTCTACTTCATTAAATGCTGGCAAAGGAAAGTGGACTAGCATTACTAATGCACGTTATTACTACTACTCTCTAGATTTCTCTTTCTCTCTCACCAGTACACAGTGGAGTCCATCAATTGATATGCCGATCATTTACAACAAACAAGAGGCTAATTTATTAGGTCTATATACGGTAACACCGCACATCATAAACTTTCCAAACACAGGGTACACACACACATCCTCTCATGCATGTAGTGGTTTTAAACAAATGTAAGATGTTGCATAGGCTATTTTTTTGTTTTAGGCTATCTCTACATTAATCCGGACAAATTTGAAAATCTAAAAATGCTCCGTATCCACGCTTTTGTTTTCAAGAGTTTCCCGAAAGTTTCTTATCCAAACTAAAACGTCTGAAAACATTTACATGTCTGTATTGCGCATAAGCAAAATGTAAGATGCTTTGACCCGCGTCATGTCCGCCTGGCGTTTATTTACTTTCCGGTTCTTTGAAACGTCCCGGCAATGACTAAAAATGCGTCAACGTTTTCGAAAGCCTCCGTTTTCACACTCCACAGTGTGACGTGAAAACTGCGCTTTTAAATTGATCCACTTTGAAGAGCGTTTTCAAAAAGCTATGCTTCTGTTGACTGATAACGGCGTCTAAGTCTGGTCCAGAGCCAGTTAAACCAGATTCTTTGAAACGGTGTCTTAGACCTTGCTACGTAAATGTAATGTCAAATTATGACTAAGTTGTTGGAGCTCCGAGGTGGTATAAAAAAGTTTGAGACTACTCTGTTTACAAGAAAGTACTTAATTTATTTACATTTACACACTATCACCTTAAAAATAGTCCCCTTGCACAAATTGCAGAATGGTTTTGAAACAATATCCATTGTTAAAACCTAATTGAAATCTGTACCCATGATGTACGTTCTTGAGGCCTGGGGTGCATTCATTGTACCAATTAATTCCAAAGGTGTTCAATAGGGTTGAGGTCAGAGCTTTATAGCAGGCCACTCAAGAGTTATTGTCATAATGGAACAGTTTTGGGTCTAGTTTAAGTGAAAGGATAATGTCCTGCTATCACATCCAAAGACGTCCTATCCAATTGTGGACCTCCAACTATGTGATGACCGTTTGGAGAAGAACCACATGTTCTGCCAACAAACCTTAAATTACCTTCCACAGAAATCATAATTTTTGACATAACAAAATATAAAGGGGATGCAGGCGTATACTCTTATTATATATCTGCAACATACACACAAAAGTCTTTGAATGCAATATACTAAGCCTTAACTTGAGTGTTTCCTACATCATTTCATTCTAGGCTATGAAGAGTTAGTTCAGTTGGGACTCTTGATGTAAATGTATACATAGTAATATATTAATGGTCCAAGAGTTTTTGTGTGTGAATGTTTTGATATAAACTTGATGTTTGTGTATATTCAATTAGACATATATTGGATTGCTCAGTATCTATTTAAATGTATTATTTTCTTAATTCTATCCCTTTGGACTTTTTGGGTTACACTAACCCTAAGTTTCACCTATAATAAATAAATAGATAGATAGATAGATAGATAGATAGATAGATAGATAGATAGATAGATAGATAGATAGATAGATAGATAGATAGATAGATAGATAGATAGATAGATAGATAAAATGTTTGTATGTATGTATGTATATACTGTACATTTGGAAATAGTTTAGCAATCAGGCCACTTACTGGGGAAGTGGTAGCTCAGTGGTTAAGGCATTGGGTTTCTGATTGGAAGGTCAAGCCCCAGTGTCACCAAGCTGCGTTGGACCCTTGAGCAAGGCCCTTAATTCTCTGTGCTCCAGGGGCACTATATTATGGTTGTGACCCCAGGTCCTGAAATCACTTGGATATGTGAATTTCATTGTGATGTAATGTACATGTGACATGTAATAAGCACTTGTCTTTCTTTTATTGTACCATGGCTAGATGGAAGCCACTACTAAACCAAGTCATTGGCATATGCTAGGTACATGAAAGATACAAAAAGAATTATGAATTAAGGGCTGAATTGCCACATTTGGCCTAAGGTGAAACATTGTGGTGGTAGTATCTTGTACTGGTTATACTTTTAATTGGCACAGAATGGCATGCTGAGACCAATCTGTAACCAAAAATTCTGTCAAATATTCAGTAAATAAAGTGTGCAAAATACTACATGTGGTTGAATACATTCCCACTCACTCTACAGACATGGGTGTGTGTTTAGTTTGAAAGAGAATTAAGAACGAAATAGTAAAATAAACTTTGGCTGAAGGCCAAGAACTGCCAAACGCATCAAAGGCATCCAGCACTTATATTGATTCAGTTTACACATAGGAACTTCTTGACATGGATCACAAATGAACATCGTTCTTGTTCATGCTTTATTGTTTTACAGGACTCTTGCCATGTACAGTGACATGCTAACTCTAACCTTAGACATGAGTAATCTGTTGGAACATATCCATTTTATTTGACTGTTTTTACTCCAGTAAAATTGTTTATAATTTAATGTACCTCCGAAAGATGAAGCAGATGAGCGTTCTATGTTGAAGCTATAAACATGCAGCTTTAGACCTGGTGTCTTACAGGACATCAAATCTCAGACTGCTGCAGAGACAGAAGAAAAACTGAGCTATAAAAAAATATATAGATATGTTCCACTGCTGTGATTACAAAAAAAAAGACAGACAGTAAATTACAAAGATGGCTCAATGCTGACTAGGAACGATAACAGCTCCAGATAAAAGATCATTTTCCTTCAGAATATCGCAGGACAGGATCACCCTGAGATGTGAGGAGCACTGGTGGGAGTTTCTTCAGCGCCTTTAAAGGAGACTGAAGCATTTTATTACATGACCTACAATCACCTTGTGAAAGATTGAGAGGAAACGCTTCAAGAGGAGGAGCACAGTAGGAGAGATGAATGTAGATCATCTCTGTTGAGGGAAGGACAAAAAGCAGGTGGATTCTTTTTTTGTTGTTGATTAATTTCATAATGGCTTGGTCAAAGAAAATGTCAAGATGCTCAATCTTCTGTAAACATTGTAAGCTAAGTGTATTATTATTATTCATTTCAATTAAATTTTAAAAAAAAAAAAAATGTAAATGTATGTACCAATACTCACAAATGGTAACTCAGTCTTTAGGGTTCTGGGTTACTGATTGCAAGGTTAAAGGTTCAAGCCCTAGTATCATCAAGCTACCACTCTTGGACCCTTGAACAAGGCCCTTAACCTTCTGTGTGCCACCAGTGTTGTATTATGCATGGACCCCAGCCTCCTAACAATTTCATATAACATAAGTTCCCTTTCAGGAATTTGAGTTGCGTCGAAAGCCCTTTGGCAATGCCTCACGTTGTTTACGTTCTGAATCATATATAAAATCTGGCAAATAGGCAGTTGCGACGTTAATGGCGGGCAATGTCGCGCAAACCAGGAAGCTACAAAATGGGAGTGACATTAGCTTCTTCTGTTCAGGTAAACACTTTGTGTGTGAATCTATGCAGCCTTCCTTCTCCCAGGTGCTCCGTATTTCTTTCTCTGAGGAGGGATACATTTCGGAGAGCGCTCTCCCTCGTGGGTCAGGTCCCACTCTCGCGAAGAAGAAGCGGCGATGAAGGTCGCGGGGCTCACAGGCCGACCTAGCAGAAGGCATGAAGATGGATGAGTGCTGGGCCGAGCTCCCATTTCCCTGGAAAAGCAATTGCTTCAGTGGTTCCTTATTTCAGGGCCTGTAACGCGTAGCTCCGTATTTCTTCCTCCGAGGAGGGAGAATTGTCGGATGCTAGTGAGCCCATGGACTCCTCACAGCCTGTTCTGTTTGAAGAGCTTCTGGAGGTAGTGCCATGGTGGGACACAAGCAGGCTCTGGTCCTGGAACATTAGGTGCGCACCCTCTGAAGGAAAGGGGCCATTCAAGTAGTTCCTCCTTTGGTCAGAGAGTCAGTCTACTACAGCCAGTACTTCATTGTTCTGAAGAAGAATGGCAGAATGTGGCCGATCCTAGATCTGTGCTTCTTGAACCACTTAATTGTGAGGGTCAGGTTAAGGATGCTCCCTCTCAAGGAGATTGTGTCTCAGATCAAGTCCAAGGACTGGTTTGTCATGATAGATCTTAGGGACGCATATTTCCACATAGCCATCTTTCCTACTCACAGGAGCTTCCTGAGGTTTGCTTTTGGGGGCGAAGCTTACCAATATCGGCCCTCCCGTTTGGCCTAGCACTCTCACCCTGCACCTTCACTAAGTGCATGAATGTGGCTCTAGCCCCGCTATGGCTTCAGGTTCTCGCCCACATGAAGGAATTGGGGTTAAGACTAAACCCACCTTCTTGGGAGTAGTGTGGGACTCAATCATGTCGCGGGCACAATTGTCGCCTGCCTGGATCGAAGTCATCCTCACTATAGGTAAGAGAGTAAAATCAGGCCAGTCACTGACTATAAGGCAGTTCCAGAGTGTGCTCTCTGCTGGCAGGTCTTCCCCTGAACGCTATTCGTCTACTGCAAAGATCCAAAACGCAGCTGCACAACTTGTGTTCAATCTGCCCATGTTCTTCCACACAACCCCACTGCTGCGCTCCCTTCACTGGCTTCCAGTAGCTGCATGTATCAGATTCAAAACACTGATGCTTGCCCACAAGGCGAGAACCATCTTACCTCAGAAACCTCTTCACATCTCGCACTGCACCACGCTGTCTGAGATCCTCCAGCACTGCTCGACTGGTACAACCTTCTCTCAGAATGAGAGGTAAATATACTTCAAGGCTCTTCTCTGTTCTGGCACAGAGGTTGTAGAATTAACTTCTCCTAGATGTCTGTACAGTGGAGTCCCTGGCTATTTTCAAGAGATGATTAAAGACTTACCTCATCCTGAAACACTTAAATTAGCACTTTCGGTGTTTGCTTTGTAGAATTCAAAAGTTAAATTTATATTACATTTGTAATCTTGCATATCAGTGTAGATCGTACGCCAATGACGTCATGACTGCCTATTAGCCAGATTTTACACGTGATTCAGAGCGTGAACAACTTGAGGCATTCCCAACGCATTTTTGACGCAGCTCTTGTTCCCTCAGGGAACTAGGGTTACCTACAGAACCTAGTGACAGTCCCAAAGTGGCTCTCAGAAAGACCTTGATTGCAAACTATTGGTAGAACTGCAGTAGAGACATAATAAAAATCCAATTGTTGCAAAACAGGAAAAAAAGCTGGCACTTTTAACTAAATGCCCTAAAGGATTTGTGACACTGCCCTTGGTTTTAATTATATAAAAGGTTTATTGAATGTTTGGAATAAGTGAATATTTTTAATACTGTCTGAAGAACAGCAAGTGTAGACTTTTGGCCTCAGGGCTGATAGGTGGAGATTTATGAGATGAAGTAAATATAAATCGCAATGGCAGCACACTGATAAATCTCAGGGACGACTGCAGAGATGGGTGTAAATATAGACTCCCTTTATTTAGAAACCTTACTTACTAGATATAATATTTAGTGTAAAAACCTTGCATATATGCAGCATATATATTATATATATATATATATATATATATATATATATATATATATATATATATATATATATATATATATACAACTTCAGTGAAAAAAAATAAGAAAGATGCTTTTATGCTAGTTGCATGTACTTTGGAAAGGTGGTAGTGCATTGCTTAAGATGTTGGAGGGTCATGAGTTCTAATCCCAGCACCACCAATCTGCCACTGCAAGGCCCTTAACCCTCAAATTCTCAGTTCTCAGTACCGTATATAAGAGATAATTCCAAGTCACTCTGGATACAAGCCATAACTGTAAACGTACCTTTTTTCTACAGCACAGTCAAATTCTTTCTTCGCATATGCCAATTATGTTCTTATGATACAGCACCCCTGGAACACAGAAGTTTAAGGGCCTTCATCGGGGTCCCAAGAGTGGCAGCTGGTGGCAGCCTAGCCATGCAAGGGATTAAACCCTCAACCTTCCAATCAATAAACACTGAACTACCACCTTCCCAAAATCACAAAAATGCTGGGATTTGTGAGCCTGTTCTTTTTAGTGATACAACTTCAGCTAAAGTACACTACAGTTATCGGTGCATGTGAGGAAATCCACTCAGTATTGCATTATCAAACAAAAGAAGCCCATTACTGAGATGTCCCATGGTGCAGCATAGTGACAATGATCTTAACAGCTCTGAATAGCACCTATTTTTGGTTTGAGCTCTTGGTTTTACTTGTGATAACTGTTTAAGTCCTGCATGTTTTTAGTGTAAGTCTTATATATAGTGTACCTAGTATATATAGGAAGAAAAGGACTGTGGTGCAACACATTTTAGAAGCACTGAGTATAGACAGGACAACAAATTGGTATGTCCTAAAAGTAAATAAATAAATACATACATACATACATACATACATACATACATACATACATACATACATAACGTTCCAGTTATAACAAGCAGATATGGAACAAGTCAGCCAAGTGAAACAACATTAGTTGACAACAGAGATATTTCCTTTTCTTGTCTTTTGCCAGGAAAAGTGGAAGAAAAATGACAGAGTAATTTGGGTTTTTATAACTTTTATCAGTGCTTGATTAAAACTCAACAAAGTGCTCACTGATGAGTGAATGATGCTTTTACTTTGCCATCAGGAATGTAATTAAACCAATAGAGTCACTGTGACCCAACATTTTGCAGTTATTGGTTTTTGGAGATCACCTGTGATTCTCAACAACATTCCAAACTTTATACAACCCAACTTCTGGGTTGGCGCCAGCTTGATGCTCACTCTTCCTGTTGGGCGGCCATCATGGTCTAGCACATCCAGGTCAATGGCCATTTTGTACTCCACTCACTATCTAAGGATACCATTCACACATGCTCCCTGTCACATAGTCCTTTGTGTTAAATCCATATTCCTGAAAGCCCTACTGCCTATTTGCATGTGTTGCTTTATCTTCCCTAGTTTTGGAATATTGGACTCTGAATCTCAGACTTGGTACTGGTTCTGCCTGCCTTGTGTGCTTCTGTTTGCCAGTTTGGATTAAGTACTGAATTTCTTGGGTTGTATTTTTGTCACTGCTGAGGTGGTATAAAAGCCCAGGTTTCTTCGACAGTGGCCTTCAAATTTCACTGTGCTGTAATGTATATGTGACAAATAAAGGCTATTCTATTCTCTTCTATTCTATTCAGCTCATCTAAATTTTTGATCTTTTGTTTCCCATTTCCTCTTGACAATACCTCATAGATTCTCTATGGGGTTCAGGTCTGGTGAGTTTGCTGGGCAGTCAAGCACACCAACATCATGGCCATTTAACCAACTTTTGGTACTTTTGGCAAAAAGCTGGTCAGCAAAAGGAAGCGTGAAAGTGCTCTTATATTTCTTGGTAAATGAGTGCAGTGACGTTGGTTTTCAAAAAACACAGTGGACCAACACCAGCAGATGACATCATCACAGAAATCATCACAGACTGATAATTTAGCACTAGTCTTTAAGTAACTTGGACTATGAGCATCTCCACCCTTTCTTTAAACTCTAGAACCGTGGTTTCCAAATAAAATACAAAACTTTCTCCCATCTGAAAAGAGGACTTTGGACCACTGGGCAAGTCCAGTTCTTCTTCTCTTTAGACCAGGTAAGACGCCTATTATGTGGTATGTGGTTTAGGAGTGACTTAACAAGAGGAATATGACAACTGCAGCCAAATTCCTTGACACATCTGTGTGTGGTGGCTCTTGATGCCTTGACCCCAGCCTCAGTCCATTCCTTGTGAAGTTCACCCAAATTCTTAAATCGATTTTGCTTGACAAGCCTCCCAAGGCTGCGGTTCTCTCGATTGGTGGTGCATCTTTTCCTTTCCACTCAACTTTCTGTTAACATGCTTGGAGGCAGCACTCCCTGAACAGCAGCTTCTTTGGCAATGAATGTTTGTGGTTTACCTTCCTTGTGAACGGTGTCATTGATTGTCTTCTGGACAACGGTCAGATCAGCAGTCTTCCCTATGATTGTGTAGGCTAGTGAACCAAACTGAAACTGGCATGTCACCATATTCTAATTTGTTTTGAATTGGTGGGTTTTGTTAAACGTGAGCCAAAATCAATAAAAAAAACCCCAAAGACTTAAAGTACCTCAGTCTGTGTGCATTAAATTTATATAATACATGCGTTTCACAATTTGAGTTGAATTACTGAAATAAATGACCTTTTCCACGATATTCCATATATTGAGATGCACCTGTACACTACATGAACAAAAGTACTATGGCATCTGCCTGTTAAATCCAAGATAATTAGTTTTAACTGTGACCTCAAAAAATAGAGGCACAAAATTGTACAGGAAAAGGGTAGCTCAGATTGTATTTAAGATTTTGGACTTCAGATCAGAAGGTTGTGAGTTCAAATCCCAGCACCACCAAGCTGCCACCTCTGGGCCCTTGAGCAAGGCCCTTAACCTTAAATTGCTCCATTGTAAGTCACTCTGGTAAAGGGTGTCTGCCAAATGATATAAATGTAATATAACTAGGAGACCCAAACCTGTTTCAGTATGTTTCCTGCTCTATGAAGACATATGGAGAGGAAGATCTCCTGCTATAGAGCTCTGAACCCTACTGAACACATATGGGATGAATTGGATGACTAACTGCTATCCAGTCATCTCACCTCACCTACCTCATCTCACTTATCAGTACCTGACTTTCCTAACACCCTTGTGGCTGAATGAATCTCCACAGATCTCCACATACATATAGTGAAACATCTTGCCAGAAGACTGAAGCTTATAAAAGTAAATGGGGGTTAAATGTTAAATAGGGTGTTATGGTGAGAATGGTGATAGCAATCATATGGCCAGGTGTCCACAGATCTTCATCCTTATAGTGTATAAATATACAGTATAAACTGTATATATTGATAACTAGACACAGAGCTTTATTTAAGTGACACTTTTAGTTTCTGATTGGTCTTTTATAAGAGTTACAGACTAAAAGTTAAGCCGAATTGATAAGTCTTTGCCACTTAAAGGCTGTCGCCAGTGTCTGAAAAAGTGTGATGCCCAATTAGACCTGACAGGTCCAATACGACCTTAAACCAATTCTTCATTCTCTTCTTCTCAACTTCACTGTACTCCAGACTATCGTGCTGTTCCATGACTCATCTCGCTGATGGGGCTATTTTTTCAGAGACTCGTTTACTTGGAGGGGTGGAGGAAAAGCTACTTTGATTTCCTGCTGCCTGCTGATGAAGCCGATTTTCGGCCTCGGGCTGCAGTCGGGTTCACATCAGCAAGACTGTGGCTCTGTTTCCTCAAGCCATACTGGGCTGAAATCACCTTCTTTCCTATTTGAACATAACAAAAATCACACAACCCCAAACTGTTGCTTTTGTTTTGTCACCTCACAGGATGTAATAAAACATTGTTCACCAAGAGTGTGTTTTTCAACGGCTGGCATTATTTTCATCAACCATCATGTGGCCACCTGATAGCCCAGCTGAGATAAACCTCCCGCTGTCTGAAGCTTTCCCAGAGCTCCGTTAAAAGATAAGATGTGGTGAACCAAGCAAGAATGGTTTATCAGGGTTTTGAATAAGAGGATTATAATAAGAGGATGAATATGAGCGTTTCTAGCGGGATGCTTTTAGACAAGAATTTGTACAACTGTATGTTGATTTATGACCCATTTTGAAACAGCTTTAAAAAAACAACATCGATAACAATTTACACATAATTAGCTTATAAAACAAATTATTAATATTATTGTTTTGTAATTAATAATTGTACACATTATTATAATATGGTAAAACAAATCATCTGTGGTGCTGCACTGTTCCTTTGTCTACTGTTCCTCTGTCTTATGTCCTTTTTCCATCAAACGATGCACATACATTCAACCCCCTATAATTCGCGATTCGGAACTCAAGGCTCAGAAAATTTGCGGGTTCTCATTTGGAATCTAACTAACAGCAAGTTGCAGATTATCTTAAAATTTGCAGGAATCTGCAGCAGGACGGAATGTTCAGGAATGTTGGAAATAATATTTTAAACTGTTTTCACTAACAAATTTCATAAAAAAATGTAAAACACATTATTGTATTAAAGTGACATAATGTCTAGATGAATTCCCAACCCCAGCCACTCTTAGTGCCGGTCCCAAGCCCGGATAAATGGGAAGGGTTGCATTAGGAAGGGCATCCAGCGCAAAAACGTGCCAAATCAAACATGCGGATGAGCAGCTGTGGCGACCCCTAATGGGAGAAGCCAAAAGAAAGATGATGAATGTCTAGATTAATTCACTAAGGTACAATAGGGTTTGCGAGGGTGCTTTCAAAATTTGTGGATTACCGGAACTTGCCCTAGTCTTAGCCTTAGATCGTAACACCTGTGTGTTCCGAGGGACCAATGTATACACTTTATGTTGTATCCTGTTTAGTTTTCTATGGTTCTTTATTTTTATTATACATTTTTTGCTAATTTATTTTGTCGGTTTTGTTTTACTGCGAACTGAACTGTACTGTATATGGTTGGAGTGATAATAAAAGCCTACAACAAGCACAAGCATGAAAAACAGGGAAAATCTGCCACAGTGACATTCAACGCGAGTTATGTTTGACATACGTTGATTCTGCAATGAGTTGTCTTAAGATGCACGTGTACATCAAGAGCGGAAAACATCTGTGGACAAGAGATCAGGAAGGAATTCAACGAGCTCAACCTCCGAAAATGTTGAAAATGATCTCACTTCCGCATCCTTCCTTCGTGCCAGATTTGGTTTCTGCAGTCTTCGCCCTCTTCTCAAAGATGAATTCGCCATTTTTGACACCATTGCAGAGATCCAGAGGAAATCACAGAAGATATTTGACACGCTTCAAAAAGAAGACTTTCAGGACACATTCCAGAAGTGCCAGGAACGCTGGGAGCACTGTATTTCTGTTCAAGAGGACTATTTTAAAGGTGACAGTGTGTAAACATAGATAAATAAAGTACTTTTCAATTCCACCTCTTACTTGACTATCAGGTTATGATTTCTGTCAGTTTTTCTTGCTTGTATTTATCTGAAAAAGTGCTAAAAGTACATTATGTGCATTTTTATCTACTCTCAGTTCTTCACATGCTAGCTTTGTCGTGTATTCCGTGTTTTACAGTTTGACAGGCTTGGTTGTTTTATTTGGCTTAAAAAGCTGCACTTGCATCCGCTGTCTACTAAATTACATGCCACCATGGCACTGGAGACGAGACACGAATGAATGCACATATCAGTGTAAACAAAAGATTTTGACAGGAAACATAATGTTATTGTAGCTGTTTATAGCTGCTATAACGGCAGCGATAAAAGGGATTAATCTGCTTTTCACCATTTTGCCTCTCCATCGTAATCTTTAAATGTAGTCAGCCAATTACACACACATTGCCATTTTATCAGTAACGTAATACATAAATGAGTAAATGACCTGCTTTAAAAAAAAAATTTATTTGTTTCAAAATTCAATAAAATTTGGTTATGGATTTAAGGTAATTTGAAAAACTTTAACTGTTTTAACTAGTTAAGACCCTACACACAGGGATGGGCAATAATTTGTAACATGTTTCATGTATTTTAGAAAGGCATTTCAAATAGGATTTTGTAATTCCTATTTGAGAGGTTTAATGAATATGGCTTTATATTTTTTTTTATCAAAAAACTTTAGTGCTTTGTATTTTTTGTAGTTTTGAAATACAGTCAAACCCACTTATCTCGACCTCGGTAAACTCGCTAACCCTATTGAGTCGACGTTTTTAAAGTGGAACTGCCAAATTCTTGCTTTGTCTTAGCATTTTTAATCGGTTATGTCGATTCTTTTATGTCACCGAACCCTAATATCTCGAGACTTAACGTCGGTTATGTCCCTTCGGCGGCGGAATTCTCCGAAGCACCCTGCTTCTTCTCCCGTGCGTGCCCCGCCCACACGGAGCTTGTCACAGTCATGCTCATGACACACACCTGACTCTCATTCACTCGCTCATCCCATCTCCTATTTAAGCCCCTCACCTCCACACACTCGCGGTTATTGTTTGTGCATGATGGTATGTGTTGGTTCATGTCGGCCTGTGTAATCGTGTATACGTATCCCGCTACGTACACTTCTTCTCGGACTCCGCATTCTCTCAACGGCACCCCGGATTACCCCGATCCAACTGTTTTCCATGTTCACGCTGTCTGCAACACGTTTATCCGTTGCTGCCCAGCGCTGCGCTTTCCATAGCGCGAATCCGTGGATTCTCTAAACGAACTGTCTCTGCTTTCACAGAACTTCGTGGACCACGCACCCGGAGCGCACCACTGTATATTACTGCTTCGCTACAAGTATTGGTGGATTATCTCCTGAGTATTCTCAAAAAACTTTGTTTGCATTTACTTCGGCTTTCACCTCCTTATCCGCATTACAGGTTATCTCGATCCGCATGACCAATCAATCAAATCGCGGCAACGCTGTTGTTTAAAAAAACCTCCAAAAACACGTATATGCACATTCTCATTTAATAACACACATCATGTACATAAAGAAATTTCAAGCACGTTAATATATTGCCACCATATTGGTTTTCGTTTGTCTCGACTATCGGTTATCTCGACGCTTTTTGGCGTCCCATAGGCCGGCGACATAACCGGGTTCCACTGTACTGTAAAATACTTTGTAAAAAGTTCTACTGTCAGGGAACCACCAGCCACACCTCCCTCCTACACTCAGCACACTCGCACAGCCTCACCTACATACTAGTCACCTTCATCTGTGTCCAATCGACTCTCCCCTTCATAAGGCCCCTATTTCCACTTGCTCACCATCCGATCTACGGTACACACTGGCGATCATCCCGGGACTTCCCACGTTATGGATTATACCCATTTTCCGGTTTGTGCTTATACTTAAGTTTCTGCCTCGTGTACTAAGACTAATGTAGCATTTGCCCGTACTCTGGTTTCCAAATCTTGATCCACGCGTGACATCTACATGATGAAATCATAAAAATGTGGTCTCTGATTGGTGCCTGCTCAGTATTTTGCCCAGAACAGAAAATATATTTACAGGCTGCCAGCTTTCAAATAGTCCTCCAATGATTGAAAATAAATATTTGATTAGAGAATATTGTACCCTAATTAAAAGAACTCTATATTAGGATCATGATTTTGACCACCACTGCATGAACGACTGCCTGACACATAATATATTATTATATTTATGTTTTACAATCAAATGATTCATTAGTTAGAAACTAATTGCTTTGAATGCAGGTTACCAAACACCAAATAACTCAATTAGTATACAATTATGAGTCATTCACAAACTGTTCAACATTAAACTGTTGGTTACTTTAAAACTAACCTTTGCAGGGATTATGTATGTGAATATTTGATCTGTTAACTGGTTGCATGTGTCCGATTTATTGAGTGACACGACCTGAGAGTCTGTTGCTATTAAGTCAGTGTCATGGTGAAGTAACAGATCAAACAGTACAATAATTAAAGGTTTGTGAAGAAATCTCATGCGCCTTTGTAAAAGTATTTTTTAGTATTTTTTTTAAATAAAAAATACAGTAGTTTATTTTGATACATGGTGAAGGTAAGTGGAGTGTCATCAGCACTGCAGTGTTCAAAAAATAAATTAATTAAAAAAACGTGAGAATATGACCACCAACAGAGTGAGTATAGATGGAGAAAAAGAGAGGACTAAGTACTGAGCCTTATGGGACACCAGTGGAGACTCTGCATGGGGCAGATGTACTGTAGACCCTCTCCATGCTACCTGTTTTGTGCAACCTTCCAGGTAGGAGGCAAACATTCCCATGCTGATCTATGGATTTCAAAGCTACTGAAGTTAAAATGCTGCTAAATGGTTGAGGAGGATGAGGACAGATGGCTGATCAATCAGCATGTAGTTTCTTAATGACTTTTAAAAGGGCTGTCTTATTGGAATGTGCCACTTTGAAGCCAGACTGGCTGGGTCTTGGAAGTTGTTCTGTGAGAGATAGACAGTCAATTGGTTAAAAACAGGGAATTCCAGAGTTTTAGAAAGAAAAAAGAGAAGTGATACCGGTCTGTAGTTGTTAATCCAGAGGCGGTCTCTTCAAGATTAAAATAATCTGTGCTATCTTGAGTGGCACATTGGACCCATTGATGATTGTGGTGATCAATGGCAGGAAGTATTGTGAGATGGTCTGGAGCATAGTTAAAGGCATTGGATCCAGTGGGCAGGTGGTGGGATTGCAAGATTAGATGACTTGTAGTATCTCTTCTTCTGCTATGGTTGATAAATTCAACAAAGTTTGCTGTGTAATATGGGCATAGTTATAATAACCTCCACTATTCTGAGGAGTTCGACTAGATTTTGTAGGTGAGGAGAGGAGGCCTGAGGTGCATTCAGCATTCACATTCATATGGAAGGTGTTCAACAGGGTTGGAGCTCCATAGCAGAAGATATGCTCTGATCCATATGATGCATATCTTAAAAACAAATAACTGTGCACAGGGACATTGTCATGCAGGAAATATTTGGGTTGTGATAGGAAAATTTAATTATACCATATCCAAATGCATCCCTCGTTTTATACAGATTGACTATGCCTTGAGCCTGTGCTTTAGTCAAGGGGTAATGTAGTAATAATATCAAAGAACATACGTGGTACACACTATAAAACCATCATGTCATCATGAGAGCATTCATCATTAGAAGAGCAAAACTACATTTTGAACATCCAAATCCCTGAATACTGAATACCCCTGAGCATGTTCCAGAGCACAGAAAAGGAGCTTGTGCACGCCAATGCATTTCCTTCAATCCATCATTAAAGCTTATTTAATTGTAAAATCAACATTTTCAGACAAAGTCAGTTTTGGACTTTCTACTGCATTAAAGCTTTCACTAATTTCTATATTTCAATGCTGACAATGAAATTTCACACCTAGACCTTCAGTGGTGTCCTACCCAGGTCAGACCACCTCTTAATATCATCATATGACCTACGACTATAGAAACCATCAATATTATAGAGAAACGCAGTACAACAGAGCGCTGCATCATAGACAGGTATCCGTGAGAATCTCATTACTAAAGAAAGAAAAACAATAAACCCAATTCAACACGTCTCCTTTCACTTTAGCCACAGCTGCACTGCCTGCATTCATCTCTAGCAGAGGCATCGATATTAATCTCATAACATGACCCCAGTTTTTTCCTGCATTTTTGTGCATTTTTAATGTGCATTACAGTTTTTATTGGGATTTAAAATAAAGGCAAGTTGTGTGCAAATTCTACAGGAATGAAATATGCAAAAGTAGAATGGGTTCATGAAAAAGCTTAACAATTGTTTTGGTCAACGTTTCCTCACGATGTCCATCTTGAAAAGTCTAGTTAAAAAATGACCTTGTAAATATACAGTGGTGTAAAAAAGTGTTTGCCCCCTTACTGATTTCTTATTTTTTTGCACGTTTGTCACACTTTAATGTTTCAGATCATCAAACTAATTTAAATATTAGTAAAAGATAACACAAGTGATCACAACATGCAGTTTTTTATTATTGAGGGAAAACAAAATCCAAAACTACTTGGCCCTGTGTAAAAAAGTGTTTGGCACCTAAACCTAATAACTGGTTCGGCCACCCTTAGCAGCAACAACTGCAATCAAGCGTTTGCGTCTGTTCCAGCGCTGTGGAAGAATTTTGGTCCACTCATCTATGCAGAATTGTTGTAATTCAGCCACATTGGAGGGATTTCGAGCTTAATGACCTTTTTAAGGTCATACCACAGCATCGCAATAGGATTCAGGTCAGGACTTTGACTAGGCCACTCCAAAGTCTTCATTTAGTTTTTTCTTTAGCCATTTAGTGGTGTGTTTTGGATTAAAGTCCTGCTGCAGAACCCAAGTTCGCTTTAGCTTGAGGTCACGAACAGATGGCCGGACATTCTCCTTCAGGATTTTTTGGTAAACAGCAGAATTCATGGATCCATTTATCACAGCAAGTCTTCCAGGTACTGAAGCAGCAAAACAGCCCCAGACCATCACACTACCACCACCATATTTTACTGTTGGTATGATGTTCTTCTTGTATGACTGAAATGCAGTGTTACTTTTACGCTAGACGGAATGGGACACACATTTCAAAAAGTTAAACTTTTGTTGTCAACATTATTGTACACCTTCTGGATGGCCCCAGTGTTGCCAGCTTGCAATTTGATTGGTTAAACAGGCAACATGTACTTTACAATGCAGACACCCACAGCTTTGATTCTTTTGACCCTGGCAAAAAACGGCTGAAATCTGATTTGATGGAAAAACATAAACATACACTACAGAAAGCAGCATAATTGAGAGAAAAGCTATGAAACGAAGAGAATATACTATTGGGAATAATTTAATACATATTCATGGACAAAAATGTATTAATTGAATCCAATAATTCTGAGAAGGCTTTGCTGGCTCTAATGGCCGTGTATGTTTTTGACTGAGGACTACATTAGTCCTAGGACTACATTATGTGTTCATTATTCAGTATTCAAATTCATTTACGAATTTGCTTCAGAAATGATTTAGTGTATTATTATTTTAAGAATTAAGGGGACACAGGGACTTAAGTGGCCGGGCAACATCCCTTCACCCACCCCAGAGCCCACCTGTGGCTCAATTAGTGTACATTAGTTTATTTCATTTGTTTTTTTAGCACAGGTCTACTTTTTCACACAATCATATAATTTTTCTCGCTGTCCCATTCTTTCCTTCAACCTTGAAACACTGCGATACCTTGGAAACTCCCTGTTTAAATTATCACCCCTGCAGCAGGTCAGGGATCCTGCTCTGATTTACCAATTAGCATCAGCTCCAAATGGATCATCACCTGAAACAGAGAAGCACAAGCAAGGTCACGGTGTGAAGATCTCACAGTGGTTTAGGATCAAGAACAGATTTCAATCTACTGATAAACAGTAGGAAATGATCATTATGGACAGATAAAGAAATAAATATCAATCAATCTTAGGCAGACTTTAGTGCTTTAATTTATATATATATATATATATATATATATATATATATATATATATATATATATATATATATATATGCCACCCAGCTCCTAATCTCCATATATATTGCAAACAACCTACCTGTGTAATTCTGATTATGGGGTTATGTGTGCAAAATCTATTGCACTTTTTATCTTTAGAGAAGCTGTGGCATGAAAAATTCTTATTGTCATTTTTGTTTTTATAATTGGAAATGTAATGGATTTCAGATGAGTGATATTGATGCACATTACGCCTTCGGTTCATATTGGCATGAAAAATTCCAGAAACAAAAATGTTATGCTGAAAAAAAAAAAATGTTTAGCTATATGATTTATTTATGTTTTTATTTATTTTTTTATTTATTCATGGATGTGGTGAGGGAAGACATGCAGGTAGTTGTTTTTTATTATATTACATTTTTATCTATTTGGCAACATGATCAATATTTTTTCTTCTTCTTGCGTGCCGTTTTCAGCCAATCAATCTCTTTCTTTTTATTATAAGGCTTTATATTAATATATTAATGCAAAACGAATTTCAAATGATGTTACCTAATGAATGTGTCCAGGCTGAACAACCACCATATAGAACACAAGCAGAGAACAAACAAGGCAGCAGGCAACAAGAAGTATGAGGTTAACGTGAATAAAACAGAGGGAGTCAGTGATGTAAGTAAGACTGAAAACAGAGACATTCCTGATCACCTGATCATCATCATCTTTTCTCTGGTGGTGTTCTATATGGTGGTTGTTCAGCCTGAACACATTCATTAGGTAACAACATTTGAAATTCGTTTTGTATTAATATAATAATATGATGTGGTACAATTATTAGAGCCCAAACTCTGCCCAGAGCATTGTCAGGCTGGAACATATTTGGGTTCAAATTATATATATATATATATATATATATATATATATATATATATATATATATATATATATATATATATATATATATATAATTTTTCTATTGAAATTATTTATTTCCAACACAGTTTTCAGGAAGCACCAAAAAGGCTTATTACTGACCCGGTCATATCGAGTAATTATAGTCAGAAAATTCAATATTAGTTTATAATAAACAGTGTAGCTTGGATGATTATATTCCTTAGTAATAAAATATCAGATATTGCTTATCTGATGAAGCTCAATCTCTGAACTAGGCACGCTGCCACCTCTGACTCCTGCTATTGACGATCTTGTTGAAATGAGTTCGGGCTATTGTTCCAAGCTCAATGATCAGGGCGTAATGTGATGCTTTTGTCTCTCCACGCTCTCTAACCTTGTGCAATACTGAAACAAATGACATTTTAAATGCTGAGATAGGGTGAAGGAGAGACAATACACGAACGTGTAAACCAACACTGACAGCTTTCGTTCGCTCTAATAGCGAGGAACAGAGACAGACGGAGCAATAAACAAACTCACCTGTAATAGGTCATTTACCAAGAAACAAAAAGCTGAGATATGATTTAATCGTATTGCTTTTCACCGATCGCAATTAAGTTTCGAACACAATTAAAACACGAGATGGCAAGCAGCGATGATTATGATAAGTGTAATTGATATTTGAATAGAATTCATTACAATTGTTTACCAAAGCATCCTGCATAGGTTTCAACCCTCAAGAGAAAAACAACTCATATTTCTAATAAAATCAATTAGAAAAACATAACGGCTGAAATACAGCCTACACAAGCACTGAAAAACTAAGAGGTTAACATGATTGCCATTGCTATAGTAACAACTTACACAGAGACTTGTATGGTGGATTAACCTCATAAACAGACAGATTTTTTTGTCAGATCCTTCATTATAATGCATTTCATCCTAATGTATTATTATTATTATTATTATTATTATTATTATTATTATTATTATTATTATCGTTATTATTATCATTATTATTGTTGTTGTTTTCAAAATGATAATGAACATATGAGTACAGGCGCTAACAAACGAAATATAAGATGGAGAACAGGAAAGAAGATTGTGGAAGCTTCATATTTTTGGGTTGTGTTGTATCAGGGAAGGTTGAAGACTTATTCCAGAAAATGAAAGGATTCCTGAACCAACCTGGCCACCATTCCACACTTCAAAACCATGAGAGTCCAAATGAGATTCAAGAGACACTATGGACTGAGGATAATTGGAACCGATTTCACTATACAACAATACAAAGAGCCGAAGCGTAAGTCCGAGCTCTTTAAGTGTTATTTAGAGCGCAAGCAGTCATCTGAAATGATATTCTCCCATTAGGGGTCACCACAGCGGATCATCCGTATATTTGATTTGGCAAATGTTTTATGCTGGATGCCCTTCCTAACACCACCCTCCCCATTTATCCGGGCTTGGGACCGGCACTAGGAGTGGCTGGGGTTGGTTCCCTGGCCGGGGATCGAACCCGGGCCGAAGCGGTGAGAGCGCCCTATCCTAACCACTAGACCACTAGGGACAATAAGGATACTTAAAAATCTATATTCCTCTCTCTCTAACACTTTCAGTCAAGTTAAACATGATCCTGAGGTACTAATGACCACTGTTCCTGCCCCTCTTCACTCCTCGAATCTGTCCGCTTTTTTCCAGCCTGCCTCTGGATGGTGTTCTATTCTATTGAAGGCCACTCTGTGCAGCTGGGGATGTTTTCACATCAACGGTCTGGGGATCCTTAAAATTCCACTAAAAATGGGAGCTTTGAGGATGTGTACTGTAGTTAATGTCAACAGTCTGCTACACTGACTCAGCACTACAGTTTGCATCTGATCACCATCACTGCACCTCAACATCATTTATCTGTGTTAAATGGACATTCGGTGCAACCCAGATGAGGATGGGTTCCCTCTTGAGCCTGGTTCCTCTTCTTATGCCATCTTGGGGAGTTTTTCCCTCCACAGTCGCCACCTGCTTCTTCTTCAGTTACAAACTTACACTTATTAGAACATATTCACTTTTATCATCACATTATCTGTGTAAAGTTGCTTTGAGACAATGTTCATTGTTAAAAGTGCTATACAAAAAAATAAATAATTGAATTGTATTGAATTAAACAACCTGCCCAGTCACCACATCGAAATCCTATTAAACTGCTCTGGGATGAACTGGATCACAAGAAAGAAATATCCAACTAATGAAGAACGACAATTTTTACAAGAGGCACAGCAAAGTAATTCAGCTGAAAGTTTAGAGAAATTAACTGTCCAGATGCTGAAAGTGTGTAAAGATGTTAATCAATGAATATAAAGTGGAACATCTGGACATTTATATGTTCGTTTGGTCAAAGCAAATCTTCATACCGTTACATTAAATAGTCTGTTGCATATAAACAAAAGGAACATGAAAAAAAAAAAACATAAAAGACAAAAGTGTTTCCGACTAATTCATTAGTCAGTTAGTTAGTTAGAGTTTTTATGTTTTGAAACATCTGTTGAACAGGTTATTTCTTCTTAGAACAGCTATAAACTTCTCCCACCAGCCAGTTCTTGTGTTCTTTTTTAAAGGTAATATAAAAGCTTATGTCTTTTCTTCTGACAGACTGCTACAAAGCTCTAGCACAGAATATTACTTACACACATGTTCAACTAAAATCTCCTCATGGAATCCTTCACCATGTCTGCGATTTGTTAAAATACTGCAATTTTTAAATCCTTTTTCATATTTCTATTGAGTGCTCACTATTCAAATCTGTGTAAAAAAGCTGTTTCTACAGAAACACCTTCAATAAGTGCATTAAAAGACCTGAGATGTAAATTTTAATTGAAGCCACTATGTAGAAAATGAACATTTTTGACTAATCAGAATCAAAAATTCAGCAGCACTATGATATAAAAAGTTTCATGTATAATTGAAAAATAATGCAAATATACTGGTTGTAGGAAAACCTGCATGTGTTAAGGCTCAATGCTCATTATTAGTTATAGATTTGGAATATACACCACAAAACTAACAAAACAAAATCAGCATTGTTATAAAACTGTAATGTATGGCTGCTGTTTAAAATGTGCTCAAACACAAGGCTAGGTCCAGGCATGCAAGAACAGAGAACCTGCACTACATTAAACATGGAAGTGAATTCTTATCGATTTGAGCCGCCACCTCATGAGACTCGTTAGTATGGATAATTGCTTTTCTTGGTCGTGTAACTCTGGAAAATGAGGCTGTTTTATAGGACCAGGTGTGCAGCAGATGGCTTTGCTTATCCACCACTGTACAAGTGAACAAAATAACAATAACCACCAAAAATTCAGCTGAAAATATGGAAAGAAATGGTCAGAAATTATCCCCACTCCCATCTTACTTGCAGAGCCAGCATACTTCCACAGTCCATTCTCTGTTTTTATAGCCATGTGTATATGTTTGGTTTTGTTCTTGTAATGTCTCCATCCCTGTCTTATTATTAGGCACTGTGTTTATGCATCTGTTCATTTACAGGTATCTCCACTTCACTGTATTATTCATGTAATTAATTTTATGTATATTTAATGTAAATTTAATGTAATTATTATTTTTAAAATAAAAATGTGCAATTCCACTTTTTAATAAAATTTTATATATATTTTATTAAATATGTGCAACTGGAAGTTTCTTTCACTAAAACAGATTTCTTGTAATTGCAAACATATTTGGCAAAAATGCTCCTCTGATTCTGATGTACATATACAGTATATACACCCCTTTCTTTCTGTTTTTAACTGTGAAGTACCACTTCACTTTTTTCTGTACCAAGCCATTTGTTTTATCTTCCATGTTCTTCTGGTTTTTGATCTTGCTTTTCATTTATGTATTTGGATTATGTTCTAGCTTTGTCTACTTTTGGATATTTATATAAATGAACTGTTCCTCTTTAAGCACTTACATCCACTGACACTCGCATTACATCAGCTATGATTGCATTACTACAACTATGATTTCGATTTAAATTGTTAAAATCCTCAAATAGGATTTGAGGATATATATATATATACTTTTGGTGTAGTATACCTTTTAAATTTGTGTGTGTGTGTGTGTATGTGTGTGTGTGTGTGTGTGTGATATATATGTACAAATTAGTACAATTCTCTCACAGTGAATATTGGATGTTCCACATAACACCTCATGACAAAGAAAACTCTGAGGATTTGAGACCTAGAATTGTTGCTCTCCACAAAGTTGCCGAGGCTGTAAGAAGATTCGGTAAAACCCTGAAACAAACACACACACACACACACACACACACAAAGGTATATTACACCAAAAGTATATATGTATTATTATGTGTTCTAGAAATATTCCCTCTAACAGATATGTAGGTAAGCATCTGTGTCTGGCATTTGGTCGTTTATGAATGGCCTACTAATATCCAATCCCCTGCCTCCTGCCAGACAAAGACAAACAGCATGGCAAAGATTACTATTACTCTAACAATAAGAATTGAATAATAAAATCAAATAGTCACATTTTAACAAATATAAATTAAATTAAAAGAACGTAACTAACTTGAATGTGAAAACCACACAAGGAATACAGTAACATCATGAAAATACCACACAAAACATGAGATTATACGCGATTAACCAACCTAATCTAATGACATCCTCAATATATATATACATAAAAAGTAAAATCTCACACAAGGAAAAATCTCCGCTTGTTTTCTCTTTTTGCACTGTGAACTTTGTTTAAATTGATTCCCATTAAAAGGCGCAATCGAAAACAGAGCAGAAAAGTGCACGTTAATTGTGAAGGAACACAACTCTATTTAATTCATTTAACTCAAATTAGTTGTGTAAAGCTGAAATATAATAATTTTAATACACAAACTTAAGTGCATTATTTAATTTAAACATAGTTACATTCTTTGGACCAACAGCAGCCACATTTCATTTGTTTGAGTGCAGGTACGGTAAGCACACAGTTTCTTCTGGCTGACGAAGAAGTCACTAATGGATTATTTGTCCTTGTTACCTTTGGCTACATTGGTTTCTTGAAGCCTTTTCTCTTCAATCCTCTGCAAATTTTAGTGAATCAAGAAACAAGCTGGAGAAGTCAGCGGTTTTGCAGATTACTGCTGATGGGTGGTGGGGGAGGTAAGCAAACAAGTAAGTATCTCCACTTACAAGGTGACAAGTTTGAGGTCTAAAAGAAAATGAGTGCACTTTTAAATGATGTTTTTATTCCAAACAGCTTGTGTTTGTCCGAGTAGCTTCACCTGAATAGGGAATAAGTGACTTTTGTGGTGGTGGTGGTTTGAGGATATGTTATTTGACATGATGTACTATTTTACTTTCTGATGGCGGGAATGAATGCCAGGCAACCTGTAACTATGCCTTTGGAACTCGTGAAATTAAGTTGTCACTCAGAAAGCAGCCTGACAGCCTGTATGCTAAATGAGGAACACTAATTTCAGATTCTCTCTCAGTCGCACTCACTCTGAGTTAAACCGATGTCAGCAGAAGAACAGTGATTTCCAGTCCTGTAAATTCTGTCACGTAAGAGCCCAATTTGAGCTCATTTGTCAGAATGGAGGATGAGGAGCGTGACTTTCATCATGTGTATCATGTGCATATTTGTGCAAATCTGCAATTTACAGAGGCAGGCTATTATTTCCTAGCAGCAGCACACCGTACATTTCAAACTGTGAGAACTCATTGTAGCATACAGACAGTGCTGATGGGCTACAGTCATTTCTTTACACGTCTTTTCTATTGTGTTCATTTTTAAGTATAATTTATTATTTATCTATTTAGCTAGTATATAAGTTATTAAGGTTATTGCATAGCTAATCAGAGTAGCATTTACGGAAGTCCTAAGAGGCCATGCATTCTGCGATTTTTTTCATTCTTGTTTTCTCGTGATCTGGACATGTTTTCTTGTTATTACAACTTAATTTTCCCATGATATTGACATAACAAACATTGTTTCCTCCTAATCAGTAATACATTTCTCTGTGTATTCAGCATAGGAGCATGTTTTAGAGGCAGCATTATGGCATTATTATGAATGATCAAAGTTTTGCTTTGATCAGGGATTCACTCAAACTGAAACAGCTCTGTGTCTGTCAGAGATAAAATTAAGTCGTAATAAAAAACTTTCTTTCGGCTTCTCCCATTAGGGGTCGCCACAGCAGATCATCCGTATTCGGGATCTGCATGTTTGATACTGGATGCCCTTCCTAACGCAACCCTCCCCATTTATCCGGGCTTGGGACTGGCACTAAGAGTGCACTGGCTTGTGCAATCCTAATGACTGGGGTTGGATCCCTGACCGGGAATCAAACCCAGGCCACAGCGGTGAGAGCGCCCCATCCTAACCACTAGACCACCAGGGAACCTTGAAGTTAACTTCTCATTTAACAATATTTATCTTTCCACATTAATGTTATGAGGAACGTCATGTTTGTCTGTAAAATATATAGTAACAGACAATTGCATGGAGTGAAGAAAAAGTTTCCCCGAAATAAAAATACTTTAGTAAAGTACACATGCATTAAAATCTATGTGCCTACAGTAATGAGGTAAAAGTGCTTTCTTACTGTCCATCACTGTAAAAGTTTTGTTTGGATAATAAATAAAAAGTTCCCTCTCAGTTAAATCAATAGTAAAAATAAAAGCATGTATCTTAATGTACAGAGCTGACAAATTGCAAGGAAAAATCAACAGATAATATGTCAGGTAGGACAAGCTCCTCAAACAATCAATAGACTTTGACATCTGTCTCTGGAAATGGTTTGAAGTATTGACCACTTTTCAACCGAAAATATATTCAGGTTTTCGTTGCGGTGAGTTTTAAATGTGTTTTTTTAAATACAAAATCTCATCTATTTTATCCTTAAACTTTTCGGCTCAGCCTTTAAGATTTTGGGCTTCTGATCGGAAAAACCATAACTTCAAATCCCAGCATCTCCACTGCTGGGCCCTTTAGCAAGTCCCTTAACCGTTAACTGCTCAGTTTGAAAAATTAGATCATTGTAAATCAATCTGGATAGGAGCATTTTCCAAATTACATGAATATATATTCAATGAGGCTGTGAGCGTTGTATATATTTGTGTATATATATATATATATATATATATATATATATATATATATATATATATATATATATATATATATATATATACAGTACAGACCAAAAGTTTGGACACACCTGCTCATTCAAAGAGTTTTTTTTATTTTCATGACTATGAAAATTGTAGATTCACACTGAAGGCATCAAAACTATGAATTAACACATGTGGAATTATATACATAACAAAAAAGTGAACTGAAAATATGTCATATTGTAGGTTCTTCAAAGTAGGCATCAAGAGAATGCCAAGAGTGTGCAAAGCAGTAATCTAAGCAAAAGGTGGCTACTTTGAAGAACCTACAATATGACATATTTTCAGTTGTTTCACACTTTTTTGTTATGTTTATAATTCCACATGTGTTAATTCATAGTTTTGATGCCTTTAGTGTGAATCTACAATTTTCATAGTCATGAAAATAAAGAGAACTCTTTGAATGAGAAGGTGTGTCCAAACTTTTGGTCTGTACTGTATATACACACACACAAACATACACACACACACACACACACACACACACACACACACACACACACACACAATGTTATGTGGACATTTTAATCTCCTTAGTCTTATTTATTTGTTGTACATAGATTTAAATATTCAACTGCATTGAAGATAAACTGCATTCTATCTATCTATCTATCTATCTATCTATCTATCTATCTATCTATCTATCTATCTATCTATCTATCTATCTATCTATCTATCTATCTATCTATCTATCTATCTATCTATCTATCTATACAAATTTCATGGTTTGGTACGTACCTCAGTTTTTATTTCATGGTTTGGTTCAATTTACTAAAAAATAAGTAGAATAAATCAGAATAATGCAATAAACTTTTTATTGTATTGATTAAATTGTGTAATTGATTAAATTGGCACAAAATAGTTGATAAAAATTTAACAAATGGAAAAACATTTAAATCGTTTACATTTGTTAGACCCTATTATGGTTATATGTGTATATATAAGTAAGTCTGTGTGCATGTTCGATCTATATCGCTAGTGTTAGTGTTAGCAATAACCAGGAAGTGACCACGATTTCACCCATGCAGAAAACAAAACATGAGTTTTACTACGCACTACAAATCGTAATTGTGGTACAGAGTCAGTAGCCACAGTGACACTGCGCTAACTCTAGTTTATTTTTATACCCCTGGCATTGTTGTGTATATTTTCAAATTTAATAATAATACCACGAAAAACTAACAGTAACACTGCTTTTAAAGTGTGAGACAAAGACTAAACAAACTTGCGTTTCACCACCTAAAATGTTCCTGAGCAAACACAAATTTTATCTATGTTCTGCACGTAAATGTATTGCATTCGGTACATGTGTGCAACTGAAACTGTCTGTCTGTCTGTCTGTCTGTCTGTCTGTCTGTCTGTCTATCTATCTATCTATCTATCTATCTATCTATCTATCTATCTATCTATCTTGTTTATGATCCAATTCCTCCATTCAGTATCTGAATCTGATTGTTACTGTAGCTTTACTACATTTTTGCATTTTTGTGTAACAGTCTTTAAATCCATTATAGACTCATCACCTATTCCATGTGCGAATGCCTTAATAACAAGATGGCCCTATTTTACGGATGCTAATGAAATCATTAGCACACTGTTAATGTATTCAGAGGCCCAAACATCTCATCTGTGTAATGCACGATTGTGGATTATCGTTGGCCTGCTCGCCTGCAGCAGCTGAGTACTCCGTATGGGAAACGATCACTGATGATAATCTAAATGCTAATGTTTGTGTGGCAAGAGTTTAATAGGGTTAGGAAACCTAATTGCTGCTACAGTAATCTGTACAGTGATCTCACAGCTGGGAGTTAGATTATGGTACAACAAGCACAATCATAATGTCTCTTCAACAAACTTGTTCATTTTGAAACACTTTGGGCCTGCTGTAACAGGAAAAGAAGCTTAAACAGGGAGTGATGAAGCAAAGCAGCTGATTTTCCAGTGAGAGCATGTCCTTCAGTGTTTCAGGCATACATTTATTCATTCATAGCTATGTTTAATATTCCGGGATGACCATGAGAGTGATTGATTTTATTTATACATCATAGCAGCTATAAACTATAGCCAGTTATCTATTTTAAATCATTAATATTTAGGACGTCTATAAAAGTAAAGATACCTTACTGCAAAACTTACTCGATTACAGGTTAAAAGTCACCAATTCCATTATGACTTGAGTAAAAGACTTTGCGTATATGATTTGAACAGTACTTGAGTATTTGACTTACCGTATTTTTCGGACTATAAGCCGCTACTTTTTCCCACGTTTTGAACCCCGCGTCTTAAACAACGAAGCGGCTAATTTATGGATTTTTCCTGGGTTTTTTCCCGGTTTCACAAACTTCAAGCCAAAACATTAGACCAATAAAATTTTCGAATGGAAATGAAAAAAACGCACTTCACCTGTGTTCTGAGCTGCACGGCATCGGGAGAAAAACGTAACCGATGGAGATTTTTAAATGCACGATGATGCCAAAAGATAAACTCTTGAGAGAAATAGTTGTGAAAGGTAGGAGGAAGACAGTGAACAATGACTTTCTTGGTAGGCTACTGTTTAGATACAAGCCGTTGTAACACGTTGAGTCTGGGTGAAGGGAGAGCTCGCTAACTCCAGTTACAACAGAAATCATATAAGCACAGACAGGTTTCCAAAACTCGTGCTTTTTTATTTTTCTTGGCAACAGCGTTACGGGTTAGTCAAAGAAACTTAGAAATGAGCATCAGAAAATAATAAGGACATATTCCTCGGTCTCCACACATGCAGTAATACCGGAAGAATGCAGCGGCAGGCTATTCCCAAAATGCGGCTCTGCTCTTAAAGGAGCCACAACATATTTCACCCGTTACACCGTGTAACAGACACTCTCTTTCGGTAAAGCCTGTGTAAAGTTCATTAGTTTCAGTGTAGACAGCGGCTTATAGATGGGGCGGCTTATTTATGTTCAAAATAAAAATCTTTGTCAAATTCAGTGGGTGCGGCTTATATATGGGTGCGCTTTATAGTCCGGAAATTACGGTATATAAAATGTAGGCTCAAAGAAGCATGAGTCCTCAACACCAAGATGCATGTGAGTAAAAAACAAAAACTGCTTATTTGTGAGGTTTTATTCAATAAAATACAAGTCAAATTGTACACCTGCATTAACATTGCGTTAACCAAACTCAACAACTTCTTCAACATGCCAGAATGAAAAAAGATTAAACAAGTCGGTAAAAAAAAGGACAAAGTAGTAAAGCATTGTTTCAAAAAGGGATAAACAAATAACACAGTTAACAATTACAGTCTCATGTCACAAAGTAGAAGAACCGTTAGAATTCAATGGACAAATAAAATTAAATAATTTAAGATAAAAGAAAACAAGACCTTGAAAAGTTTTTCGAATTTATCCAAGCTCTTTTTAGGCTAAAAAAAGTCACCCACAGCCAGCAGATGCTGGTAGGAAAGTTTTAATGACCTCTTCAACAGAGGTACAAAATCTAATTGGTAACGCTCATCATCAATTAAAACATAATGGAGTAAAAAGTACATCTGTTAATAGATAAATGAAATAAAAGTTACTTAGAACTCTGAATCCCAGAGCCTAATGCATCTACTTTTCTCTGCACTTAAACATTTGCTCCATAATAAAACCACAAAACACTAGAAATACCAGGCACCATGGATGGTCCATATGTTTCTTTACTGAAAATATCATACAGGGAGTGCAGAATTATTAGGCAAGTTGTATTTTTGAGGATTAATTTTATTTGAGGATTTAATTTGAACAACAACCATGTTCTCAATGAACACAAAAAACTCATTAATATCAAAGCTGAATATTTTTGGAAGTAGTTTTAGTTTTAGCTATTTTAGGGGATATCTGTGTGCAGGTGACTATTACTGTGCATAATTATTAGGCAACTTAACAAAAACAAATTCATACCCATTTCAATTATTTATTTTACCAGTGAAACCAATATAACATCTCAACATTCACAAATATACATTTCTGACATTCAAAACCAAACAAAAACAAATCAGTGACCAATATAGCCACCTTTCTTTGCAAGGACACTCAAAAGCCTGCCATCCATGGATTCTGTCAGTGTTTTGATCTGTTCACCATCAACATTGCGTGCAGCAGCAACCACAGCCTCCCAGACACTGTTCAGAGAGGTGTACTGTTTTCCTCCTTGTAAATCGCACATTTGATGATGGACCACAGGTTCTCAATGGGGTTCAGATCAGGTGAACAAGGAGGCCATATCATTAGATTTTCTTCTTTTATACCCTTTCTTGCCAGCCACGCTGTGGAGTACTTGGACGTGTGTGATGGAGCATTGTCCTGCATGAAAATCATGTTTTTCTTGAAGGATGCAGACTTCTTCCTGTACCACTGCTTGAAGAAGGTGTCTTCCAGAAACTGGCAGTAGGACTGGGAGTTCAGCTTGACTCCATCCTCAACCCGAAAAGGCCCCACAAGCTCATCTTTGATGATACCAGCCCAAACCAGTACTCCACCTCCACCTTGCTGGCGCCTGAGTCGGACTGGAGCTCTCTGCCCTTTACCAATCCAGCCACGGGCCCATCCATCTGGCCCATCAAGACTCACTCATTTCATCAGTCCATAAAACCTTAGAAAATCAGTCTTGAGATATTTCTTGGCCCAGTCTTGACGTTTCAGCTTGTGTGTCTTGTTCAGTGGTGGTCGACTTTCTGCCTTTCTTACCTTGGCCATGTCTCTGAGTATTGCACACCTTGTGCTTTTGGGCACCCAGTGATGTTGCAGCTCTGAAATATGGCCAAACTGGTGGCAAGTGGCATCTTGGCAGCTGCACGCTTGACTTTTCTCAGTTCACGGGCAGTTATTTTGCGCCTTGGTTTTTCCACACGCTTCTTGCGACCCTGTCGACTATTTTGAATGAAACGCTTGATTGTTCGATGATCACGCTTCAGAAGCTTGGCTATTTTAAGACTGCTGCATCCCTCTGCAATATATCTCACTATTTTTGACTTTTCTGAGCCTGTCAAGTCCTTCTTTTGACCCATTTTGCCAAAGGAAAGGAAGTTGCCTAATAATTATGCACACCTGATATAGGGTGTTGATGTCATTAGACCACACCCCTTCTCATTACAGAGATGCACATCACCTAATATGCTTAATTGGTAGTAGGCTTTCCAGCCTATACAGCTTGGAGTAAGACAACATGCATAACGAGGATGATGTGGTCAAAATACTCATTTGCCTAATAATTCTGCACTCCCTGTATTTTCTGAAACCTTTTAGCCTAAACAAAAAGAAAATAAAAACTTACATTTAAAACTTATAAAACATAAAACTTATCATAATATTTTTTTATTTATCTTACAGGGAAACTGTAACAGTTATTCACAGTACACTCACAGTAAAGAAACATTACAATAAACTATACTAAAATACATTTTTATTAAAATATACTTATTAAGTTATATATTAAGAATAGATGCTGTACAATCTCATTAATTTCCAATCTTATTGAAATATACTGTACGAACTGTGTAGCAGCAGTGAAACAGATGGTAGAAAATTTTACACTTCATTGATCCACTTATGTTATTTAAAATGTCAGTTATTGCACAAAAATTGTCCTAGATATTACCATATAAATAAATATATAAATGAAAATCTATACATGTAACTATAAACAGTTTAATAGAACAGAGTGGCTGATTTTCTAGTTAAAGCATGTCCTTAAGTGTTTTATTCACAATTTTATTCGTTCATAGGTATGTTTTAATATTCTGGAATGTAAATGAGAATTTTTATTAGTATTATTACATCATAGCTGCTATAAAGAATAGCCTGCTCATCTATTTCTATTTAGTATTATTAAGAAATACTTACAAGCTTTAGTAGAACACTGAATCCCAAACACCCAATGCATCCACCTTTTTTGGTTCTTTTTCCAGTCAGGGACTTGTCCATTTTAAGAGCCGCCTCAACTCAGTCACAAAATCCTTTCTTCAAACTTAAACGTTTACTCCATAAAAAAGCCACAATATTACAAAAATACCAGGGACCATCAATGCTTTATATGTTTCTTTACTGGAAATGGTGTCATATTTTAAAGGGGGAGTATTTTACCACTGGGAAGTGGTAGCTCCAGTGGTTAAGGCGCTGGATTATTGATCGGAAGGTCGGGGGTTCAATCCCCGGTGTTGCCAAGCTGGCACTCTTGGGCCCTTAAGCAAGGCTCTTAACCCTTTGTGCTCCGGGGGTGCCGTATCATCTCTGACCCCAGCTTCCAAGCAAAACTGGGATATGTGAAGAACAAATTTCACTGTGCTGTAATGTTTATGTGACAAATAAAAGCTATTCTATTATAAAGCCTTTCAGCCTGAAAAAAAAAAAACAGATCAATCTGGTCTTATTCCAAAAATCACCTGACTTGATACTTGTGCCTTTGGTGCCCCTCTTTTTTCTATCCTTCTCTATCACAAGTCTTATTGTGTATTTTTTTTTCCATGTAACTATGTACACATGTAACTATACAGTTCAAATCATCATCTTTCTTTCGGCTTCTCCCATTAGGGGTCGCCACAGCGGATCCTGAAAAATGCTTTTTTTCTGCATAAAAGCATTTGTTGCACATAAAATAAAAGTTTATCTGTGCTTTGCATTCACTTCATTAACCACTTTACATGGCAACTCATCGCACCTCAATGTCAATTTGTGTTCTCTATGTAAAGATAATCAATCAAATCCATGAATTGTGGAATAGTAGCGAAATCTGTATTAAGTAGTAGCTAAATCTGTATTGAGTAGTAGCTAAATCTGGGGAATATGAATAATGTATAAGATGCATAACATAAGAGTTTAAATCCCTGGAGTCAGCTGTGCATAGTAATTGAGAGTGTGTTAGAGAAGTGAAGAAAAGAGTGCAGGCAGGGTGGAGTGGGTGAAGAGTGATAGCAGGAGCGATTTGGGATAATAGGGTATCTGCAACAGTGAAGGGGAAAGTTTATAAGGAGGAGGTGAAGCTGGAGGGTTTCATCAGGAGTGATGAGGATGGAAAGGATTAAAAGGACTGTGCAGGTGGGACGTTTTGGAGACAAGGTGAGAGAGAATCGATTAACATGGTTTGGTCCTGTGCAAAAAAGGGACATGGGGTATATCGGTAGAAGAATGTGGAGGATGGAGGTGCCAGGCAGAAGGAAAAGAGGAAGACAAAGGATGTGGTGAGGGAAGTCATGCAGGTGGTTGGTTTGAAAAGGGCAGGTGTAGAGGACATGGTGGTATCCAGAAGCATAAAAGAACAGCTATGAGAATAAAAAGTAATAGTGTATAGGAATAGTAGCTAAATCTGGGAAAGGGGTAGCTTAGTGTTTAAGATGTTGGACCTCTGGTCACTGTACGTTTAAATCCCACCACCATTAAGCTGGGCTTTTGAGCAATGCCCTTAACCCTAAAATGTTAAGTTGTATGAAAGAGATAAGTGTAAGTCGCTCTGGATAAGGGCATCTGCAAAATGCCTTGATTGTACATGTTTTAAAAAAGTCTGTGCCCTGGACTCCTTTGGATAACCTTCAGACTTCTCTGTGACTCTTGGTAAAGGGACGTGGTTTGAGAAAAGAATGGGTGGATGCTTACCAGGTGCCACACCTGAAGCCAGGACTGGAAGTGATGTCTACAAAGAAGCATTGGTTGACAAAGGCAACCATTGACCTTAGGAATGGAAAGTTGCATATGCAAGATTTTTCTATAAATTCATTGTAAATTCTATTCAATTCAAATCATTTTTATTCAAATTGCACTTATAACAATGGACATTGTCTTAAAGCAGCTTTAAAGAAATAAAGGGGTTATAAAGTTGTGGAATGCATGTAATACATTTTTACTAAATATTATAAGAATGTATAAGTTTAGTGCTTAAACATTGTCTATCCGTTATAATTGTGACTTTATATCTAATTATTGAACCAGTGGTGATTATGGCAAAAAGCACTCCCTGAAATGGCATGAGGAAGAAACTTTGAGAGCAACTCATCCTCATTCCCAACACCAAATGTCCATTTATTACAGTTCCATCTTTGTTGAGGTGCTGTTCGGTAATAGGTGCTGAAATAAAGAACAGTTCATACAACCTGTGGTCCTGAACCACTGTAGCAGGCTGGTACAATTGGTCAAATTTAATAAAACATGGAAATGCACAAGAACCATACAATAATTATACCTCAAGTGTAGAACACGAATAAAGAAAAACATCTAGAGTTGACAACCAATGGAAACAAACGTAAGACCAAAAGTGCTAATTAGCTGCAGATGTAAATGAAGTGAAGGAACAATCACATGAAATGGTTCAGTCGGGTGCAACACAAAAATGCCAATTCAGATTCCTCATAATAATTAATGAGTCGGTCAACGCGGGCAGATGTTTTCTGTTAAAGGTGTTTGTAATCAATCTTATTTAATGCATTCATTACTTTTTCGTACCAGCCATGACCTCTGGTGACCTTTGACAGCAGCATGGGTCATTAGCCGTGTTTAGAGATCGCTAATGGCTCGCAGTTTCTCATGTCGGCGCTGAAGGCTGTAACGAGCAGAAAATGTTCATTCATAAACACTGTCTCGTGCTACACGACTGGTCATTAATAGTGTCTAATGAGTGTGATGATGGATTATTGGGAACACAATGACCTTGTGCTCCAAACAACTGGACAGCAGGTGGAGATGCTACTCTGCTATATGGCAATGACTTCATTTTTATGTTCCCTCATCAGTTTATACTACAGAGCTGGAAAATTTAGGATTGATCAGAAGGTTTTAAGTAATTTTTAATAAGTAGTTATGGCTACAAGGGGAATGTGGGTGATATGAGTGTTTAAAAACGTGTAATCATTAATACAATGGTTATTTAGCATTTTCAAAAAAAAGAAGACTCCAGTGTCAGCATTCATATACAGTGGTACCTTGACCTACGAGTTTAATTCGTTCCGTGGTCGAGCTTGTATCTTAATTTGCTCGCACATCAAATCAATTTTTCCCATTGAAAATGGCATTAATCTGTTCCAACCCCCAAAATGAGACCCTGTTTTTAATGTTTCATGTTATTAAATTAGGAAAATACATTTCTAAATAACAAATCTTGTATAAAAACATAATAGAAAGAGTGTGTAAAGATATAATAAGGTTTTGCGCAGTGTATTTACCGTGGAGATGAGACGACTTGAGCTAACGAAGACGCCGTCGGGGGGACTCGGCTTTTACTATCACTACTGTACACTATGTATCCCTAAACTTAAAATTTTTACTTTTCTTCTTTGCTTATCTTAATTTTCATCACAATCTAGCAGCGGCGTCTTGAGCTCGTACCTCAATTTTTTGCTCGGGTAACAAAGCAAAAAATCGACCGAGTGAACGCTCATACCTCGGAAAACTCGTACATTAATGCACTCGTAGGTCAAGGTACCACTGCATTCAAGGCAGGGTTGCAACTCAGAATTCTCGACCTACAACCAGGAAAAACCACCTTGTCAGGCTACATCTACACTAATACAGATACATTTGAAAATGACGTCCACGCTGTCATTTTCAATTCCGAAAAAGTTGCTCATCCACACTGAAACGTCTGAAAATGCTGTACTGTGCTTCAGCAAAACGTAAGACACCTTATGTTAAATCTTCTACCTCAGGTTGTTTTGGTCAGGTTTTGGTCAGGTGTTGCTAGTTCATCTAAATAGAAAAGAACTGCTTTACTGCTCTGACAGTGCAAACAAAAGATATGGCTTTTACAGAAAAATTAGTTTTATTTCCACTCTGTATTTGGTATGTTCTGAAATGATGCAGCTGAATGCTACATTTTATGACACAGAAAAGGCTGGTGAGGTATATTATAACAACTGTTCCACAATAATAGACACTTGTTTTACTGGTTAGATTTAATTATGCATTGAAAAAGAACACTGTCTGATTTGAATAAACTTAATTTTAATTGTTGTGATGATAAAAACTATGTTGATGTTAAAGATGGTGATAATGGTAATGGTGGTGGTGGTGGTGGTGAAGATGACACTGATAGTGTTGTTAAAGATGGTAATAATGGCAATGATGGTGGTTGTAGTGGTGAAGATGACACTAATAGTGATGTTTAAGATGTTATAATGGTAATGATGGTGGTTGTGGTGGTGAAGATGACAATGACAATGATGTGATGTTAAAGATAATGATGATTCAGATGATAATAATGATTAAGAAGGAAAAAAAAACAGTGTTGAAGTTAAAGATGCTGATGAGGATGACGACAAATATGATGATAAATATTTTGAAGATGTTACAAAATTTGATGATAATGAACATGATGATGATGACAAAAGCAACAATGATGATGATGGTGATAAAGATGGATATGATTATAAAGACAAAACCAATGGATGAAGATGAAGATAATGATGAAGATGATTAAAATGATAATGACAAAGAAGACAATGATGTTGATAATGATGATGGTGATGTTAAAGATAATGATGAAAATGATAGTGATGATAAAGATGATAATGGAGACAAAAATGATGATATGATGATGAAGGAAATAAGATGCACTCCTGGAGGATTTGCTGTGGTGGATTAATAAACTTGTTCCTCAAACTTGCCTATTTTTCTCTCTCCCTCTATCCTCACCTCATTCCCCCTCACATCAACATTAATCATATTTTGAAGCTCCTCAGCACAACAGGGTGATTCTCTGCTGATCTCACAGCTTTATATTCTCTGCAGATGAGCTTAGGACTAAAATATTTGTGTAGTCTCGCATGCTGGATCTAATATGCATCCAAATAAGCATTAGTGCAGCAGTCGCTCTCGTCACTCCACTCCAAACAGGCTGTAGGTGCGAACAGATGCTCCACAGATTGGTTCTTCTACCCGATTAAGAGTGTGAGGTTAATCACCATGTCACACAGGTGCTAGTGTGAGTTCATTCAGCTGGCACGGACATTGGAAAACATGCAAATGTTCTGCCTCATTTAGCACACTGATGATGATGCAGATAAACTAATTTAGTTTGAGGATTAGAATCTGTTTAACAAAGAAGTGAATTTTGCAGTTAATTATAATCACAAAGAAAAACACTGAAAAGTAATGAAAAAAATAAGGGATGTGTCCCATATCCAATTCGTACTTTATTTTTTTATAGTTATTATAAAACAATTACATTTTAATTCAATTAAAACATTTTAATTGCAAATCGTTTTACTTTTTTTTTGTTTGCTAAAGGAATACCAAACAAATATCTCTGCGTGGTTCATGTTCTCGATTCGTGGTTTTACATAAAAAAAGGAGTGAAGTAAACCAACCATAAATAATGACACCATCTGTTGTCATATCAGAAAAAAAAAACACATTTTGAGTACTCCTTAATGATGTCACAGCAGATAATTAGACATTCACTGCGTGTTTGGTTGACCTCATACTTTCATTTCATCAACTAGGATACGTATTTTCCTTGCCACAGACGCACCAGGCTGCTCATCAGGGATAAACACACATCATTCACTTTAATTCTTAAGTTCTTTAAAGCTAATTTGATACAATGCCCATTGTGAAAAAAACGATAGATATAAACTTGAACTGGCGCTTGACAGGAGCAGGACACTTGTCCTTGGCAATGGCTGAATGCACATACAAAGACATTTTATCCCAAGGAAACTCAAAGGTTTCATATCACTTACTGGATATGTTGGTTGATTGGCTTACCTTGCTCAAACTACAAGGTTTTAATGCTTGTGAAGAGCTTGAATATGTAGATAAACAAGGTTGTGGACTGGAGAGTGAAGACAGACTGAAATGGCAATATTTGCAGATCAGTTGTGACTTGTGTTGTTTCTGAAACACAAGAAAATTAAATAACTAAATCACTATTTTCGCATTTGTTTGATATACACACAAACATTCATAAACACTACAGACTATTATTTCAAAAGGCAATTTAATGAATTTGTTTTTAAATAACATAGTGCAGTAATAATAGAAATTGCCTTTGGGGAGGACTGTGTTTGTGGTTGGACCAAATCCAGCTGAATGTAAACAATCTAATTTCTGACTAATTTATTTTGCTTTAAAGGGAAAGTTCACACAAAACAGTTTGCTGTTCATTTCCTCACCCTGAGACAGTATATATGTATTCAAAACAGTCTGGAACCTGAGCTTTCGGTCGCATAATAATGTCCATCAAACTCTGGGAAGTCAATCATTCCATATTCCAAACCTTTGATATACATCACTTTGCAACATGACACTCATGTTCCAGACTTTAATGAACATTCCCAGGACCATTTGTTGAGGCTGTGGATTAAAAGTAATAATGTTGTGAATAATGTGCTTTTTTTTTTACAGAATGAGCGTTTTGCATTACAAGACCTCAGTGTACTGTGAGGAGCCATGGGTATTCATTTTGTTTTGCTTGTATATGTTTCACTCTTAAAGCAATGATTTTAACTGACTGGACAGTAACCAATTTTGAAAGCCTCCAGAAGCTTAATTTGCTTTTTATGTCTTCTATTGATTTCACACCTGAGCGTTCAAGTGAAGTGATGACCTGTTCGTGAATATCCTCAGACAGGCAAAGCAAAGCCTTAAGAATGATTTATAGATGATCTTATCATTAAGAATGATAAGAACCTTTATTTTGTTATTGTCAGGGATGGCTGGCAATAAGGACCCAAAAGCAGGACGCTACTGAAAGAAATAACACATATCCCAAAGGAATAGCACAGGCAGTGAAGAGATTCTGCCAAAAACTTAGAAACACTAGGTTTCGAAGCAGAAGGTGACAAACTCATGAATGTCCTTGTGGATGGATGTCCACCAAAAACATTGTAGAAGCATGGCCAAGGTGTGAGGGTCACCTGGGTGACAAAAAAAGTGAGAACTGTGACACCACTGGAGGACTTCAGATCTGAGTTGGTCAGGCACATAAAGTTTCAACTCAGGTAAACTCCTGCGTCTTGTTTCAATCAGTGAACAGGTGATGACCTCAACCGAAACTGCAATAAACGGACATTCGTGGCAACCAGATGAGGATGAGTTCCCTTTTGAATCTTGTTCGTTTCTAGGTTTTCTTCCTCATGCCATCTCAGGGAGTTTTTCTTTGCTTCTGCCACCACTGGTTTGCTCATTAGGGATAAATTTACAAGTGATAATTAATAAATCTTAAATGTATATTTGTAATGTATTTATTTCTGTACAACTGTTATGGGAAAATGTCCATTGTTAAATTGAATTAAATTGAATTTATTTCAGACAGACAGTTAAGAAGCGACTGTTGTTAAGATTCTCAACACATTTGGTGGAGCTTTTTTGCCTTCACCAACTTCGCCCAACAGTTTCTAAGATTTTTTTACAGCATTCAAACTGATTTGCCTTTCTTTCAGCAGGCCCACAAAACATCAGACCAATAATCCTCAAAAAGATCTGTAAACAAAGGTTTGATAGTGGATGCCAGGTTGAATTTGTATTTATTTGTTTATATTTCTCAACTTTTGTTTTTTTGCCTGAAATGAAAAGTTCAGTAAGCTAATAACTCCATAAGCATACGGTGCAGGAACGCTGTTCCTCTTAATTATAAAATATCCGCCCACATCGAAGCCACTGACTGTGTAATTAACTTAACAATTTCATGCGAAAAACAGCCACCTCTGATAAACACAGAATATATATTCCAGTGGAGAGGTAAAGCCTGATGCAATAAATCTATCTGCAAGATACGAGCGAGAGGTTTGTTTTTCGAAAACATGCATTATGCATCGCAGAGCTCCGAAAAATTCACACCGAAATGGAGATCAAGCTCCAGCCGATAACACTAGCTGTTATTCCCTTTCCCTTTTCCTTGAGAGTGACCCTTTCTGAGATTCATGTCGCATTCTGTTTCTAACTGACAGCTAAACACAACAAATGAAATAGCTCAGAGAAACCTGACTCATTGTTGCGGTTGTATTCATCAGATGTGAATTTAAAATAGTGACATGGATACGAAATTAAAGTAATAATTTCATATGGTGAATCCCAAAACTGCCAACTAACTTCCCAGAAGTACCTGCTTTGACCAGAATGACCTCGGTCTAAATTAACATGCAAGTTTTAAGGTAAAACCTGCAGCTCCTGACTGATACTATCCCGTATTCACAGTTTATTTTCAGAGAGATGGTGCACATACGTAAAAGTAGCATCTAAATTAGAGGTATGTGTGTAGGGGCATTGTCATGTTCTCATTGTCAGGGTCAAAGACTGAACTGGGGTTGACTGTGTAAGAGGCCGTTAGGGCAGTGTATGAACCCATGTGCATAGACAGACTCAGAAATAATGGAAAATACATGTCCAAAAAAGCACAAAATTAAGTTGATCTTTGTTGATGCAGCTTCAATTTGTACAATCTGATTTGTATTTCAGGAAATAAAACCTCACAAATGAACTGTTTTTGGCTTTTAACTAATATGTGAATTGGTGAACTAGAGCATTTTTAGGCATATGTTCAATATTAATAAAATACTCAAGTACTGTACAAATCAGATACTCAAAGACTTTTACTTAAGCTATATTGCAATTGGTGACTTTTAAGCTGCATCAGTGGTGGACAAAGTACAGAAACCATGTAGTGAGTTAAAGCAGAGATATAATAAGTAAAATGTGACTTCAGTAAAAGTTAAACTTTCACTTGAGTGAAAGTCCAAAAGTTTTTGCCTTCAAATGTACTTAAGTATCCAAAGTATTTTTACAGCTATAATGTTCCTGTTATCATTTTTATTACAAGACTCTTAAAAAAAAAGATACTTAATCAACTCAGATTATGTGAAAAGACTCGAATGTGACTCTCAGCACACTGATCTATTAATAGAATAATATTAATTAATCAAACACTAATTGATTTCTATTACAATGATCATGAACCCAAAACCTTCTTTTCAATGACTTCAAAAAAATTGTGTAAATGAGGTCACGTGTGTTGTGGCGAGTTCCAGTCCGGAGTTTCCTCATCATTTATTCCTCTCTAGATGTTCTGCTTGCTGTTGAACTAATGGTGAACTGTATGTTCCTGCTAGGTAGATACACCAACTGGCAATGGTGGTTTTAGCTTGAACCACTGCTGAGTGAAACACACCATGACCCAACATCTCCCCCATTGATTAGTTTCAGCTTTAAAAAGCTCCCCTCTGCTTCAGCTTCAGTCACTGAATGAGTAACACATATTCTAAGAGCAGTCCACAATTGTGAATACATTTCTGGGGGATTTATACTTGTAGAAATATCACCCTAAATGCATTAGCACATAGCACAATTAAATACACGTCATTGTGCACAATTTATGAAACTCTCAGAACCAAGAACCATAAAATTTCTTGGCTAATTGTAGCCATAAGATACATAAAACATCTATATCCTTATAATATATGTCTTTTAAATGAGTCTTTTAAGCTGCACTGGAGATTCTCCTTACTAAACTCAGTTCAGGAACTTTTCAGTACGATCACAGAAAAAAAAAGTGATATACAGTTTTTAGCAAATTGATATACAGTTTTAGCAAATTTCATTAATAATAACAAAATGAGTGATATATATATATATATATATATATATATATATATATATATATATATATATATATATATATATATATATATATATACTTATCTTTTGCTACTTCTTTACACTTTTTTCTAAATTGGGGTCCTGGGGGACTTTTTTTGTCATTTATAATTTGAATTTGGGTTCAGCTCTTCTTACTGATACCCCGCCTCTCCGTTCTGAGTGCACGAGTGTGGGAACTTCTCCAGGTGTACACTCTGAGTCCCAACCAGCTTCATTCACCATGACATATAATAATTGATGCAACGATGCAAATCAGCAGTAAATAAAACAAACAAACAAAAAAAAAACAAAGACAATTTTGTTTTTGCCTGAATGCCCCATGATGAAGATGTCACCTAAATCCACCACTGCCTAGCGGCAATCAAAACAGGTTTAAAACAGAGCGTGCGCTCGACTCTGATTGGTGGCTTGCTGCATGTTTGACCAGTTTTTTTTTTACTCATAAATAAAAAGTAACCACTCATTTTGCTAAATGTAGTTGGGTAAAAAGTTAAATATTGGACTTTGAAATGTTGTGAAGTTGAAATAAAAGTCTCCCCAAATGGAAATTGTAAGGGATCCACCAGCCACACCTTCCCCAGACGCACCTATCACACCTAGCAGCTCACCATCATACTGAATACCCTCACCTGGCACTCATCAGCTCACCTCCCTATTTAAGCTCTGCTCTCCTTCATGTCACTGTCCGTTCTACAGTTTAGGCTAAAGAACATTCACGAACTACTCACGCTATGTTTTGCTTGGATTATCTTTCCCAGAATTTTGTGTATTCCACGGACTTAACCTTTCCATAGGAATACCAGAGTTTGCTGGATTTTCATGTACTCTATTGTTTGCTGTTTTCCCTATTTTCTATCTGATCATTAAAACCTCGTTCTGCTGAACTTAGGTTTCCAGTGAGTTCAGAAATACTGCAGTAAAAACATATACGTGAAAAAAACTTAAGTACAGTAACGAATTACATTTACTTTGTTACTGTTCACCACTGACTGTAATGGAGTAAGTTTTCAAGAAGGTGTCAATACTTTTAATTAAATATAATTTTCTTTACTTCTCTGGTGTATGATCATGTTGGGAAAGCCTTTGTTTCTGCATTGCAAAAGCTTAAAATTTAAAAGTGTTCAATCAGCCAAACAAAAGTAAAATAGAAGAGTAAAAAAAGCAAGACAAACCACAATTGTATACATATATATATATATATATATATATATATATATATATATATATATATATATATATATATATACACAAGTATTCTTGTAATTAAAGTTAATTAAATCAAGGCAGATTCTTTGAACAGACAGAGGAACGGGTAAGATCTAGCAAGAAATGTGTGTTTAACATGGCAGATAAAAAATAGAACTTGATCACGCATCACTTTATTTTAATGACATTTTCATTAATATCTTCTTCTTCTTTCGGCTGCTCCCATTAGGGGTCGCCACAGCGGATCATCCGTCGCCATACCACCCTGTCCTCTACATCTGCCTCTTTCAAACCAACTAAATTGTAAGAAAAGAAGTGTCAAGCAGAGCCACAGAAAAAGAGACGAGAAGCAAAAAACACCTCCACACTCATAAAGCCGGCATTCAGCAGGACACTTCCCGCAGCTTTAACCTGAAATGAATTGAGGTCTCGGATGAGACAGACGAACGAGCTTTGTCACCTTCATAAGTGTAAAAATAAAAAAGCGTGTTTTGTGTCAGAAAGAGAGGAAACTGACCTCTGCCATGATGCTGACAGCTGCTTAAGAGAGATTAGAGACTCATGGGATTGAAATCAGAGAGAAGACAGAGGGTGAAAATGTTAAAGAGAGCCTGATGATGGACATGACAGCAGGGGACGTGCGAGCATACTTATGAATAGGTAAATGAGTTTATTTCAGATCAGCTGTATTTGAGAGAGCACGATTAGAGAGCGATTAAGTCTTTGGACTTGTAATCATAAGGTTGAGATCAAATTCCATTTAGCTGCCACCTCTTAACCCTGTAAGACTCAAATATAGAAAGAAAAGATTTTCACTTGTCAGATGTTGTTGTAGGAGGAATATGTTGCAGATAATGGAGCTCCATTATTGCTATTTTACTATAGTAATAAGGGAGTAATATAGTAATAATGGTGCTCATGACAGGACCTTTCGGGTTAACGGCTGAAGCAGTTTCTTGCCTTCTTGCCACCCAGTATTTAAGGACAATAAGACATTAGGCTCAGTGCCAGATTACCTTACTGGTTTTCTTGCCCCCGAGAGTACTCTTGCCACCCTGCCTGTTCCTGTTCCTGACCCCTGCTCTGTTCTGCCTCTGCTCTGGTTTGGACTCTTGACTGTTTTTGGTTTGTGTTTTTGATCTGCCCTTTATTGCACAGTTGTTGTGCCTGAATTTTGAACTGTTTTTAATTGCTGATTCTGGATCTCTCTGCTGTGCTCTGTTTTTCTGGCTTTTGTATTTTTGGACAGGATTCAAATCAAATTTAGATTTAGATTTTTGGTTTTCCATGCATTGTACTATTTGCTGGTTTTGGGATTTTTGGACTGTTTTTTCGGATCTGTTTTTGACCCGTGTTATTTTTACCCCTGCCTCTTTATTCATCAAAAAAGGTTTTCATCTTACCCCTGTTGTATCCTGCTTTTGGGTCTCTCCTTCCAATCACCACCTTCTGACAGCTCAACACACTCAAAACAGTGGAGATGATCGTGGACTTTAGGAGAAATCCCCCAGCACTCCCCCCACTCACCATCATGAACAGCACTGTAACAACAGTGGAGTCATTCAAGTTTTTGGGTACCACCATTTTTCAGGACCTGAAGTGGGACAATAACATTAACCCCATTGCTAAAAAGGCCCAGCAGTGTTTGTAATGTTTTAATGATTAATAATCACACTGTTGGTGTCACCCAGATGAGAATGAGATCCCTTCTGAGTGTGGTTCCTCTTAAGGTTTCTCATTATGGATAAACTTACAATTAAAGAAAAATAAACGTATTCATTCCATTATAATCTTTATCTCTGTTAATCTGCTTTGAGACAAAGTCCATTGTTAAAAGCGCTCTACAAATAAAAATTAAATGAATTGAATTATTATGCATGAATAATTACGATGACATAAACTAGTAAACAGAATCTAAGTTACAAGTATATGTTTGCCTTATTTTCCAAATATGACAAAATCTATTTAGATGCAATTGAAATAAACAGAATAAAGGACTCCAAAGTCCTCTCTAAGCTCTATTTTGATTGATGAATTCAGTTTGTAGAACGTCAATAATACTGAGAACTGTTTTTTTTCCCCCGTGAATCGATTTCATGTCTCGCTCTATCACACTTATCTCTAAAATAATATTTATTCTCTAGGCTTCGCTCCGTCTGCTGCTTCAGGCATGTTTTATTTTTTTTTCCACTTACATACACACACACACACACACACACACACACACACACACACACACAAAGAGATAGGGTCGCGACGAGAAGCCCGTCTGCATCTCAAGGCTGACTGAGTGAAAGCGTCTCTCAGCACTTTTCTCTTTCCTCCGGAATGTAGATAGAAATGCTTTTAATGTATTTTCTATGACTATGTTATTAGTTTTTTTTTTTTCTTTTTTTTTTTTTTTTTTGATTGTTGATTCCTTCAAAATTTTGAGCGTTCTTGAGGTTAGGTGTGATTTCATTAACAAAAAAGCAACCTGAAGGAGATTGGAGACTGTAAGGTGTTGACAGGGGACAGTGTAGCTAAACAGCATCGGATGGTGGTCTGTAGGATAGTTTTGGAGGTAAAGAAGTAGAGGAGGAGAGTGAGGACTGAAAGAAGAATAAGATGGTGGAAACTAAAGGAGGAAGACTGTAGTGTGAGGTTCAGAAATGAGGTCAGACAGGGGCTCTGTGGTGGTGAAGGGTGCTGGATGATTGTGGAGCTACTGCAGGAGTGATGAGAGAGACAGAGAGAAAGGTACTTGGTGTAACATCTGGAAATAGAAAGGAAGACAAAGAGATGTGGTGGTGGAATGAGGAAGTGCAGGAAAGCATAATGGAGAAACAGAATTGGGATCGACAGAGTGATGAGAAAAGTAGGCAGGAGTACAAGGAGATGCGGCAGCAGGTAAAGAGGGATGAAGGAAAAGGCATATAAGGAGCTGTAGAAGAAGTTGGACACTAAGGAAGGAGAAAAGGATTTGTATCGATTGGCCAGGCAGAGGGACTGAGCTGGGAAGGATGTGCTACAAGTTAGAGCAATAAAGGATGGAGATGGAAATGTGTTGACTAGTAAGGAGAGTGTGTTTAGAAGATGGAGGGAGTATTTTAAACAGCTGATAAATGAGGGAAATGATAGAGAGAGAGAGAGAGAGAGAGAGAGAGAGAGAGAGAGAGAAGGATGGATGGTGTGGAGATTGTAAAGCAGGAAGTGGATAGGATTAGTAAGGAGAAAGTGAGAACAGCAATTGAGAGAATAAAGAGTGGAAAGTCGTTGGACCAGGTGGCATGTAGACACATGGAGATGTTTAGGAGAGATGGCAGTGTTGTTTTCAACCAGATTGTTTAGCAAGAGTCTGGAAAGTGCCAGAAATGGAGAAGAAGTGTGCTGGTACAGATTTTTTGGTAGATGATGCTGAGATTTTTGTTGGGAGTGACGACGATGGACAGGATTAGTAATAAGTTTATTAGAGGGACAGCGCATGTAGGGGACAAAGTGAGAGAGACCCGATTGAGATGGACATGTGCAGAGGAGGAACATGGGGTATATCTGTAGAAGAATGCTGAGGATGGAGCCACCAGGAAGGAGGAAAAGAGGAAGACGAAGGAGGAGGTTTATGGATGTGGTGAGGGAAGACATGCAGGTAGTTGGTGTGAAAGAGGCAGATGTAGAAGACAGGGGGTATGGAGACGGATGATAAGCTGTGGCGACCCCTAATGGGAGCACCCGAAAGAGGAAGAAAATCAAACTTAATATTATGACCACCTGCCTAATATTGTTTTGATCACAGTTTTGTGCCAAAACACTTTTTAACCCATTCAGCATTAATAGCATTAACTTCTTTAGCAATTTGAGCTACAGGAGATCGTCTGTTGGATCAGATCACATAGGATGGCCTTTGCTTCTCACATGAATCAATGAGTTTTGGCTGCACATGACCCTGACCACTGCAGACCGGGAAACCCCACAAGCGCTGCAGTTTTGGAGATGCTCTGACCCAGTTTTCAATTTGGCCCTAATGCTTGCTTGTTTTTTCTGCTTATAACACAAGTCTGAGGAGAAAATGTTCACCTGCTGCCTAATAAATAAATCCAACCAATAACAGGTGCCATGATAAAGAGATCAGCAGTGTTCTTCACTTCACCTGTCATTGTTATGTGATAATGTTATGCCTGAGATGTAAATGTTACAGAGTCTATGACTATTTCTTTTTATTTTCTTGAAGGTAACAAAAAAAAAAAATTTGACTTCTGATCAACCATAAAATATAATAATAATATACAACCCTTATATAATAATACACTTCTCTGTTCTTCAAAATTTGTCAGAAAAACGTACTGATATTTATTGTTTTTTTATGTGGGTGATAAGTTTATGTGGTGTCTCCCTGTTATTTCCTTATAAATAAGTTGAGAGTATGTGATTCGCAACTACATTCCTGTCAGAGCTGCAGTCCGGAGCTGAGACGCTTTACTCTCTCTCTCTCTCTCTAACATTCAATTTATTAAGTTGGCATGAAGAGCCGTGACTGAACGGAGTGAGAGGAGAGAACTGAAATGTTAAATTGCAGCAGAACTCAGAGAAAGAGGAGCACTATACACCTGAGAAAGAAAGAGAAAAGGTAATTATCAGGGGAGGGGGGTGGAAGAGTACAATAGATAATTAAGAAAGAGAGTGAGTGGGAGAAAGAGAGAGAGAAAGAGAGTGAGAGAGAGAGAGATAGAGAGAGAGAGAGAGAGAGAGAGAGAGAGAGAGAGAGCAATGTATATTTAAATTAGAGAGAGAGAGAGAGAGAGAGAGCAATGTATATTCAAATTGGAGAGCGAGAGAGAGAAGAGAGAGAGAGAGAGAGAGAGAGTGAGCGAGAAACAAATGAGATATAGGTTCAATATTAAAGATTAATTAGATAAATAAGATAGAAATAGAGAACGTGAGACTTTTTTTACTTTTACAATCTTTAATTTGACACAAACCATGTTAAAGGCCAGATGGTATAAGGTTTGTTTGTTTATTAATTAATTAAATAAATAAAAATATAAATAAATATTAATAAAATCAGACATGAGAGTCAAAGCTTGTGGGGTGTGGGCTGGTTTAGCCTAGTCCTTAGGCAAAGTGCAATTCTTCTTCTACTACAGAACACAGACCTTCTCTTAAACACTACACAGCCTCAAACTTCTTTAGGTCCAAAATACTCTTATACAAAATTGAAATGAACCAGAATCCTTGATTTAATTAGTCCGGAGAATATTCTGTTTGCAGCACAGTCAGCATTTTGTGTCACTTTGTTCTTTCTGCTTAAGTATATTGTCGTTTTGGCTTGACCAAAGATAAAATTAATCATTTGACACATATACCGTTTTCTCTGGACATATTTAAAACCAATAATAAAACACTGAAGTCACATTAAAAGAACTTAAGATACATTTTGAAAGCACAAACAGTGACTGTAAACTGAAGGGGTATAAAAGTGTGAAAAACTATTTCTCTTTGTGAACAGATTTAATAAAACAGGTTTAATATCATTAATAAAACCAAGAACATTCCTCCACTGGGGGTCCACCCTCACAATCAGTTTATTCTTATTTAAAACCTTAACACAGGCCCTGTAGAGCAGCTTCCCTGTCACTGTCACAAAGTTCTATAATTTTCTTGACTCATGTAGGGGTCAGGAGCAATGTTCAGCTGGGGAAAGGGTTCCTCTTCTGCAGGACCTGTTGCACCGATTTTATAGTCCTTCATCTAAACATGCTCCTCTGCTGTTAATGTAGACCTTCACCGATGTAGCAGCTGGTTAGCAATGCAAAGACCGGAGTCCCATACGTGCTGCCATGGCGAGAGAACCCTTCCCTTGCCTCCACGCCGCTCTCATGAGGCTGTATGGTGGTCAGATTCCCCGCAGACGGGATCTTCTCTCTCTAGCAGGAGGCACTTTGCTTTACCGCCACCCCGAGCTGTGGAGGCTGTGGCTGTGGCCCCTGAGGGGGCACAGCTCTTAGCCACTGGTCTTTCAGCCGAGGTCGTAGAGACCATTCTCCAATCCAAAGCTGCCTCCATAAAGAGGTTCTATGTTGCAAAGTAAATTTTTTCAGCTCACTCAACTCGAAGTGTGGCGGCCTCTAATGCCGCTCCAAGACATTTGCAACGTTGCGGGCCGGTCTACCCCTCTGACCATTGTCAGGTCTTATAGCCTTGACATTAGTGCCACTCCTGGCCCATATGTCCTTCGACCTATCTGTGCCAATCCACACTAGACAGGGAATGGTCAGTCTGGCGGTATTGTACACTCATTCCCAAAGTGTACTGACGGTCTCTGGGTTACATATGTAACCCTGAATTCCCAAGGGAACAAGACGCTGTGTTTTGGTGCCAAACTCCTTGCATCCATGCAAACCCTTCCTTCACTTTCGAAGCTAGTGCCGTCTCCACGGCATGTGCTTTTCTTTTGGACTGATTACACACATGGTTCAAATCTGGGTCACTCAAAGCCGTTCCCGAAGCATATTGAAGCGTATTAACGTATTATTAGGTTAACGTTCAATTGCTAGAGTGTACAGCATTCCTAACAGTGAACAGCCTTGTCTTATCCCTCTGTACACTCTAAAAAAGGGGCACGTAAACCACCATTAAACTTCAGTACACTATTAATTTCACTGTACAACATGTTGATAATGGCTATGAAACCAGGGTTAAAACCAAAGTTTCATGTGCTTTTTACTGGTGCACTGTACCTATTCCAGGAAGCTGCATGAGGTTCTACATGGTTCCTATCTATATTTTCTGCTGTACAATTAAAATCACCTTACAAAATTTTAACCTCTACAGCGCTGCAGTTTAAAATAACCTTGTTGAAAAAACGAATTCTCTCCACTGCACTGGTGAGAATCGTACACACAGATAAAAAAAAAAAAAAAAAAAAAATCATAAAAAACTCAAAGTAAAACACACCACATACTTTATCAGTCTTCATCCGAGTTCTCCATTTTGACCTTCGTTATAAGTTTCTTTAGTCTGAAAATGTCTTTGTTTGATAAAAATGCCTTCTCTTCTAAAATGCTTGACATCATGAACAAACTGTTTGTGGTCTGCGAAAAACTCTTAAATTGTTTTTCTTACATTTTTTTCTGCCACTTGTTGGTTCTTAAAAACTCTTTTATGTCTTCAGCACTATAAACAACATTTAGCAGTTCCTTCTGAGACTGTTGGTTGAACACTGAATCAGCAGGCTCAGCTGCATCTTGCCCTGGTCGCTTGGAAACACCGGGGTCACTCTGTCTTTCAGGACAGACCTATCTGTCCACATTTAATTTTAGCATAAGTGGAAACGAAAATCCTGAACTTAAAAAAACACATTTAGTTCATCAAGAACTGAAACCAGCCATTAGGGATGCACAAGCCAGTGCACTCTTAGTGCCGGTCCCAAGCCCGGGTAAATGGGGAGGGTTGCGTTAGGAAGGGCATCCAGCATAAAACGTGCCAAATCAAATATGCGGATCACAAATGAGAATTTCATACCGGATCGGTCGAGGCCCGGGTTAACAACGACTGCCACAGGTATCGTTAGCCGACAGGGTACGGGTGGAAATTGGGCTACTGTTGGCCGAAGGAGAGGAGGAAGACGTCTACAGAGGCGGCAGGAAAAGGAGCGGTGTAGGAGAGTGAAGGTTCGGGTTGGTACTTTAAATGTTGGTACTATGACGGGTAAAGGGAGAGAGGTAGCTGATATGATGGAGAGGAGAAAGGTAGATATGTTGTGTGTTCAGGAGACCAAGTGGAAAGGGAGTAAGGCCAGGAACATTGGAGGTGGGTTCAAACTGTTCTATCATGGTGTGGATGGAAAGAGAAATGGTGTAGGGGTGATTCTGAGAGAAGTGTACAGTAAGAGTGTAGTGGAGGTGAAGAGAGTTTCTGATAGGGTGATGAACGTGAAGCTGGAAGTTGAAGGGATGATGATAAATGTCATCAGTGCCTATGCTTCACAAGTTGGCTGTGAGATGGAGGAGAAGTAAAGATTCTGGAGTGAATTAGATGAAGTGGTAGATAATGTACCTAGGAAAGAACGATTGGTGATTGGGGCAGACTTTAATGGGCATGTGGTGAAGGGAACAGAGGTGATGAGGAGGTGATGGGTAGGTATGGCCTTAAGGAGAGGAATGTGGAAGGACAGATAATGGTAGATTTTGCTAAAAGGATGGAAATGGCAGTGGTGAACACTTATTTTAAGAAGAAGGAGGATCATAGGGTGACGATAAGAGTGGAGGAAGGTGCACACAGGTGGACTATGTGCTATGCAGGAGATGCAACCTGAAGGAGATTGGAGACTGTAAGGTGTTGGCAGGGGACAGTGTAGCTAGACAGCATCAGATGGTGGTCTGTAGGATGGTTTTGGAGGCGAGGAAGAAAAGAAAGAGAGTGAGGACTGAAAGAAGAATAAGATGTTGGAAACTGAAGGAGGAAGAGTGTAGTGTGAGGTTCAGGGAAGAGGTCAGACAGGGGCTCGGTGGTGGTGAAGAGGTGTTGGGTGATTGGGAAACTACTGCAGGAGTGATGAGGGAGGCAGCTAGAAAAGTACTTGGTGTGACATCTGGAAATAGAAAGAAAGACAAGGAGACATGGTGGTGGAATGAGGAAGTGCAGGAGAGCATAAGGAGAAAGAGGTTGGCAAAACAGAAGTGGGATAGACAGAGTGATGAGAAAAGTAGGCAGTAGTACAAGGAGATGCGGCAGCAGGTAAAGAGGGATGCGGCGAAAGCCAAGGAAAAGGCATATGAGGAGCTGTATGAGAGGTTGGACTCTAAGGAAGGAGAAAAGGATTTATACCAATTGCTGGGAAGGATGTGCTGCAAGTTAGAGCAATAAAGGATGGAGAGGGAAATGTGTTGACTAGTAAGAAGAGTGTGTTGAGAAGGTGGAGGGAGTATTTTGAGCAGCTGATGAATGAGGAAAATCAGAGAGAGAGAAGGTTGGATGATGTGGAGTTGGTAAAGCAGGATGTAAATAGGATTAGTAAGGAGGAAGTGAGAGCAGCGATTAAGAGAATGAAGAGTGGAAAGTCGGTTGGACCAGATGACATACCTGTAGAAGCATGGAGGTGTTTAGGAGAGATGGCAGTGAAGTTTTTAACCAGATTGTTTAACAAGATTCTGGAAGGTGGGAGGATGCCAGAGGAATGGAGGAGTGTGCTGGTACCGATCTTTAAGCATAAGAGAGATGTGCAGACCTGCAGTAACTACAGGGGAGTTAAGTTGATCAGTCACACCATGAAATTATGGGAAAGAGTAGTTCAGGGTAAGGGTTGTACTACATCAAGAATCGGCCCTAAGCCCTTTCCTGTTTGCAGTGGTAATGGACAGGTTGACGGACGAGGTCAGACAGGAGTCTCCCTGGACTATGATGTTTGCGGATGATATTGTGATTTGTGGTGAGAGTAGTGAGCAGGTTGAGAAGAGCCTGGAGAGGTGGAGATATGCACTGGAGAGAAAGAAGAATGAAAGGGAAAGTTTATAAGACTGTGGTAAGACCTTTCGATGTTGTATGGATTAGAGACAGTGGCATTGAGTAGAAGACAGGAGGTGGAGCTGGAGGTAGCAGAACTGAAGATGTTAAGGTTTTGGTTGGGAGTGACGAGGATGGACAAGATTAGAAATGAGTTTATTAGAGGGACAGTGCATGTAGGATGTTCTGGTGACAAGGTGAGGGAGGCGAAATTGAGATGGTTTGGACATGTGCAGAGGAAGGTCATGAATTATATTGGTAGAAGAATGCTGAGGATGGAGCCACCAGGTAGGAGGAAAAGAGGAAGGCCAAGGAGGAGGTTCATGGATGTGGTGAGGGAAGACATGCAGGTAGTTGGTGTAAAAGAGGCAGATTTAGAGGACATGGGTGGTATG